>NC_138747.1:30594217-30738086 GCF_965113295.1 Leuciscus leuciscus | reverse complement strand
AGCTTTTGATCACATAAATAAATTACATATAATTTATTTAATTTTTAATTGTAATAATATTTCATAGTATTTCTGTTTTTACTGTATTTTTGATCAAATAAATGCAGACTTTGTGAGCAGAAAATACTTTTTGAACAAACTTTTGAACACCTTTGAATATTAGGATTAGTCTTAGAGGGGAAAACAAGTGTAAAACAACATAATCTGTGCAGGAAGGAATCTGAAAAGTAGCAAAAAAATTATAAAGGAAGGCATTCTAAAGAATTAAAATCCCTTAATAAGCACAAACCTGTGGACATGACACTGTCTGTAGTGGAAGAATCTGTGTGTTGATTTCAGGTGTGGGGTCATTCCTGCTGTACTCTGTTCATGAGGGCATTAGAGGAATCCCACTGGACCCTGCAGACAAGTCCGATGCCCTGGTACCGGTTTCAGGCACTTCACTCGCCGTCGGGATTGATTTTCATGCCGGTGAGTCTCAACACTCCTGATTTATGTTTTCAGATTTACACTCTACGGCCACATTATTTGGTACACCTTGGGTTGGACCCTTTTTTGCCTTCACATCGGCTTCTCCGTGGCAGAGATTCAGCAAGGGGAAAATTCCTCAGAGATTTTGATCCATATTGACATGATCGCATCACGCAGTTGCCACAGATTTATCGGCTGCACATCCATAATGCTCTATTGGGATGCACTATAATTCATGTGCATGTTCTTTCTATTGTCATGTAGATAATGACACCATCTACTGGGTTGACATGGGTTTGAGCACCATTAGCAGAGCCAAGAGAGATCAAACGTGGAGAGAGGACGTCATTACTAACGGCATCGGGCGCGTGGAGGGCATCGCTGTCGACTGGATCGCCGGTGCGTTTTAAGCACTTTTGACACTTTCACATGCATTCAGAGCATTATTACAATACTGATCCATAAATTGACCTTGTTCCTGTCTGCTGTGTGCTGTAGGCAACATCTATTGGACGGACCAGGGCTTTGATGTGATTGAGGTGGCCAGATTAAACGGCTCGTTTCGATATGTGGTCATCTCCCAAGGACTGGACAAACCTCGGGCCATTACTGTGCATCCTGAGAAAGGGTAAGATATGCGTGACCCTGACTTCCTGTCTTTTATTGTGAGTTTCTGCTGCATGAATGAAGCATTGGTGGTTGTGTGTGTGCAGGTATCTGTTTTGGACGGAGTGGGGTCAGTATCCACGTATAGAAAGATCTCGTCTGGACGGATCAAATCGAGCCGTGCTGGTGAACGTCAGCATTAGCTGGCCCAACGGCATATCCGTTGACTATCAGGTGCATATGACACATTCATGTCTTTATAACACAGTTGTTTTAAACTAAGGACTAGGCGGTGTAACGATTCACTCATTGCATCAATCGCAAATCCTGCCAGTGCATATGCATTGATCTTGAAACATACATTTTTGAATCATGAATAGTTTGATTTGGTCAATAATTGATTTAGGGCGCCTTCATTGTTTGAAAACCTCACTGCTGTTTTCTATAAGATAAAGTAGGCCTATTGCTGTTTTACAGATATCATTATGTATTTGGGTGCTAAACACCCTCAAAAGAAAAAGCAAGAGCACCATCAGTTTTTTGTGCTCTGGTGAATGTAAAATGTTTTTAATTCTCGAGTTACAAATGTAACCTCGGTCCCCTGAGAAGGGGAACAAGACACTGCGTCCTAGGATGCTAATGGGGGAAAGCTTAACCCCAACCGGTGTCTGAAGCATATGTTTAAACGTGACAATTGTAATGGCCGGCGACAGCATATGACGTCACTACTAGTGCAACCGTGAGATATAAAGAGGGCGCCTAGAGAACATGTCATCCACTTCTTCATCTGAAGGGACCATGCAGGCAGTCCAGAAGCATGGAAACGAGATGCACCTCTCATTGGAATGTCTCATTTCACTTTTCAGGGAACCAAGGTTACATTTGTAACCCGAGACATTCCCTTTCGAATGGGAACTTGCACTGTGTCCTGGGACACTAATAAAGGAACAAATGTCCTCTCTGTCATGCTGAGGGGAATGTATGCCAGATTGGCTGTGACTAAGCACAAGAATAAAAACTCAAAAGGCCTAACTGCCAGAGTTAAATTCTCAGAAGGTACACACCAGTATTTCGCTGTCACATTGACAATTACTCGCTACGGTCATTGCCTGAGCTACATGCCTCAATGAGCAAGTACAATCTTACCATTCACCTCGCAAGGTCACATGGAAGGACTTGACCCAGGGCAGAGCTCAAAGGCTTGTAATCATTTATCCTAGGAAAAAATTCCTCTAAGGGAATATGACCAGAGACAAAAAGGGACCTTGGCCTGTCACTTTCAGGGGACCCAAGCATGGACCCCTAGAACCACTAGGGAGGCTGACTTCGTTCTATCTTAATCCTGTCAGCCTACAACCTTTCTGTTTAACAGAATCTCTATACTTAACCCTCTATCAGAGGCCTCGAATGAGAAGGTTTTGCATTACGGCAATAACCACAACACATCGGATTCCAGAGATGGGCGTCCTGGGGAGCAAGACTCAACATAACGAACCTTCAAGCGAGGGGATTGACACTGTTGGTCCTGGAAACCCCTTTCTGGATAAGCAGAGCTTAAAAATAGCTCTGGGGAAGCTGAGTACTCTGCATAGTGACCCTCAATAAGGGGTGTACCTACCAAGCTCTACTAAAGCAAGTCTATCAAGGAGGCTCACAAATAATCATTCAGCCTGATACTATTTTGCTTATAAAGAGGCGATAGGAAGGCCTATCGTTATCCAGCCCCGGGGAGCTAAGTACTCTGTATACAACCCCTCTCAAATTAATGGAGTACTATACAGACTCGACCACAAGGACCGCTCTGACATAGCGAGAGGAGCAGAGTACTGTATTTAGCTTCACTCTCGACCGAGGGGAGAAATGGCCAAGCTCTGGAGCCAGTTATAAAGGAGGCTCCTGAAGAGCCCTACAACTTAATACCGATCTACAGAGGTCTAAGGAGCCGCTTGTATTTCAGCCAGCTCAACCTGAAGTCCGCTTGTCAAGGAGGCCCAAAGAGGGCCAACAACTCAGCAAACCTAACTCTAGCAGCAAAAGTACTAAAGGAGGCTGACACAAAGCCTCCCAGCTTGGATTAACTCCTGAACATAGCCCCAATTAGCAAAGTACTCAGCATAACGACCCTCTAAATGAGGAGAGTACTAAATATGCTTATTCAAGAAGCCAGATTATCAAGGAGGCAACAAAGAAAGCCTACTACTTGAGAACTGTCATAAGCATGTGCATGAAGCTTTAGAGAGGAGAGTACTCAATATAATGACCCTCTAATGGCGCTTTTCCACTACACAGTACCAGCTCGCCTCGGCTCGGCTCGACTCGACTCGACTCGGCTCTGTTTGGTTTTCCACTGTGTAAAAGTTGTACCTGTACCTGCTTCCAGGTCCTTTTTTTCGTACCACCGCCGGCGAGGTTCTAAGCGAGCTGAGGCGAGCCGAGGCGATACTAAAATGTGACGTGAAAACAAGGCAGACTGCTGATTGGTCAGAGAGAATCGTCACTATTCACTGCGTCATCATTGCACGCGCCAGACGGAGTATCCTGAATAAAAAACAACAAAAACAAAAACAGCATACACTCGATTTCCTCCATTGTCCTGTGTTTGTGGGTAGCGGGTGTATCTCGCGCGTCTCGTGTAAAAGATTAAGTCACGGCAGTTTCCTGCGACGTCGCTATGACGACCAGGTACTATTGTGGAGGTACTATCTGCAATGGAAAACGGAGCGAAAAGCGAGCCGAGCCGAGACGAGGCGAGTCGAGTCGAGTTGAGCTGGTACTGGTAATGGAAAAGCGCCATAAGTGAGGGGAGTACTTATTTAGACTCAACCTAAGCATATTAGGCACAGGACACCTGTGACACAGAGCTCTAAGAAGCAAAGCACTCTCTATGATGACCCTCAAAAATGTGGGGAGTACTAAAAACGGAGCTCAAGGAGCAGAGGCCTGAACACAAACAACTCTCTTGGCCTAACCATACTCGTTGCTCCATAGACAGTCTAACGCAGAGACTCATTTTACCAAAGATTCAAATTTTTAGACAGCAGGATGACTCTCTAAAATGAGAGGAAGCCTAATAACACTCAAACCTAAAAGACAGATAACAGAAGAGGCTCCAAAAAGAGGCTACTCCTAATGCAACTGTCAGCACAGAGCTCTGCAAGCGAAGCCTTAACAGAACGACTCTCTAAAACAAGAGGAGGCCTATCAGTGTTTCTTTAAAACAGGACCAGAGGAAGCTCCAAAGAGCCTATGACTCTCAAAGCTACTGTGTAACAAGGCTCTGAGAGCGAGGTTTCAGCCAGAACAACTCTCTAAAAGAGAGGAGACCTACAACCCTCTAGCCAAAAGCGTTTCTTAAGAAACTTCGAAGAGCCAGTGTATTGATAACACTGTTGCACGGAGCTCTGGAGAGTGGAGGCTCCCGTCCGGAGACTCTCTATAACGAGAGGAAGCCTAACAACACTCAACCCCAAAGAGACAGTCAACAGAGGAGGCTCCTAAGACCACACCATTACTCCTGTCTGTATGGAGCTCTAAGAATGGTTACTTAGCAAGAGGAGGTTTGATCTATCCAACAGATAATACCACTAAAGAGACTCACAAAAAGAATCATCTCAGGTAAAAAATACATAACTAGAGTTCTGGGGAACGAAGGACTCAGCAGGACGACTCTCTAAAACAAGAGGAGTCTAAGCTCAACCCTAGAGGCAGTTATCCGAGGAGGCTACAACTCAAGGTATTGCCTAAGCACAGCGCAGGCCTCTGCAGAACGAATCTCCCACTGAGAGGAGGCCAGACGGACTATAAACTAATCTAGGGCAATCTAAGCTGAGGAGGCTCTGAGGAGGTGATGGGGGGGAGGGGGGCTGAGGAGAAAAAAGAGAGGCCGGATGTAATAACCCTCATTTAAAGCAAAGCAAAATAATGGGTATAATAATTTTTTTTTCTTTTTTTTTTTTCTCACTTTGTCCACCATCTTGAGGAGATTTTTTATTTCACTTTTCTGCAAAGCATACATGCAATGCTGACTTATTTTTTTCTTCCTTTATTCTGGGATTGTCTTGTGTATGATGGAGAAGTCATGCCTATAATCCTGTCTAGACCAAAGCAACTTCCTCTTAATTACTGAAATCTCAATATAGATGCACTGTAAACACAATAACACACACTGTACATGCAGTAAATGTCCTGATCATTATCCATGTGTCCTATAGGAAGATATGCTGTACTGGTGTGACGCACGTACGGATAAGATCGAGCGCATTAACTTGGAGACGGGGGAGAACAGAGAGGTGGTGCTGTCCAGCAACAACATGGACATGTTCTCCGTATCTGTGTTTGAGAGCTACATATACTGGAGTGACCGGTCAGTGCACCATATTTGTACACCTCCACCCATTAATGCCTCCTCACAGAAATCATCTTCCTCTTTATTGTTTTTGCACAGAGCCAACATGAAGATTAATCTACAGGATTTATTGAGTTTTTGATATAACTTTATTTTATTTGCTAACCCTATTTAAAGAGCCTTTGAACTTTGTCCCAACAGATAAGTATTTTTCTTTTTTTAGGACTCATGCGAATGGTTCAATAAAGCGCGGCAGTAAAGACAACGCAACAGATTCAGTGAGTCTGAGGACGGGCATCGGCGTCCAACTCAAAGACATCAAGGTTTTTAACAGAGCACGACAGCAAGGTGGGTGTTATCTGACTTGGCTCTTAACAGAAATGTGCAGGAACACAACATAAATTATCATGTACAGAATTGTTAGGAATGTGAATGTTATTATTTGTTTTACCGTTGCATTGCTACATTCTTGATTCTGACTGGTTATCACATGTTCCATGTTCCACTTGGTTCCAAATTGTTCCAAATTGCAGTTTCGTTGCACTTATAAGTTATTTTGTGTAATTGGTGTCTAAAGGGTCAAAGACAAGGTCATGGAAAAATATATTGACCTATCTAGCACTTAATTCAAAAATGCATGAAAAATTGCAAATGAAAATTCTTTCATATATTTCTTTCCTTACGTTTTTATAAGAAATTCATTTTATGTTGAAAATAAAAATAATTTGCCACTAAAAAGTAAATCTTGAAAATAATATATAATAATAAAAATCGTATTATCTTTAAGTTTTTAAATAACATGCAATATGCTACAGTATTATATGCAAATTATTATTGAATATTAATATTCTATATTGCATTTCTATATTGTTTCAAACAAATCTCTTCACAGGAACTAATGTCTGCAAGAACAACAACGGTGGCTGCCAACAACTCTGTCTTTTCCGTGGAAATGCACAGCGAACGTGTGCTTGCGCTCACGGAATGCTAGCCGAGGACAGTCAGAGTTGCCGTGACTACGACGGATACCTGCTGTATTCAGAACGTACCATACTAAAGAGTGTGCACTTATCAGACGAAAATAACCTCAACGCACCCATCAAACCGTTTGAAGACCCCGACCACATGAAAAACGTCATCGCGCTAACCTTCGATTACCGCGGAGGAGGCGGAAAAGGAGCAAATCGGATCTTCTACAGCGACATCCACTTTGGGAATATTCAACAAATCAATGACGACGGGTCAGATCGGAAGACGGTGGTTGAGAGTAAGTTTCAAATAATTAAAATAATCTTCTTTAAAGAGGCCCTTTTATGCCCTTTTTCAAAGTCTTGATGTTGTTTTTAGGCTCTACTAGAATAGGTTTTCATGCTTGAATGTTGATTATTTTCCCCATATTCTCCATTGTTGCAGCTCCTCTCTTCCCAGGCTGTCAGTAACGCTCTGGGGTGTGTTTCCCGAAAGCAAAGTTAGCCAACTATGTTCGCAAGTTCTGTCATTATCAGCAGTTCAACGAGTCTGTGTTTCCCAAAACCATCGTTCTAACGAACATTCGCAAACAGCATCGCAGAGTTGTGTGTTTGGAGCGACGGCTCTCAACCTGTGATTAGAAGCAGAGTTTCTTGTTTGCATGACATGTGGACTTAATTAATCCTTATCTTGAGCAAAATAAGCAAGCCGACATTCAGTGCAATCTGTATCTTTTATTTAGAATACATACAAATGTAATTTACATCTTTTCGTTTTTCAAGAGATTTAAAGCGTTGTTTTTGAAGAGTGCGCATGTGTGAATGTACTTTAATTAGCCTACAATTGAATCTGGAAATAAAGCAAAATAGCATTAATTCGATCTCAAACAGATTCATTAGAAGAAGTTATTACTCCACCACCTGCATGACATCGTGGTTCAGTGACCAATTTGCGACAATATGGTTTCAGGAAACAGTCGCTACTAGCTAGTTGGTTTGTTCAACGACGCATCGTACTATGGTAGTTAAGCAGCGAGTTATGTCGTTGTTTGGGAAACACACCCCAGGTTAGTTCCTGTCTCTATGAAGCCCCTCCTTCTGAAAAGCACACTGTGCTCTGATTGGTCTGCTGGATCAGTGTGTTGTGATTGGTCGAGCGCTTCGAGTGTGTTTGGGAAATGTCCCGCCCCTTACCATAACCACCAGTTTAACACACTACTAACTAACTCAACCAGGCCCCGCCTCTTTATTCTGCGTATGAATTATTTAAATGAGGAATCTTGTGACGTGTTCGTTCCCGGAAGAAACTCAAGACTACAATGGAGGCGTTTCAGAGAGTTCAGAAACACTGACACTGATATAGAGAAATAAAAATAAAAAGCTTTTTTATGGACCCTTACATTTTGAGCTTCGTCGCATAAAGGCAGTTACATGCTGTTCACTAGAGGAGTAACGGCTCCAAATATTATTTACATTTAGTGCCCCTATAATGCTATTTTAAAGGTTCCTGATTTTGTTTTGGAGTCTCCTACAACAGGTTTATAAGCATCACAGCTCAAAAAACACTTAATTTCCTCATAATCTCCACTGGAGCATCAGCTCTATTCTCTCAGTGTCTGAAACGGTTCGATCAAGGATTCAGTCTCTCTAAACCCCGCCTCTCTGAGAGCTGCTCTGCTCTGATTGGTCAGATAACTCAGTCTGTTGTGATTGGTCGACCGTGTCAGAAACCAAACGCTCATTATCATATCTGAATTTCAGATCTGGATCTTCCTCAGCTCTTGATACTCAGTGATACGAACAGTAACGATGGCGTCGGTTTTACCATATCAATCTCATCAAAGTGGATTTGCTTTGTCAGCAGAAAACAGCGTCTTCTCCACATGAACAACACAAACCAAACTCTTCCAGTCTCAGATAAACTACAGTGTTTGAGGGTCAGAGTAGACATTGTTCACGGCAGCCAATGAAGAACATAGACTGGCATTATGCAAATCTGTTACAAACCTACGCAGATTCAGCAGGAAGTGAGACTGGAGTTACTGACCACTCGTTTCAGGCCGTTCAGAGTCTTTTGCTGCTTTGAATCAATCTGTATTGTATTAAGCGCTATATAAATAAAGGTGACTTGACTTTTGAGAGACAATAACTAAATGCAGACCTTTTACATTCACAGCAATATCACACACTACATGAAAGGTAATATCTGAAAATGCAAAATAGGGGTACTTTAAATTATTTGTGAAATTAGTACATAGTAAGATGGTCAATTGCAATTGTCTTATTATTCTCTCCATTTTAGAAAGAGTTGGAGATATCTTGGAGATACAGGAATTGAGATGTACACAAAATTATATATGGAAATGCTCAAGGGCAGACTTATTTTACGATACACCAAAACGTATGCGTCAATTCGGATGACATCAGTACACACACCATATATCTGTAAACGGCCAATTGGATGGAGACCGCAAAATTTGTTGTTGTTGCTGTTGCTGCACATTTTCACTTTGTTGATAACAGAATGGTCCAAAAAGTGGATGGAAACCTGTCTATAGTTATTTTGCTCAGCCCAAAGCAAGTCCATGTGTTGTGTGTGATATGTTGTTTTGATCGCAGCATCAACTCTCCATTAGCAGCTCACAGCTGGAGAAAGAACAAGTCAAACACTGAATCATTGCTCTAGCCGGCGGACACACAATCAAACAGGACTGGGAAAGTCTGGAGTCACGGACTGTTCCTTTGTGAGAACACAATAAACTCATTCTTTCATAAGACTTTTGGCTTTCACAGCAAGAGAATCGAGCAAAGAAAGATGTGCGTATCTGTTTATTCTTCTGTTGCCACAAACACCAAATGAATGAAGGATAATTATGATAATTGCAAACTCTCGACCGAAATACCTCCTTAAAGAATGTTGGCTTCCTTTTGCTGAAGTGAAAAAGTTTGTCCGTCTGAAACTACAATCAAATCCAGATTCATTCTATCCTTTAGCTTTAGTTACTCTTATTTTAGGCAGAGACGTGGTTTTGAACAATATTGTTTGAGTTTTATAGATTCATTTGTAGAGTCTAGCCCTTTATAAGTATATTATCCATTTGATTTGACTTTTTTAGTGGCACATTTAAACAGTATATGGAGGATCCCAAAATCATTTATTTAGTTAATTCCAGTCAATTCAATAAAAGACTCAATCTTACCTTTAGCTAACTGGATAAAACCCAAAACAATTACAAGTTTATGAAAAGCAAATAATATACATAAGACAAATCCTCTACTTGCAAACATAGTTTTCTCTAAAGGCAGGATATTTTTATAGTAAGTTGCAACATGTAGGAATGCTTTAGCTTATGTAGTAATAAATGTTTTATTGAAATGGGTAAAGTACTAAATGAATCTGGGCTTTCAGGCACTCATACTATTTCACTGCTGACTATGAAAAATAGTTGAAATATCATCCAGGAATGTTGTACGTCAAATATTGTAACCATCTGACAGAGTTATATAGAAAATTAATTTCATCAGAATTCATGCACTTTGATGCATTTACAATATTTAATCTTTTGGTCTTTTTTTAAGGGCTAAATGCTTTTTTCTTACCATGTGGTTTTCATTTCTCTGGCTAAGAACCGGTTATGTAATTAAAGCCAGGAGTAAATCTAGCATTAAAAAACACATGTCAGTTCTTGCGTCTCTGGACCAATCATGGTAATGATTGAACAAACAAACCCCCCTCCCCCTGTTTTTCATGGTTGTTATGTCTGGATATAATTTAATCATGACTAACACGCATATTTGGATATTGCCTGTAAACGTGGTGCAAAATAGATGGTTAACGAGTTATTTCCACATGGATGTGAAGCTTTTCGTCAGATGATTCTATATATTTATCCGTGAGAAACTCAATCTCAGATGAGTTATTAATTTGGTAAGTCGCGTTATGAATGCGCCCATTCTGTAATAACACACTAAAACACATACAAATTACAATGATTAACTAAATAATTCATACCATTATATTAAAAAATTATATGATCAATAAGTTATGACAACGTGTTTTAACATTGCTTTAACTCATTAAAATAAGTTAAGCAATTTTCAACTTTTTAAGTTATGCAATATTCAACTAATTTAAGTAGGGCTGGGACGATACACCTATCTCCTGATTCGATATTATCACGATGTATTGTGTTTTTTTTAAGAATTGCGATTCTACAAGAATTAACACTAGACCATGGGGAAAGTTAAATCATACACTTATACAGACATGTACATGTATAAGATGAGTCATATTTACAAAATCAATTCATCACATTTTTCTGACTTATTTTAGAAGCATCATACAGTACTACATTCTCTTTAATAGATGATTCAATAACAAATAAATTTTTTAACAGTCACTACAATGTAATCGATAAATGCGTTATTTTAAGCACCATGTTTTTATCAAAAGCTGATTTCAGCGGCAGCGCCAACACAGATTTGAATGTTGCAATATGATTTTGTCAAAGGTTTAATAGACAGACGAAATGGAGGAAGATCGCGTGGGTGTTTGAATTGAGATCACAGTTTTTTAAAGATGAATCGTGCAGCTCTACTGTCTTCTCTCTCTCAGCATTCAGTCTCGCGACGCTTTCACGCGTCCACTTATATTACGTCACTCAACACTCAAAGAAAACGACACATTTGTTGAAACGAAAGTGGCTAACATCTGTCAACCTCATCTATAAGCAAGGGCAAAAATAAAGCAATTTAATTTGAATTAATATCGATTCTGTAATAAAAAAAATCGATTTTAAAATCGTTAAAAAGATCGCGATAATTAGGTGAAACGATTTTATTCTCCCAGCCCTACATTTAAGTCAGTTTGATGTCATTTTACTTACACTTCTAACAAGTTTTTTTTACTTCAACAATGATGTTTGCAGGGTTTGAAATTAACACCCACTAAATGCAGGTAAAAATCGACTGTGGCGGGTAACTCTGTCAAATCACGAGCCAATCGGGCGTGTTACTTATGTCAGAGCCCGTCTACGGAGAGCCTACCCACTCCCTATTAAGTCCTATTGTCCCGAATTTTGGTTGTAGTTCCTCCAGAGTTCCACTGGGGGCGATCGCCCATGAGTGCAAAATGAATGGGAGTCTATGGGGCTAGGCGGCTAAATTTGTCTCTTTCACCCGATTGCCGTTGAGAAATCTCAGATTTGATTGTAGGTTTTGCAAGTTCAACATGGGTTATAGGTCGAAAGTTGAATGAAGGAGTACTTATGTCCTTTCGATTTCTTACAGGTTGAGTTGTTGTTGCCCATAACACGCTAGCATTCTGCTAATGAACGCTGATTGGTCAGTGAAGGACTGATTACGACCAGAGATACCGCTTGATGGCATTGTGTGTGTGTGTGTGTGTGTGTGTGTGTGTGTGTGTGTGTGTGTGTGTGTGTGTGTGTGTGTGTGTGTGTGTGTGTGTGTGTGTGTGTGTGTGTGTGTGTGTGTGTGTGTGTGTGTGTGTGTGTGTGTGTATTTTCGGCGTGGTCTTTTAAAACAACAAAACCAAAACTCTTCTAGCACGTGTAGTTACCTGTGTCAGCTGTGTTGTGTGTTTACCTGTGTCAGCTGTGTTGTCGATGCCTCGAGAGAAAAGAAAGTGCAGAGCGCGAAAGCACCAAAGTGACTGAAGGATTGCCGTAAAGCAGTATCTCTGGTCGTACGATGTGTATGACGTCATTGACATTTTAAAAAACGTTTTAAAGCAAATAAGTGACTCTAAAAAATTGAACACCCAGCAATGTGTAATTTCTTTGCATCTCCTTTCGAATACAACATTCAAATTACTAGACAAAAAATGATATCCTGAGAAAAGTGGATTTTGAGGGGTATAGCGCCATAGACCTCCATTCATTCTGCACTCGTCCTGTGAGCGCCCTCATGTGGAGCCAGAGTGGATCTGCAACCAGTTCAGAAGCCGGAAGTTTACTGAGAGTGGAAGTTCTCCCCTTATTAGACATTCTCTGCTTATGTTTACTCACTTTGCTGGGGAAGTTCGTGTAAGCCAAATCTGCACAGATTTAGTGCAAATACTCCACTCGTGAGAGTTAGTAGAAGTTCTGAATGGCCGGTAACTTAAACATTTAGTAGCCAAATTAATTTCAAACCCTGGATGTTTGTCATCTCAATATTGACCAAAGTAATTGTGATTAGGATTCTGGCCATAATCAAGCAGCCCTAAACCATCAGACAAATTCCAAGACAATGTTATCTATTTTTTTCTACAATAATATAGCAGCTAAAATGTCTTTCAATGTTTTCTGTCTGCAGACGTTGGGTCAGTGGAAGGCTTGGCGTATCATAGAGCCTGGGACGCTTTATACTGGACCAGTTACACCACGTCCACCATCACCCGTCACACTGTAGACCAGAGCCGCTGGGGGGCTTTCGACCGGGACGTCGTCGTCACCATGTCAGGAGATGACCACCCTCGAGCATTCGTCCTGGATGAATGTCAGAAGTGAGATTTTTCTGTCCATTCTCTTCATTTCACAACAACTTTCAACATTCAAAACAGTTTTCATGAACCGTTCCCGTTCGGAAGGGGGTCTAGTTGCATTCAGGATGGCATTAGGAAGACATGAAGTTAATATTGCACTCAACATTTGTCACTGACTCCCATTCCTCTGCTGTTCACCAGCTTGATGTTTTGGACGAACTGGAACGAGCAGTCTCCCAGCATCATGCGTGCCCAGCTGTCTGGTGCCAATGTCCTTGTGATCATCGGCAGTGACATTCGCACCCCTAATGGACTCGCCATAGACCACCGTGCGGAGAAGCTCTATTTCTCGGATGCTACGCTTGATAAGATCGAGCGCTGCGAGTATGACGGCACCCACCGTTATGTAAGTTGGAACTTGCACCCATGAGTGTCCAATTTTGTTTAAAGGGGTCATGAACTGGCTTTTAAATTTTTTTTTATATTGTTGTCTGAGGTCAACTTATGACGTTCGCTTGGTTTTTACATTCAAAAACATCAAAATGAATAAGTAATAGGCTACTTTCTACCCTGGTTTTGAGCCTAGCTCCTGTAACGCTCTGTTTTTATGGGCGTGCCGCATTGAAGACTTGGAAGTAAACGCCCACTGCTATGATTGGATAACAGTTTTGCATCTTATAATGAGTTTCATGTAATCCGTGAATCGGTGGGCGGGGCTAAACAGGCAGTGTTGAAGTAGGCGTTGATCTTCTTCTGCGGAGGCGGGGTTTGACACCCTTTGACCTCATAGATCCCCACTTTGAAAAACCTGTCGTTCGCTGAGCCTGGTGTCAATAAAAGCTTTTATTGGACTAACAAGGAAGTTTTCAGTTCTGAAACTAAAAGGATATTCTTATTGTATGATGACCTCTTATATGTCAAAAGCTCAAGGAAAATGTGATTTCTCAGTTCATCACCCCTTTAAGTTAGGCAAGACACTACAGGTAAAAAACTGGTTTTTCATGCACTGGCCGATCTTGGGCTATTTGGCTTCTCATAACGTGCTGTTATATAAACTCCAAAATACACTTTTAGGTGTTTATTTTATTGCTGTTTATCTTTTTGCATCTGTAGATTACAATTACAATACATAAGTTTAAAGACCATGAGTTTTGAGTCAGAAATCTCCACCTAAGTACAGCACACTCCTGTTTTATTCCTATCTTTATCCTGAAGGGTTTTACTCTGAGGAAAACTTGTAATATATTTTTTCTTTTCAATTCTTAACGTAATCAATGATCTGGGGAAGTATGGTAATATCTAATAGTTTTCTGCTGTGACTGATTTAGTACAGTTCATTGAAAATTTAATTTTTGCTGACCTCAATATTGTCTATTTCAGTTTTATGAATTCAATTGATTAGACATGCTTTTTGATTATTAAAATGAATTAAAATCCAGAAAAAATTTAATTGAGAAAAAATGGTAACACTTTACAAAAAGGTGTCATTTGTTAATATTTGTTAATTTGTAAAATAAAAAAATACTTCTGCAATTATTAATCTTAGTTAATATTAATTCCAAGATTTACTAATACATTATTAAAATTCAAAAGTTACTTTAAGTATCTGTTAATATTATTTAATGAACCTGAGCTGACATGAACTATCAATGAACATTTTATTTGTATTAACTAACATTAAAAAGAAGAATAAAGAAGAATAACTGCAGGAAATGTGTTGCACATTGTTAGTTAATATTATAATAATGCATTAACTAATGGGACTTTATTGTAAAGTGTTACCCTTTTGAGGCCCTAAATGGTTGTTTTTTTCTGACTACTTCATAATTCCAGTCAGAAAGTTTAGAAGAATCAGTCCATTTAGTATTAAAATGTTAAAATAATAATTAATAATGATAATTAAAATATAATAATTTCTGGGGCAATAAATTGTCTAACAAAAATTGTTATTTGTGTTCAACTTCAAAATGGAAAACATTTAAAATGTCAAGACTTCTGCTCTGCATGTGTCGTGACTCCTGTAGGTGGTTCTGAAGAACGAGCCAGTGCATCCCTTCGGCCTGGCCGTGTACGGTGACCACATCTTCTGGACCGACTGGGTGCGCAGAGCCGTCCTCAGAGCCGACAAGTACGTCGGTGGAGAAATGAAGGTGCTAAGAGCTGACATCCCACAACAGCCAATGGGGATCGTCGCTGTGGCCAA
Organism: Leuciscus leuciscus; assembly: GCF_965113295.1. Lineage (NCBI taxonomy): Eukaryota > Metazoa > Chordata > Actinopteri > Cypriniformes > Leuciscidae > Leuciscus > Leuciscus leuciscus. The sequence goes on along the minus strand of NC_138747.1, from coordinate 30,723,009 downwards.
CGACACAAATAGCTGTGAGTGAACGAGCGTAATGGCAGCGTGGTCAAGAGTGCTTTAAAGCAAGTGTGTGAGAGAGCGATTGCCTTACAGTGTCCTGTCAGCTCAACCGCGTAATTATGTGCCAAAAGTAATCAGTGATTGTCACAGAACCGAGAAGAACTCTATAACACTGGGGAATGACACCATCACACACAATCAATATCTATCATCATGCTTCTCGAAGTGTGATAGAAGCAATTCTCAAGCACTCAAACCCCCAAAAACAACATCTCTGAAGACCCCTGTTTACTGTCCACCCAACCAAAGTGTGAACCGGACCGAAACTGAGAAATAGCAAATAATGATAGATTTGAAAACGTTATCAGCTAAAATATTTCTTCCATTAAATACCCTGTATTTCTTGGAAATATGAAGTAAAATCAAAACAGGCTGAAAACTCTGTCATGTTTACTTTAAAATCATCATATCCTGGATAATGCTGATGTCCTGTCTTCTGAACATCCGATGAAATGAAACTGCAGTCGACTCTTTCCAAATCATAACTATGAGCTCATCATCATGTAATCATACATATTTACAGATTTAAAGAATTAAGCAGACCTGCCCTATTGAATAACAGTGAACTGAACTACATCAGAATGTGAGGGTTAGCCACTCATAACAGAGGTCATTTGCATACAGAGGTCTTAAAGGTACAGTAGCGAGAACAGGCTTTTTAACTGAGAGTCACAGAGTTTGTATAAAATGGACATGAAGAACTAAATTATAAGACACATGAAATTCTTTGTTCTGCTGAACACAAAATATGATATTTTAAAGGATGTTGGTAAGCAGACAGTTGATGGACCCCATTGACTGGTTTCCAACATCCTTTAAAATTTCTTCTTTTGTGTTCAGCAGAACATCATACAGGTTCGGAACAACTTGAGGGTGAGTAGATGATGACAGAATTTAGATTTTCGGGTGAACTGTCCCTTTAAAGGGATACTCCACTTTAAAATGAAAATTCTGTCATCATATACTCACCCTCATGTTGTTTCAATCCTTTATGTATTTCTTTCTTCTGCTGAACAGAAAGGAAGATATTTAGAAGAATGTCAGTAACCAGACAGTTTCTGGTACCATTGACTTCCATAGTATATTTTTTCCTACTATGGAAGTCAATGGTACCAGAAACTGTGTGGTTACTCACATTCTTCTAAATATCTTCCTTTCTGTTCAGCAGAAGAAAGAAATACATAAAGGATTGAAACAACATGAGGGTGAGTATATGATGACAGAATTTTCATTTTAAAGTGGAGTATCCCTTTAAGTGTGGTCAGAAACCCCATCTACACACCACTGTGAGAACTGAGTGTTTACGTGTGTGTGCTGTGAATAGCGAACAGTTTTCTGTAAATCTGTGTGCAAATGGGCAGTGAATTTTAAATGGGTATTTGTATCTGTGTGTGTGTTTCATGAAGGGGTGCATAATAATGTTCTTGTGACCTCTCAATGTCAAGAGCTTCTGAAGATGGTAAATTCCTGTGTGTGTGTGTGGTTGTGCGTGTGTGTCTGTGTATGTGTGTGCGTGTGTGTCTGTGTGTGCGTGTGTGTGTTTGTGTGTGTGTGTGCGTGCGTGCGTGTGTGTGTGCAGGTGAGTTCTCGCCCTGTCGGGTGAATAACGGCGGCTGTCAGGACCTGTGTCTGCTCTCATCCGATGGACGGGTGAACTGTAGCTGTCGTGGAGAGAGGAAACTCCTGGAGGACAACACCTGCATCGGTGAGAGACCGCGGACAAGCACACACTCCGTACTTTGGACGTCTGCTTACGCCATTACTGTCATTAAAACAAACCGTTCACAGTTACCTGATGATATCAGGGTGAAAAGAATCCCGTACAGAGACGGGCCTGAACTTCCCTGCTCAAAAACACAAGTAAATTAGGAAGATCAGTGATATGTCATTCCAAACCCATATGACTTCTGTTAATCTTCGAAACACAAATTAAGATATTTTCAATGAAACCTGAGAGATTTCTGTCCCTCTATTGAACGTCCATCTCACCAAAGCTTTCAAGCTTCAAAAAGTTCATAAAGAGATTGTACAAGTAATCCATGTGAATCGAGTCTTCTGAAGAGACAATCATTTTACTTGATGAACAGATTTAATTCAGGCTTGTATATCCATATAACCAGTGATCCACACATACATATTCAACACATGATAATTACATGTATTAAATGTTTGAAGGAATGTTGACAGTTGTGGTCTTGTGGTCCAGCTCAGAACACGTCGTGCAGCAGTATGGATGACTTCGAGTGTGGGAATGGAGACTGCATCAAATACACACTCACCTGTGACGGCATGGCCCACTGCAAAGACAAGTCAGACGAGAAGCAGTCCTACTGCAGTGAGTGTGTGTGTGTGTGTTCATGACTCATGTGGACTCGTGGCACTGTGGAGACCTGAACTGAGGTCCCCATGAGGAAACAAGCTTATAAATCATACAGAATGAGTTGTGTAAGGGCAGAGAATATACGGTTTGTACAGTATAAACACCATTACGACCATGGAGAGTCCTCAGAAAGATAGTAAACGTGTGTGTGTGTGTGTGTGTGTGTGTGTGTGTGTGTGTGTGTGTGTGTGTGTGTGTGTGTGTGTGTGTGTGTGTGTGTGTGTGTGTGTGTGTGTGTGTGTGTGTGTAATGAATCCTCACAGCAGATGTGTCGCTCTAACAGTGTGTGTTTGTCTTCAGCTAACCGTGTGTGTAAGAAGGGCTACAAGCGCTGTGTGAACGGACGCTGTGTCAGTCACAGTCACTGGTGTAATGGCCGGGATGATTGCGGTGATAACTCTGATGAACTCTTCTGTAATGGTAAGACCACCTGTTCGTATACACTATTCCTTTGCTACACTGGCAGTTAAAAGTTTGGAATAATTCAGATTTAAAGAAGTCTCTTCTGCCCCCCAAGGCTGCATTTATTTGATAAAAAATACAGTAAAAACAGTAATATTGTGAAATATGATTACAATTTAAAACAGATGTTTTCTATGTGAATATATAGTAAAGTGTAATTTATCAAAGCTGCATTTTCAGCATCATTACTCCAGTCTGCAGTGTCACATGATCCTTCAGAAATCACTCTAATATGATGATTTGATGCTCAAGAAACATTTCTGATTATTAGCAATGTTTTTGCTGCTTTATATTTTTGTGAAAACCATTCAAAAGTTTCAGGTAAGTGAGATATAAAAAGAAAATAAATTGATACTTTTAGTCAACATGGATGCATCAAATTGATCAAAAGTGACAGTACTGACAATGTTACAAATGTTTCAAATAAATGCTGTTCTTTTGAACTTTCTATTTCTCAAAGAATCCTGAAAAAAGACAAATACATGAAGCAGAAAAAACTTATTCCAACATTTATAATTAATAATTAAGCATCCTTGAGCACCAAATCAGCATATTAGAATGACTTACGTAAAACGTAATTATTCCAAACATTTGACTGGTTGTTTATCTTCAAATCCAGTGTAAAATTTCAACTTTTATTTTCCCTTTATTAAAGCTCTGATGTTTAAATTCTAAAGCATTTTGGTTCAACTGATGTCATTGTTAAACCTGCTGTAAAAAATAAAATGAATTTAATGGGTGAAATGTCATATTTTGCCCCCAAATCAAAGGAAAACATTAGGAATCATTAGAAATAAGAATTTATAATGATTTTTTTTTTTTTTTTTCATTTGGTCAAATTCATTGTCACTGGCCTGTAATGTCTGGATAGTTATTGAATAATCTGGGACTCATTATTTATATAAATGTTTTGCAAAATGTTCCAAATTGTCATGAAAGAAAGTCATTTAAAAGGTCCTAAAATACGTTTAATTGTATTTTTTATTTATAATTCTTTTTTTGCATGTTTTGGTGAGTTTTGCACTTTTACGAGTAGATTGTTCTGTGTGTGTGTGTGCTGTAGCAACCCTGTGCACGGCGGATCAGTTTCAGTGCAGAGACGGGTCGTGTGTGTCGAACTCCAGTCGCTGTAATCAGGTGTTGGACTGTGAGGACGCCAGCGATGAGATGAACTGCTGTGAGTTACAATAGGACATTTACATTCAGTATTTCAGACTTGCAGATTATTATCTAACTGTATCTGTGACATGCTGTTTATTACAACAGACAATCAATTAAAAAAAACACACATATTAAAGGTCCCATGACATGAAAATTTCACTTTATGAGGTTTTTTAACATTAATATGAGTTCCCCTAGCCTGCCTATCGTCCCCCAGTGGCTAGACATTTTGATGGGTGTAAACCAAGCCCTGGGTATTTTTGAGAAAATGAAAGCTCAGACGGGCAAATCTAGAATCTTCCCCTTATGTCGTCATAAGGGGAAAGGTCACCTCCCCTTTCTCTTCTTTGCCCTCAAAGTCGTTCAATACTGTTTATGCATCAGTAAATCAAGCCAGAGACTAAAATATCAACTTCACATCGTTTCTCTTGGTAGGATGAAAATAATCTTATTTAAACTGTGATTAATATATATACAGAAAGCGATCAAAGAACAATCCCTTTCCAGTCGCCCAAGCTGTCAATCACACAGCACGAGTTTATCTGGACACTTGCCAAAACTCGTTATGAAATCAATGACGCTGTTACAGTGCACAACGAAGCTCTTACTGTACTTACCTCATGTTTGCATTGGTGAAATCATTAGTGAGAGTGCAGAAACTGCGTTGCAATGGTAAGATCTTCATTCACGCGATCAACAGGCTGTCATCTGCTCAATGCTCATCACTGCAACCTTTTATGTGATGGGAATAGATCTAAATACTTAAAAAACTTCTCACGATTCGTTAATCTCAATAGCTGTAATAGTAAAAACGTATAATAGCTGTAATAGTAAAAGTATTCGAGAGAGTTCCACATGTAATGCTAGCTATTTCATATGCAAGCATGTCAGCCAATCACTGCAGTGGGCGTTTACACTGAAGGCTCACAGCAGACACGCCCCTTCAAACAGAGCGTTCAAATCAGAGGCTAAAATCAGGCTAGGAAATATGCCTTTTATTTCTAAATTATTTTAAAAATGTATCTTAAAAACATACTAACATTATAAGGGCACCCCAGAAATATTAAAATAATAAAATAATCCATGTCATGGGACCTTTAAAGTATAACAAAGTCAAATCTTGACGAAGTTTTTATTAAAATCTCTGAAGTTTGAAAATCTGCACTTACACTTTTATAAAAGTTTATAAACTTTTCATAACCAAATTGCATAACGTTCATAACCAAAATAAACATTAGCAAGTCCTTCCTTGAAAGCTGCACACACTGTTCTTTGATTTCTTAAGCCATTGTGTTGTGTCTTGTTTTCCAGCGGCTTCCGATTGTTCCAGTTATTTCCGTCTGGGTGTGAAAGGCGGCTCCTATCAGCGGTGTGAGTTCACGACTCTGTGTTACGCTCCATCATGGGTCTGTGACGGAGCTAATGACTGCGGAGACTATTCAGATGAGAGGAACTGCCCAGGTAAACACGCATTCAGATGTGTGCAGCCTTTTAAAGGGGCTCTCCTCTTCATTTTGGCCATTTTAAGCAATGAAAGTAAAATCTTGACAAGAAATGTTTGAGTTTTTATTCAAACCTCTGAAGTTTGATTGCAGAATTTGGGATTTTAGAGGATCTGAGCACATACAGTGTGTGCTGTGTGCTTTCCTCTCAATAACAAAATAAACACACAACAAAAATGGCAGCGGTGAGAAAACAGAAGATCAGAAAGCATCTGATCACAGCGATGTGGACATGTTTGCAACAGCTCTGAGATTCAGACTCCAGTCACGGCATGTTTATTTATAGCACTTTATACAATAGATTGCTTTAAAGCAGCAGCTTTATGGTATTAAACTAGAGCTGTGAAACGATTAAGCATCCAAAATAAAAGTTTGTGTTCACATAATATATGTGTGTGTACTGTGCATAATTATTTTGTATATACTGTATAAATCCACACAGTCACATGCATGTATATATTTAAGAAAAATGTGCTTATATATGCTGTGTATATATATATATATATATATATATAATTTGTATTATATATAAATATAAATATTTTATATATAAATAACAAATTTTTCCTAAATATATACATGCATGTGTATACATGCAAATTATATACAAAATAATTATGCACAGTACACACACATATATTATGTGAACACAAACTTTGTTTTTGGATGTGATGGCGATTAATCGTTTCACAGCTCTTTATTAAACATAAAAAAACAGGGTCAGTGTCGCTTTAAATTAGAATTACAACTTCAGTTTCTACTATAAAGCGTCTCTCCAGTGTGTTCATGTTTTTACTCACGTCTGACCAGAGAACCAGAGAAGATTTACACCTCAGAGCCACTCTTACAGATGGACGAGCTCCCTTACAGAAACATGAGATATTCTCCATTCATTTTAATTTTAATTCATTTTAAAATCAAAAAATCGATTGAGATTCTGCTGTTATATTTAGAGTTGCAACTTAACCTGAGACAAAAGCTTGTGCTGTCTGTTTTTTGGCACGATGATATGTAGGGTGGGCTCCCGCTGGCAGAGACTTAAGTCTGCATATATGCAGTGGACCAATGCTGGTTTAAAGGTTTTTACCAGCCGAACAAACTTTTCCGTAAAGTTTGCTTTGACTCCTGAAACGAACTGCAAAAGAAGTTGTTTTGTGAGAAACTTATGAAGCCGAAGCACTCAAGATTAAAAGATCTAAAAAGCCTTTATTTACTCATGGCTTAAATCATTTATAAAACAGTTAGAAAAAAAGCACACTGACACGTTGCGCTAACAAGCCTTCATCAGGCATCACGCTGTTTTTAAATTATTTATGCGTCGAGGCTTTTTAGATCTCTTAATCCTGAGTGCCTCCGCTTTATATGTTTTTCATGGAATAAACTATTCCTTATCCAAAAAGCTCCAGGAAAAGAAGATTGTATACCCAACTCTCTGCATTCTTGTTTATGAATCCAAGGAAGTTTGTTTTGGTCCGAATTTGTTCAAAACGACGTCAAAACCTCTCTTTTTTTTCTTTTTATTCATCAGATAAAAAAAAGAGAAAGTGTCCATCAAACTTGTTCGCGTGTCCCAACGGTCGCTGCATCCCCATGAGCTGGACCTGTGATAAGGAGAACGACTGTGACAGTGGAGCTGATGAGCTGCACTGCGGTGAGTTTCAACAAACACTGGTCATTTACTCTTTCCCCGCCAGCATTTCAAAAAAAAAAGTTGCCAGCATTTTTGATCATGTTCACAAAACTTTCATGGCCCCCAGAACATACAATAATTCAAAAGAAAGAACAGTGTATCGCCTCTCTCTTTAAAAAAAAACAAAACATTTTATTCTAGCTTTACGCAGTCTTTATTCATCAACATTTGACTGTGGGAAAGTTTCATGGAAAAAGCAATATTGTAATGAATAGTGTGACTGATCAATCACAGAAAGTTGTATCGTTGGCTCACAGACGAGGGACCAAATGGGGAAAGAAAGACACTGTTACGGTGAAAAAATTGGGGGTGCGTACCGGAGAATCTTCGCCCGGTCGCTTATGCCTCCGAACGGACGGACCAGAGTTTAATTCGCACGGCTTTGATCAACACTCGGTCCGTTGTGAATAAGACTTTTATCCTCAATGACTTTTTTATTTCTCAATCCCTGGATTTTCTCCTGTTGACGGAAACCTGGCTGAAACCAGGTGAAAACAGGGCATTTTCAGAGCTCCTCCCACCCGGCTGTTCCTACTTCAATTCCCCACGATCATCTGGTCGTGGAGGGGGTCTTGCTGCTGTTTTTAATGACAGGTTTAAATGCCGGCTTCTTCCCACAAATGCTTATTCCTGCTTTGAGCTGCAATTGTTTGTGATGGAGCTTACGAGTCCTGTTTTATGTGCCGTTGTTTATCGCCCACCCAAATATAATAAGGATTTCATTCATGAGTTCTCTGAGTTTTTGGCAGACATTTTTCCAAAATATGATAAACTCTTGATTTGTGGGGATTTTAATGTTCATGTTTGTTGTCCGTCCGGCCAATTAGCCACTGATTTTAAAAAGACTTTTAGAAACTTTTAATTTAATTCAATCAGTGGATAAACCCGCACACCTTGGATCTCATCATCTCTCTTGGGCTTTCAATTTCCCTTAAAGAGATCTCTGAGACTGCCATCTCAGATCATTTTCCTATTGTTTTTGAATATACAGCCCTCCCTCCAGCTAGAAAGTCTTTTGCTCCATCGTGCAAGCGTCGCATTATCACTTCCACCACAGCAGATGAATTTACTGCTGCATTTAGGGACTCTCAGTTTTTTGCCTTGAATGGCATGGTTTCTCCTATCTGTCCAGACAATATTCTTTCTTCCTTCCACTCCACCTGCTCCGGGATTCTGGACTCTATTGCCCCTTTTCGGCATAAATTGGCTAAACCAAGAACGGATCCCTGGATCAATGACAATACTCGTACTATTAGGCAACGTTGCAGGCAGGCTGAAAGGAGATGGAAAAAGGATAAACTGCATGTCTCTCTAGACATTTTGCGGGCCTGTCTTGCCGATTACCAGAGGGCCCTACGGGAGGCAAAATCTCAGTATCTCTCTGTTATAATTTCTAGCAGCAGTCACTGTCCTAGGGTCCTGTTCACTACAATTAATTATTTTATAAATCCACCTATTTCTGCTCTGGCTAATGTCTCAACTATCACCTGTGAAAATTTTCTCCACTTTTTTGTTGACAAGGTTGACTCTGTCAGACAGAGTACTAGGAAAGGTTTTGATAGGGATTTTTCTGTTGCCCCAGCTCTTTCTGCTGTGTTTAGGGAGTTTGAGTTAGTTTCTTTCTCTTCCCTTGGCGACATAGTGAAATCTTTAAAGCCTACAAATTGTCCACTGGATATTGTACCCGCTAGAGTGCTGAAACTGGTTTTTAACGCTGTAGGGCCTGGGCTTGTGGTTTTTATCAATAGCTGTCTTAGTCTAGGAACCGTCCCAGCTGCCTTTAAGCATGCTGTGGTTAGGCCCCTTCTTAAAAAGCCTAACCTTGACTCCTCAACGCTATCTAATTTTAGACCAGTTTCCCATCTTCCCTTTCTTTCTAAAGTTTTGGAAAAAGTTGTTTTCATACAGTTACAGTCCTTTCTGGAAAACAACTCTGTCCTTGAAAAATTTCAATCCGGGTTTAGGCCTCGCCACAGCACTGAGTCTGCATTATTAAAGGTACACAATGATATTGCGTTCTCTGTTGACACCAAGTGTCCTGTTGCCTTAGTGCTGCTGGATCTTACAGCAGCCTTTGACACGGTAGACCATACAGTCCTCCTGTCACGCCTGAAGCACTATGTTGGCATTCATGGCACTGCACTTAAGTGGTTTATGTCATACCTATCCAATAGAACTTTCTCTGTGATGATTGGTGATTTGTCTTCTTCTTGTGCTTCTCTCTCCTGTGGAGTCCCGCAAGGCTCCATTCTTGGCCCTATTTTGTTTTCATTATACATGCTACCACTAGGGTCAATTATAGCCAGGCACAACCTATCTTTTCACTGTTATGCAGATGATCTGCAAATCTATCTGCCACTGAAGCCTGGTGATGTACAAGATACCTTAGTTGACTGCATTGCAGACATTAAGCAGTGGTTTGCCCAAAATTGTATGCACTTAAATGAGGATAAAACTGAATATATTGTGTTTGGAGAATCTGTGTCTAACGGATTTGGTACCTGGCCTTTAACTGCCAGGCAGACGGTAAGGAACTTAGGAGTGACTTTTGACAGTTCTTTTAAATTCAACAAACAGATTGACAACGTTGTCAACGTTGTTTTTTCAACTGCGCCTTCTGGCAAAGGTAAAATCCTTCTTAAACCGTCATGACCTTGAGAAGGCTATTCACGCTCTAATAAGCTCCAGACTGGACTATTGCAATGCCCTGTATATTGGTGTCTCCCAGTCTTCTGTTGGCCGTCTTCAACTTGTCCAAAATGCAGCTGCCCGTCTGTTAACGAGCACTAAAAAACGAGAGCACATAACTCCGATTCTTTATTCCCTCCATTGGCTCCCGGTACATTTTAGAATTCATTATAAAATTGTATTGTTTGTTTTTAAAGCTCTTAACGGCCTCGCCCCATCTTACATATCAGACATGTTGACCATTCGTAATTATGGTAGGACTTTGAGGTCGTCCAATCAACTTATGTTGGAAGTGCCCAGGTCAAAACTTAAACACTGGGGAGATTGTGCTTTTTCAGTTTCAGGACCTAAGCTCTGGAATAAGCTCCCCAGGGAGATGCATATCGTTACTGACCTGGGCCTTTTTAAATCAAGACTTAAAACGCATCTTTTTAAAATGGCTTTTAGTACCCAGTATGGTGGCACTTTTATATTTATTTTTATTCTATTTTTACTTTATTTTTATTCTCTCATTTATTATTGTACTTGTTTTTCGGTGTGTTGTTTTAAATTGTTGTTTAATCTGTTGTAAAGCACCTTGGTTCACCTATCGGTCGATGTTAGGTGCTGTATAAATAAAGTACATTACATTACATTACATTACATTTGCAGATGAAGTGTAATAATAATAATAACTAGATGCGAAAGTTCGTCGAGACAAACTTTAAGTTGGCTTGAGAAAGTTTGGACCGGAAAATTTTTTGCTAGGCGGTTTCTAGGATGTTATGGGTGGTTGCTATGGTGTTGCTAGGGTATTTTGGGTGGTTGCTAGGCGGTTGCTAGGGTGTTTTGGGTGGTTGCTAGGATATTTTGGGTGGTTGCTAGGGTGTTTTGGGTGGTTGCTAGGCAGTTGCTAGGGTGTTTTGGGTGGTTGCTAGGGTGTTCTGGGTGGTTGCTAGGCGGTTGCTAGGGTGTTCTGGGTGGTTGCTAGGGTCTTTTGGGTGGTTGCTAGGGTGTTTTGGGTGGTTGCTAGGTGGTTGCTAGGGTCTTTTGGGTGGTTGCTAGGCGGTTGCTAGGGTGTTTTGGGTGGTTGCTAGGGTGTTCTGGGTGGTTGCTAGGCGGTTGCTAGGGTGTTATGGGTGGTTACTAGGATGTTTTGTGTGGTTGCTATGGTGTTGCTAGGGTATTTTGGGTGGTTGCTAGGGTGTTTTGGGTGGTTGCTATGGTATTGCTAGGGTATTTTGGGTGGTTGCTAGGGTGTTTTGGGTGGTTGCTAGGGTCTTTTGGGTGGTTGCTAGGCGGTTGCTAGGATATTTTGGGTGGTTGCTAGGGTGTTTTGGGTGGTTGCTAGGGTGTTCTGGGTGGTTGCTAGGCGGTTGCTAGGGTGTTATGGGTGGTTACTAGGATGTTTTGTGTGGTTGCTATGGTGTTGCTAGGGTGTTTTGGGTGGTTGCTAGGGTCTTTTGGGTGGTTGCTAGGCGGTTGCTAGGGTGTTTTTGGTGGTTGCTAGGGTCTTTTGGGTGGTTGCTAGGGTCTTTTGGGTGGTTGCTAGGGTGTTCTGGGTGGTTGCTAGGTGGTTGCTAGGGTGTTCTGGGTGGTTGCTATGGTATTCAGAGCGGTAGATAGATACACACACACACACACACACACTCAGAGTTTATAAGTGTATAAATTGATGAGTTTATAAGTGTACAAGTTTTTTAGTTTAGAGTTTATAAGTTTAAATGAGTTTAGAGTTTATAAGTTTAAATGAGTTTAGAGTTCAGAGTTTATTAATTTATGAGTTTAAGAGTTCATAAGTCTATGAATTCATGAGTTTATTAGTTAATTAGTTATTAAATTTAAGTTAATTAGTTTATAAGTGTATGAGATTAGAGTTTTTTTAGTGTAAATGAGTTTCATTGGCTAATATATATAGAATGGCAGTTTGAATTAGTTTTCAAGGGATTTAGATTTAAATTTTTGTCGGTTGGTGAGTTTGAATTTTTTTAGAATGCCCAATGTTAAGTCAATGGGAGTTTTTCCGAGTTTGATCGTCATTTGTAGGAAAACCGTAAGTCCGATCAGTCTGAAAAGGGAAAGCAACTAACTTCAGATCAGTTTGAGTGTCTGAGCCGAGTTTGGAGTATGTAGAGTTAAAGCTCTAGGACGAGTTAGAGTCAACAGTTTTTCACAGAAGAATAATAATAATAACTAGATGCGAAAGTTCGTCGAGACAAACTTTAAGTTGGCTTGAGAAAGTTTGGACCAGAAAGTTTTTTGCTAGGCGGTTGCTAGGATGTTATGGGTGGTTGCTATGGTGTTGCTAGGGTATTTTGGGAGGTTGCTAGGGTGTTCTGGGTGGTTGCTAGGTGGTTGCTAGGGTGTCCTGGGTGGTTGCTAGGGTCTTTTGGGTGGTTGCTAGGTGGTTGCTAGGGTATTTTGGGTGGTTGCTAGGAGGTTGCTAAGGTGTTCTGGGTGGTTGCTAGGGTCTTTTGGGTGGTTGCTAGGGTGTTTTGGGTGGTTGCTAGGGTCTTTTGGGTGGTTGCTAGGGTGTTTTGGGTGGTTGCTAGGATATTCTGGGTGGTTGCTAGGCGGTTGCTAGGGTCTTTTGGGTGGTTGCTAGGGTCTTTTGGGTGGTTGCTAGGGTATTCTGGGTGGTTGCTAGGCGGTTGCTAGGGTGTTCTGGGTTGTTGCTAGGGTGTTTTGGGTGGTTGCTAGGGTATTCTGGGTGGTTGCTAGGCGGTTGCTAGGGTCTTTTGGGTGGTTGCTAGGGTCTTTTGGGTGGTTGCTAGGCGGTTGCTAGGGTGTTCTGGGTGGTTGCTAGGGTGTTTTGGGTGGTTGCTAAGGTATTCTGGGTGGTTGCTAGGCGGTTGCTAGGATATTTTGGGTGGTTGCTAGGGTGTTTTGGGTGGTTGCTAGGGTGTTCTGGGTGGTTGCTAGGCGGTTGCTAGGGTGTTATGGGTGGTTACTAGGATGTTTTGTGTGGTTGCTATGGTGTTGCTAGGGTATTTTTGGTGGTTGCTAGGGTGTTTTGGGTGGTTGCTAGGGTGTTCTGGGTGGTTGCTAGGCGGTTGCTAGGGTGTTATGGGTGGTTACTAGGATGTTTTGTGTGGTTGCTATGGTGTTGCTAGGGTATTTTGGGCGGTTGCTAGGGTCTTTTGGGTGGTTGCTAGGCGGTTGCTAGGGTGTTTTGGGTGGTTGCTAGGGTGTTTTGGGTGGTTGCTAGGGTCTTTTGGGTGGTTGCTAGGCGGTTGCTAGGGTGTTTTGGGTGGTTGCTATGGTCTTTTGGGTGGTTGCTAGGCGGTTGCTAGGGTGTTTTGGGTGGTTGCTAGGGTCTTTTGGGTGGTTGCTAGGGTGTTCTGGGTGGTTGCTAGGTGGTTGCTATGGTATTCAGAGCGGTAGATAGATAGATACACACACACACACACACACACACACACACTCAGAGTTTAGAGTTTATAAGTGTATAAATTGATAAGTTTATAAGTGTACAAGTTTTTGAGTTTAGAGTTTATAAGTTTAAATGAGTTTAGAGTTCAGAGTTTATTAATTTATGAGTTTAAGAGTTCATAAGTCTATGAATTCATGAGTTTATTAGTTAATTAGTTATTACATTTAAGTTAATTAGTTTATAAGTGTATGAGATTAGAGTTTATAAGTTTAAATTAGTTTAGAGTTCAGAGTTTATTCATTTGTGAGTTTAAGAGTTCATAAATCTATGAATTCATGAGTTTATTAGTTAATTAGTTATTCAATTTAAGTTAATTAGTTATTCAATTTAAGTTAATTAGTTTATAAGTGTATGAGATTAGAGTTTTTTAGTTTAAATGAGTTTCATTGGCGAGTTTTGATCGTCATTTGTAGGAAAACCGTAAGTCCGATCAGTCTGAAAAGATAAAGCAACTAACTTCAGATCAGTTTGAGTGTCTGAGCCGAGTTTGGAGTATGTAGAGTTAAAGCTCTAGGGCGAGTTTGAGTCAACAGTTTTTCACAGAAGAATAATAATATTAACTAGAATGTACATTTCCTGAAGAAAATGTGAAGTGGTGCTTGCAGTGGCAAAACTCGCCTCTCGGTTGCTAGTGTGTGGTACATGATTGCATACGAACCAACAAACATGTCTGTACGATGTTGTGGAGCTGAAATATGGCTTCTATATGTTGCAATATGGTTGCTAGGTAGCTTTAAACGGTTGCTAAGGTGTGGTTACACAGTTACCATGATGATATTTACAGACTGGTTTCCCAACCGAAACAAACAAGCACACCCCCATGTCTATAAGATGTTCTGGTGCTGAGATATAGCTTATTCATGTGTTTGTACGGTTGCTAGGGTACTCCAAATGGTTGCTAAGGTTTGTTTATACAGTTTATGGGGTAATATTTAAAGAATATTTGCAGGTCTGGGTCAAAAAATGCCCAACTCTGTGTTTTTACAATGTTTTGTTAATGTGATATGGCTTATAAAGGTTGTTCAATGGTTGCTAGGGGCCTGTAACTGGTTGCTAGGGCGTGGCAATGAAGTTGTTATGTCACTACTTATTGGCTGCTTGATAGGACGAATCAAAAGAGCCCAACCCCAAGCCTCTATGACCTTCTGAGCCAAAGAAAAGATTTTTCAAATTTTGTGCCTATGTTAAGTCTATGGGACATTTTTCGGCAAATTTTTCACCCGCCAGACGAACATCTTACACCCGATCGCTTATAAAAGTCATAGCACACCTCTCCTCAATAAAGCGGTCAATTTGACACCTCATTCAGGGGTCTGTGACAAACGGTGTGGGGCGAGTTACGCGCCAAAGTTTTGTCCAGGTGAATAGTAATCACAACACTAGAATGTACATTTCCTGAAGAAAATGTGAAGTGGTGCTTGCAGTGGCAAAACTCGCCACTCGGTTGCAGGGGTGTTGTACATGATTGCATACGAGCCAACAACCATGTCTGTACGATGTTGTGGAGCTGAAATATGCCCATCGCCACTGGGCAGATGCTAACACAATTAACATGTTGTGATACCATGATATACCACGTTTTAGCATTATTTACCACGATTTACCATGTTTCTAAGATGATTTACCACGATTTACCACATTCCAGCATGATTTACTATGATTAACATGTTGTTAAAATGATGCTAGCATGATTAGCATGTTGTTAACATGATTAGCATGTTGGTAGCATGATGCTAGCATGATTAGCATGTTGCTAGCATGCTTTTAACAAGATGTTAGCATGATTAGCATTTTGCTAGCATGTTTTTAGCCAGATGCTAACATGATTAGCATGTTGCTAGCATTATGCTAGCTTGAATAGCATTTTGCTAGCATGATGCTAGCTTGATTAGCATGATGCTAGCTTGATTAGCATGTTGCTAGCATGATGCTAGCTTGACTAGCATTATGTTAGCATGATGCTAGCTTGATTAGCATGTTGCTAGCATGTTTTTAGCTAGACGCTAACATGATTAGCATGTTACTAGCATAATGCTAGCTTGATTAGCATGTTGCTTGCATGATGCTAGCTTGATTAGCATTATGTTAGCATGATGCTAGATTGATTAGCATGTTGGTAGCTTGATGCTAGCATGATTAGCATGTTGCTAGCATGTTTTTAGCTAGACGCTAACATGATTAGCATGTTGCTAGCATAATGCTAGCTTGATTAGCATGTTGCTAGCTTGATTAGCATTATTTTAGCATGATGCTAGCTTGATTAGCATGTTGGTAGCTTGATGCTAGCATGATTAGCATGTTGCTAGCATGTTTTTAGCTAGACGCTAACATGATTAGCATGTTTCTAGCATAATGCTAGCTTGATTAGCATGTTGCTAGCATGATGCTAGCTTGATTAGCATTTTGCTAGCATTATGATAGCTTGATTAGCATGTTGCTAGCATGATGCTAGCTTGATTAGCATGTTGGTAGCATAATGCTAGCATTATTAGCATGTTGCTAGCTTGTTGCTAGCATGATTAGTATGTTGCTAGCATGTTTTTAGCAAGATGCTGTTGCCAGGTGGTGGTTGCTAGGGTTTTCTGGGTGGTTGCTATTGTGTTGCTAGGCAGTTGCTAAGGTGTTCTGGGTAGTTGCTAGGCAGTTGCTAGGGTATTCTTGGTGGTTGCTAGGCAGTTGCTAGGGTATTCTTGGTGGTTGCTAGGGCATTGCTAGGTGGTTGCTATGGTGTTGCTAGGCAGTTGCTATGGTATTCTGGGTGGATGCTAGGGCATTGCTAGGCAGTTGCTAGGGTGTTCTGGGTGGTTACTAGGCAGTTGCTAGGTGTTCTGGGTGGTTGCTAGGCAGTTGCTAGGGTGTTCTGGGTGGTTGCTAGAGTTTTTTGGTGGTTACTAGAGCATTTCTAGACGTTGCTAGGGTGTTCAGGGTGGTTGCTAAGGTATTTTTGGTAGTTGCTATGGTGTTACTAGGTGGTTGGTAGTTGTCAAATATGGTTACTATGGAGTTTTTATAGAGTTCTTAAAATCTTTAATAACGAGTGCTTCAGTGCGGCACTCGGCCTGCGGCCTCGTGCCTATGGCCGAATAGGCACAAGCATGGAGCAATATCGCAAGGCTACGAGTGTGATATTGCTTTAAAAAATGTAAAAAAAAAAAAATTATATTATTTATTGGTTTAGGGTGGTTGCTAGGGAGCTCAGAGTGGTTGCTAGGGTGCTGTAACTGGTTGCTAGGGTGTGGCTATGAAGATTTTAGGCCATTACTTATTGGCTGCTTGATAATATAAATCCTCTGAGGGAGAGAGAGAGGGAGAGAAACGCAGGGGTGTCAGGCCCTTTGGAGTGGTGTGTGTGAAAACGGCAGTTGGGATTCAAATGTTTTTAGAACTCCCCATGTTAAGTCAATGGGACTTTTTTGGCCGCTTTTTCGTCCGCTGTGCGAACATCGTACACCCGATCGCTTAGAAAAGTCATAGCACACCTCTCCTCAATGAGCCGGTCGATTTGATGCCTCACTCAGGGGTCTGTGACAAACGGTGCGGGGCAAGTTACGCGCCAAACTTTTGTCCGGAATAATAAGAAGAATAATAATAAGTTTAGTGACAATAACACTAGTGTTGCTTTGAAAAAGCACCACTAACTAGAATGTACATTTCCTGAAGAAAATGTGAAGTGGTGCTTGCAGTGGCAAAACTCGCCACTGGGCAGATGCTAACACAATTAACATGTTGTGATACCATGATATACCACGTTTTAGCATTATTTACCACGATTTACCATGTTTCTAAGATGATTTACTACGATTTACCACATTCCAGCATGATTTACTATGATTAACATGTTGTTAAAATGATGCTAGCATGATTAGCATGTTGTTAACATGATTAGCATGTTGGTAGCATGATGCTAGCCTGATTAGCATTTTGCTAGCATGTTTTTAGCTAGATGCTAACATGATTAGCATTTTGCTAGCATGTTTTTAGCCAGATGCTAACATGATTAGCATGTTTCTAGCATAATGCTAGCTTGATTAGCATGTTGCTAGCATGATGCTAGCTTGATTAGCATGTTGCTAGCATTATGCTAGCTTGATTAGCATTATGTTAGCATGATGCTAGCTTGATTAGCATGTTGGTAGCTTGATGCTAGCATGATTAGCATGTTTGCTAGCATGTTTTTAGCTAGATGCTAACATGATTAGCATGTTGCTAGCATAATGCTAGCTTGATTAGCATGATGCTAGCATGATGCTAGCTTGATTAACATGTTGGTAGCATAATGCTATCATTATTAGCATGTTGCTAGTTTGATTAGCATGATGTTAGCATGATGCTAGCTTGATTAGCATGTTGCTAGCATGGTGCTAGCTTGATTAGCATGTTGCTAGCATGATGCTAGCTTGATTAGCATGTTGCTAGCTTGATTAGCATGATGCTAGCATAATGCTAGCCTGATTAGCATGATGCTAGCATGATGCTAGCCTGATTAGCATGATGCTAGCTTGATTAGCATGTCGCTAGCATGTTTTTAGCAAGATGCTGTTAACAGGTGGTTGCTAGGGTGTTCTGGGTGGTTGCTATGGTGTTGCTAGGCAGTTGCTAAGGTGTTCTGGGTGGTTGCTAGGCGGTTGCTAGGGTATTATTGGTGGTTGCTAGGGCTTTGCTAGGTGGTTGCTAGGGTGTTCTGGGTGGTTGCTATGGTGTTGCTAGGCAGTTGCTAGGGTGTTCTGGGTGGTTGCTAGGCCTTTTTATAGAGTTCTTAAAATCTTTAATAACGGGGCCGTATAGACACAAGCATGGAGCGATATCGCAAGGCTACGAGTGTGATATTGCTTTAAAAATAAAAAAAATACAAATAAATGTTTTTTATTGGTTTAGGGTGGTTGCTAGGGAGCTCAGAGTGGTTGCTAGGGTGCTGTAACTGGTTGCTAGGGTGTGGCTATGAAGATTTTAGGCCATTACTTATTGGCTGCTTGATAATATAAATCCTCTGAGGGAGAGAGAGAGGGAGAGAAACGCAGGGGTGTCAGGCCCTTTGGAGTGGTGTGTGTGAAAACGGCAGTTGGGATTCAAATGTTTTTAGAACTCCCCATGTTAAGTCAATGGGACTTTTTTGGCCGCTTTTTCGTCCGCTGTGCGAACATCGTACACCCGATCGCTTAGAAAAGATATAGCACACCTCTCCTCAATGAGCCGCTTGATTTGACACCTCACTCAGGGGTCTGTGACAAACGGTGCGGGGCGCATTACGCGCCAAACTTTGTCCAGAATAATAATAATAATAAAAATAAGAATAATAAGTATGAGTGACAATAACACTAGTGTTGCTTTGAAAAAGCACCACTAATAATAATAATAATAATAACTAGATGCGAAAGTTCGTCGAGACAAACTTTAAGTTGGCTTGAGAAAGTTTGGACCAGAAAGTTTTTTGCTAGGCGGTTGCTAGGATGTTATGGGTGGTTGCTATGGTGTTGCTAGGGTATTTTGGGAGGTTGCTAGGGTGTTCTGGGTGGTTGCTAGGTGGTTGCTAGGGTGTCCTGGGTGGTTGCTAGGGTCTTTTGGGTGGTTGCTAGGTGGTTGCTAGGGTATTTTGGGTGGTTGCTAGGAGGTTGCTAAGGTGTTCTGGGTGGTTGCTAGGGTCTTTTGGGTGGTTGCTAGGGTGTTTTGGGTGGTTGCTAGGGTCTTTTGGGTGGTTGCTAGGGTGTTTTGGGTGGTTGCTAGGATATTCTGGGTGGTTGCTAGGCGGTTGCTAGGGTCTTTTGGGTGGTTGCTAGGGTCTTTTGGGTGGTTGCTAGGGTATTCTGGGTGGTTGCTAGGCGGTTGCTAGGGTGTTCTGGGTTGTTGCTAGGGTGTTTTGGGTGGTTGCTAGGGTATTCTGGGTGGTTGCTAGGCGGTTGCTAGGGTCTTTTGGGTGGTTGCTAGGGTCTTTTGGGTGGTTGCTAGGCGGTTGCTAGGGTGTTCTGGGTGGTTGCTAGGGTGTTTTGGGTGGTTGCTAAGGTATTCTGGGTGGTTGCTAGGCGGTTGCTAGGATATTTTGGGTGGTTGCTAGGGTGTTTTGGGTGGTTGCTAGGGTGTTCTGGGTGGTTGCTAGGCGGTTGCTAGGGTGTTATGGGTGGTTACTAGGATGTTTTGTGTGGTTGCTATGGTGTTGCTAGGGTATTTTTGGTGGTTGCTAGGGTGTTTTGGGTGGTTGCTAGGGTGTTCTGGGTGGTTGCTAGGCGGTTGCTAGGGTGTTATGGGTGGTTACTAGGATGTTTTGTGTGGTTGCTATGGTGTTGCTAGGGTATTTTGGGCGGTTGCTAGGGTCTTTTGGGTGGTTGCTAGGCGGTTGCTAGGGTGTTTTGGGTGGTTGCTAGGGTGTTTTGGGTGGTTGCTAGGGTCTTTTGGGTGGTTGCTAGGCGGTTGCTAGGGTGTTTTGGGTGGTTGCTATGGTCTTTTGGGTGGTTGCTAGGCGGTTGCTAGGGTGTTTTGGGTGGTTGCTAGGGTCTTTTGGGTGGTTGCTAGGGTGTTCTGGGTGGTTGCTAGGTGGTTGCTATGGTATTCAGAGCGGTAGATAGATAGATACATACACACACACACACACACACACACACTCAGAGTTTAGAGTTTATAAGTGTATAAATTGATAAGTTTATAAGTGTACAAGTTTTTGAGTTTAGAGTTTATAAGTTTAAATGAGTTTAGAGTTCAGAGTTTATTAATTTATGAGTTTAAGAGTTCATAAGTCTATGAATTCATGAGTTTATTAGTTAATTAGTTATTACATTTAAGTTAATTAGTTTATAAGTGTATGAGATTAGAGTTTATAAGTTTAAATTAGTTTAGAGTTCAGAGTTTATTCATTTGTGAGTTTAAGAGTTCATAAATCTATGAATTCATGAGTTTATTAGTTAATTAGTTATTCAATTTAAGTTAATTAGTTATTCAATTTAAGTTAATTAGTTTATAAGTGTATGAGATTAGAGTTTTTTAGTTTAAATGAGTTTCATTGGCTAATATATATAGAATGGCAGTTTGGTTTAGTTTTCAAGGGATTTAGATTTGAATTTTTGTCGGTTGGTGAGTTTGAATTTTTTTAGAATGCCCAATGTTAAGTCAATGGGAGTTTTTCCGAGTTTTGATCGTCATTTGTAGGAAAACCGTAAGTCCGATCAGTCTGAAAAGATAAAGCAACTAACTTCAGATCAGTTTGAGTGTCTGAGCCGAGTTTGGAGTATGTAGAGTTAAAGCTCTAGGGCGAGTTTGAGTCAACAGTTTTTCACAGAAGAATAATAATATTAACTAGAATGTACATTTCCTGAAGAAAATGTGAAGTGGTGCTTGCAGTGGCAAAACTCACCACTCGGTTGCTAGGGTGTTGTACATGATTGCATACGAGCCAACAACCATGTCTGTACGATGTTGTGGAGCTGAAATATGGCTTCTAAATGTTTCAATATGGTTGCTAGGTGGCTCTAAACGGTTGCTATGGTGTGAATACACAGTAACCGTGGTGATATTTTACAGACTGTTTCCCAAACGAAACAAAAGAGCCAAACCCCATCTCTATACGATGTTCTGATGAAAAGACATGGGTCTTGATAAACGGTTGCTAGGGTACTCTGTTTGGTTGCTAGGGAGTGGTTTGGCAGCTGCCAATCATGAAACTCCAAAGGCTGCTTGTCAGTATGAATGATATAAACCAACTCCCATGCCTCTGTGACATTCAGAATGGAAGATATTCCTCTTTGGACTTTGGTTGCTAGGGTACTCTGTTTGGTTGCTATGGAGTTGCTTGGCAGCTGCCAATGATGAAACTGCAAAGGCTTCTTGTCACTATGAATGATATAAACCAACTCCCATGCCTCGGTGACATTCAGAATGGAAGATATCCCTCTTTTGATTTTGGTTGCTAGGGTACTCTGTTTGGTTGCTATGGAGTTGCTTGGCAGCTGCCAATGATGAAACTGCAAAGTCTTCTTGTCAGTATGAATGATACAAACCAACTCCCATGCCTCTGTGACATTCAGAATGGAAGATATCCCTCTTTGGATTTTGGTTGCTAGGGTACTCTGTTTTGTTGCTAGGGAGTGGCTTGGCAGCTGCCAATCATGAAACTCCAAAGGCTGCTTGTCAGTATGAATGATATAAACCAACTCCCATGCCTCTGTGACATTCAGAATGGAAGAAATGCCTCTTTGGATTTTGGTTGCTAGGGTACTCTGTTTGGTTGCTATGGAGTTGCTAGGCAGCTGCCAATGATGAAACTCCAAAGGCTTCTTGTCACTATGAATGATATAAACCAACTCCCATGCCTCTGTGACATTCAGAATGGAAGAAATGCCTCTTTGGATTTTGGTTGCTAGGGTACTCTGTTTGGTTGCTATGGAGTTGCTAGGCAGCTGCCAATGATGAAACTCCAAAGGCTTCTTGCCACTATGAATGATATAAACCAACTCCCATGCCTCTGTGACATTCAGAACGGAAGATATCCCTCTTTGGATTTTGGTTGCTAGGGTACTCGGTTTGGTTGCTAGGGAGTGGCGTAGCAGCTGCCAATCATGAAATTCCAAAGGCTGCTTGTCAGTATTAATTATATAAACCAACTCCCATGCCTCTGTGACATTCAGAATGGAAGATATCCCTCTTTGGATTTTGGTTGCTAGGGTACTCTGTTTGGTTGCTATGGAGTTGCTTGACAACTGCCAATGATGAAACTGCAAAGGCTTCTTGTCACTATGAATGATATAAACCAACTCCCATGCCTCTGTGACATTCAGAATGGAAGATATCCTTCTTTGGATTTTGGTTGCTAGGGTACTCTGTTTGGTTGCTAGGGAGTGGCGTGGCAGCTGCCAATCATGAAACTCCAAAGGCTGCTTGTCAGTATGAATGATATAAACCAACTCCCATGCCTCTGTGACATACAGAATGGAAGATATCCCTCTCTGGATTTTGGTTGCTAGGGTACTCTATTTGGTTGCTAGGGAGTGGCTTGGCAGCTGGCAGTCATGAAACTCCAAAGGCTGCTTGTCAGTATGAATGATATAAACCAACTCCCATGCCTCTGTGACATTCAGAATGGAAGATATCCCTCTTTGGATTTTGGTTGCTAAGGTGCTCGACAATGGTTGCTAGGGATGGGCTAGGAAGTGTTGAGGTGATTCATGATTGGCTGTTTGCTGCCCCGAGTCAAATGAGACCACCCTCATGTTTCTATGACAATTCAGTCCGGAGATATCCCTTTGATCTCTTTCAATGGAAGTCTATGGAACTTGTTGCTAAGGTGCTCTAAATGGTTGCTAGGGCATGGCTTGATAGCTTCACAATGATCCTGAGAGACTGATTGGTCGTCTGAGTAAAATGAGCCCGCCCCCTTGTCTCTATGACACTGTAATCCAGAGCTACGTTCAATACAAAAACCTTATGTAATTTACCATAGTAGGAAAAACACATGCTATGGTGTAGGACGGCCCATTTCATGGGCCGTCCTACACCATAGTAAGTCAATGGGAAACTTTGGGCAGCTCCTGCCCCCCAGGGGTGCAACTTTTACCCCAATGTGAGGTATGTTCTTACAGAGCCTGTCAGCCTCTTCAAATGTGGCAAATCACACGTTTCTGCGAAATCCTCACTCAGAGCTACGAGTCATCAAAGTTCGTCGCAATGTTAAGTCTATGGGATTTTTCGACCGCTTTTTCGCCCCTGGGGCGATCACCGTACCCCCGATCGCTTATAAAAGTCATAGCACACCTCTCCTCAATACGCTGGTCGATTTGACACCTCATTTATGGGTCTGTGACAAACGGTGCGGGACGAGTTACGCGCCAAACTTTTGTGTGGAAGAATAATAATAATAAGAATAATAAGTATGGAGAATAACAATAGTGTTGCTTT
The DNA here is from genome assembly GCF_965113295.1 of Leuciscus leuciscus. Lineage (NCBI taxonomy): Eukaryota > Metazoa > Chordata > Actinopteri > Cypriniformes > Leuciscidae > Leuciscus > Leuciscus leuciscus. The sequence goes on along the minus strand of NC_138747.1, from coordinate 30,699,781 downwards.
GAAAAGCACCACTAACTAGAATGTACATTTCCTGAAGAAAATGTGAAGTGGTGCTTGCAGTGGCAAAACTCGCCACTCGGTTGCAGGGGTGTTGTACATGATTGCATACGAGCCAACAACCATGTCTGTACGATGTTGTGGAGCTGAAATATGCCCATCGCCACTGGGCAGATGCTAACACAATTAACATGTTGTGATACCATGATATACCACGTTTTAGCATTATTTACCACGATTTACCATGTTTCTAAGATGATTTACCACGATTTACCACATTCCAGCATGATTTACTATGATTAACATGTTGTTAAAATGATGCTAGCATGATTAGCATGTTGTTAACATGATTAGCATGTTGGTAGCATGATGCTAGCATGATTAGCATGTTGCTAGCATGCTTTTAACAAGATGTTAGCATGATTAGCATTTTGCTAGCATGTTTTTAGCCAGATGCTAACATGATTAGCATGTTGCTAGCATTATGCTAGCTTGAATAGCATTTTGCTAGCATGATGCTAGCTTGATTAGCATGATGCTAGCTTGATTAGCATGTTGCTAGCATGATGCTAGCTTGACTAGCATTATGTTAGCATGATGCTAGCTTGATTAGCATGTTGCTAGCATGTTTTTAGCTAGACGCTAACATGATTAGCATGTTACTAGCATAATGCTAGCTTGATTAGCATGTTGCTTGCATGATGCTAGCTTGATTAGCATTATGTTAGCATGATGCTAGATTGATTAGCATGTTGGTAGCTTGATGCTAGCATGATTAGCATGTTGCTAGCATGTTTTTAGCTAGACGCTAACATGATTAGCATGTTGCTAGCATAATGCTAGCTTGATTAGCATGTTGCTAGCTTGATTAGCATTATTTTAGCATGATGCTAGCTTGATTAGCATGTTGGTAGCTTGATGCTAGCATGATTAGCATGTTGCTAGCATGTTTTTAGCTAGACGCTAACATGATTAGCATGTTTCTAGCATAATGCTAGCTTGATTAGCATGTTGCTAGCATGATGCTAGCTTGATTAGCATTTTGCTAGCATTATGATAGCTTGATTAGCATGTTGCTAGCATGATGCTAGCTTGATTAGCATGTTGGTAGCATAATGCTAGCATTATTAGCATGTTGCTAGCTTGTTGCTAGCATGATTAGTATGTTGCTAGCATGTTTTTAGCAAGATGCTGTTGCCAGGTGGTGGTTGCTAGGGTTTTCTGGGTGGTTGCTATTGTGTTGCTAGGCAGTTGCTAAGGTGTTCTGGGTAGTTGCTAGGCAGTTGCTAGGGTATTCTTGGTGGTTGCTAGGCAGTTGCTAGGGTATTCTTGGTGGTTGCTAGGGCATTGCTAGGTGGTTGCTATGGTGTTGCTAGGCAGTTGCTATGGTATTCTGGGTGGATGCTAGGGCATTGCTAGGCAGTTGCTAGGGTGTTCTGGGTGGTTACTAGGCAGTTGCTAGGTGTTCTGGGTGGTTGCTAGGCAGTTGCTAGGGTGTTCTGGGTGGTTGCTAGAGTTTTTTGGTGGTTACTAGAGCATTTCTAGACGTTGCTAGGGTGTTCAGGGTGGTTGCTAAGGTATTTTTGGTAGTTGCTATGGTGTTACTAGGTGGTTGGTAGTTGTCAAATATGGTTACTATGGAGTTTTTATAGAGTTCTTAAAATCTTTAATAACGAGTGCTTCAGTGCGGCACTCGGCCTGCGGCCTCGTGCCTATGGCCGAATAGGCACAAGCATGGAGCAATATCGCAAGGCTACGAGTGTGATATTGCTTTAAAAAATGTAAAAAAAAAAAAATTATATTATTTATTGGTTTAGGGTGGTTGCTAGGGAGCTCAGAGTGGTTGCTAGGGTGCTGTAACTGGTTGCTAGGGTGTGGCTATGAAGATTTTAGGCCATTACTTATTGGCTGCTTGATAATATAAATCCTCTGAGGGAGAGAGAGAGGGAGAGAAACGCAGGGGTGTCAGGCCCTTTGGAGTGGTGTGTGTGAAAACGGCAGTTGGGATTCAAATGTTTTTAGAACTCCCCATGTTAAGTCAATGGGACTTTTTTGGCCGCTTTTTCGTCCGCTGTGCGAACATCGTACACCCGATCGCTTAGAAAAGTCATAGCACACCTCTCCTCAATGAGCCGGTCGATTTGATGCCTCACTCAGGGGTCTGTGACAAACGGTGCGGGGCAAGTTACGCGCCAAACTTTTGTCCGGAATAATAAGAAGAATAACTAGAATGTACATTTCCTGAAGAAAATGTGAAGTGGTGCTTGCAGTGGCAAAACTCACCACTCGGTTGCTAGGATTTTGTACATGATTGCATACGAGACAACAACCATGTCTGTACGATGTTGTGGAGCTGAAATATGGCTTCTATATGTTGCAATATGGTTGCTAGGTAGCTCTAAACGGTTGCTATGGTGTGGTTACACAGTTACCATGATGATATTTACAGACTGGTTTCCCAACCAAAACAAACAAACACACCCCCATGTCTATACGATGTTCTGGTGCTGAGATATAGCTCATTCATGTGTTTGTACGGTTGCTAGGGTACTCCAAATGGTTGCTACGGTTTGTTTATACAGTTTATGGGGTAATATATAAAGAGTATTTGCAAGTCTGGGTCAAAAAATGGCCAACTCTGTGTTTTTACAATGTTTTGTTGCTGAGATATGGCTTGTAAATGTTGTTCAATGGTTGCTAGGGGCCTCTATGACCTTCTGAATCAAAGATATGATTTTGCAAATTTTGAGCCTATGTTAAGTCTATGGGAAATTTTTCGGCAAATTTTTCGCCCGCCAGACGAACATTGTACACCCGATCGCTTATAAAAGTCATAGCACACCTCTCCTCAATAAACCGGTCGATTTGACACCTCATTTAGGGGTCTGTGACAAACGGTGTGGGGCGAGTTACGCGCCGAAGTTTTGTCTAGGTGAATAGTAATCACAACACTAGAATGTACATTTCCTGAAGAAAATGTGAAGTGGTGCTTGCAGTGGCAAAACTCACCACTCGGTTGCTAGGATTTTGTACATGATTGCATACGAGACAACAACCATGTCTGTACGATGTTGTGGAGCTGAAATATGGCTTCTATATGTTGCAATATGGTTGCTAGGTAGCTCTAAACGGTTGCTATGGTGTGGTTACACAGTTACCATGATGATATTTACAGACTGGTTTCCCAACCAAAACAAACAAACACACCCCCATGTCTATACGATGTTCTGGTGCTGAGATATAGCTCATTCATGTGTTTGTACGGTTGCTAGGGTACTCCAAATGGTTGCTACGGTTTGTTTATACAGTTTATGGGGTAATATATAAAGAGTATTTGCAAGTCTGGGTCAAAAAATGGCCAACTCTGTGTTTTTACAATGTTTTGTTGCTGAGATATGGCTTGTAAATGTTGTTCAATGGTTGCTAGGGGCCTCTATGACCTTCTGAATCAAAGATATGATTTTGCAAATTTTGAGCCTATGTTAAGTCTATGGGAAATTTTTCGGCAAATTTTTCGCCCGCCAGACGAACATTGTACACCCGATCGCTTATAAAAGTCATAGCACACCTCTCCTCAATAAACCGGTCGATTTGACACCTCATTTAGGGGTCTGTGACAAACGGTGTGGGGCGAGTTACGCGCCGAAGTTTTGTCTAGGTGAATAGTAATCACAACACTAGAATGTACATTTCCTGAAGAAAATGTGAAGTGGTGCTTGCAGTGGCAAAACTCGCCACTGGGCAGATGCTAACACAATTAACATGTTGTGATACCATGATATACCACGTTTTAGCATTATTTACCACGATTTACCATGTTTCTAAGATGATTTACTACGATTTACCACATTCCAGCATGATTTACTATGATTAACATGTTGTTAGAATGATGCTGGCATGATTAGCATGTTGTTAACATGATTAGCATGTTGGTAGCATGATGCTAGCATGATTAGCATGTTGCTAACATGCTTTTAACAAGATGTTAGCATGATTAGCATTTTGCTAGCATGTTTTTAGCTAGATGCTAACATGATTAGCATGTTGCTAGCATTATGCTAGCTTGATTAACATGTTGTTAAGCATGATGCTAGCATGATTAGCATGTTGCTAGCATCATGCTAGCTTGATTAACATGTTGTTAAGCATGATGCTAGCATGATTAGCATGTTGTTAACATGATTAGCATGTTGGTAGCATGATGCTAGCATGATTAGCATGTTGTTAACATGCTTTTAACAAGATGTTAGCATGATTAGCATTTTTGCTAGCATGTTTTTAGCTAGATGCTAACATGATTAGCATGTTGCTAGCATTATGCTAGCTTGATTAACATGTTGTTAGCATGATGCTAGCTTGAATAGCATTGTGCTAGCTTAATTAGCATATTGGTAGCATGATGCTAGCATGATTAGCATTATGTTAGCATGATGCTAGCTTGATTAGCATGTTGGTAGCTTGATGTTAACATGATTAGCATTTTGCTAGCATGTTTTTAGCTAGATGCTAACATGATTAGCATGTTGCTAGCATTATGCTAGCTTGATTAGCATGTAGCTAGCATGATGCTAGCTTGATTAGCATGTTGCTAATATTATGCTAGCTTGATTAACATGTTGCTAGCATTATGCTAGCTTGATTAGCATGTTGCTAGCATGATGCTAGCTTGATTAGCATGTTGGTAGCATAATGCTAGCATTATTAGCATTTTGCTAGCTTGATTAGCATGATGCTAGCTTGATTAGCATGTTGGTAGCTTAATGATAACATGATTAGCATGTTGCTAGCATGTTTTTAGCTAGATGCTAACATGATTAGCATGTTGCGAGCATTATGCTAGCTTGATTAGCATGTTGCTAGCATGATGCTAGCGTGATTAGCATGTTGCTAGCATAATGCTAGCTTGATTAGTATGTTGCTAGCATGATGCTAGCTTGATTAGCATGTTGCTAGCATTATGCTAGCTTGATTAGCATGTTGCTAGCATAATGCTAGCATTATTAGCATGATGCTAGCATGATGCTAGCTTGATTAGCATGTTGCTAGCATGATGCTAGCTTGATTAGTATGTTGCTAGCATGTTTTTAGCAAGATGCTGTTGCGAGGTGGTTGCTAGGGTTTTCTGGGTGGTTGCTATGGTGTTGCTAGGCAGTTGCTAAGGTGTTCTGGGTGGTTGCTAGGCAGTTGCTAGGGTATTCTTGGTGGTTGCTAGACAGTTGCTAGGGTGGTTGCTAGGTGGTTGCTATGGTGTTGCTAGGCAGTTGCTATGGTATTCTGGGTGGATGCTAGGGCGTTGCTAGGCAGTTGCTAGGGTGTTCTGGGTGGTTGCTAGGCGTTCTGGGTGGTTACTAGGCAGTTGCTAGGTGTTCTGGGTGGTTGCTAGGCAGTTGCTAGGGTGTTCTGGGTGGTTGCTAGAGTTTTTTGGTGGTTAATAGAGCATTTCTAGACGTTGCTAGGGTGTTCAGGGTGGTTGCTAAGGTATTTTTGGTAGTTGCTATGGTGTTACTAGGTGGTTGGTAGTTGTCAAATATGGTTACTATGGAGTTTTTATAGAGTTCTTAAAATCTTTAATAACGAGTTCCTTCAGTACGGCACTCGGCCTGCGGCCTCGTGCCTATGGCCGAATAGGCACAAGCATGGAGCAATATCGCAAGGCTACGAGTGTGATATTGCTTTAAAAAATGTAAAAAAAATGTTTTTATATTATTTATTGGTTTAGGGTGGTTGCTAGGGAGCTCAGAGTGGTTGCTAGGGTGCTGTAACTGGTTGCTAGGGTGTGGCTATGAAGATTTTAGGCCATTACTTATTGGCTGCTTGATAATATAAATCCTCTGAGGGAGAGAGAGAGGGAGAGAAACGCAGGGGTGTCAGGCCCTTTGGAGTGGTGTGTGTGAAAACGGCAGTTGGGATTCAAATGTTTTTAGAACTCCCCATGTTAAGTCAATGGGACTTTTTTGGCCGCTTTTTCGTTCGCTGTGCGAACATCGTACACCCGATCGCTTAGAAAAGATATAGCACACCTCTCCTCAATGAGCCGCTCGATTTGACACCTCACTCAGGGGTCTGTGACAAACGGTGCGGGGCGCATTACGCGCCAAACTTTTGGCAGAATAATAATAATAAGAATAATAAGTATGAGTGACAATAATACTAGTGGTGCTTTGAAAAAGCACCACTAATAATAAGTTTAGTGACAATAACACTAGTGTTGCTTTGAAAAAGCACCACTAATAATAATAATAATAATAATAAGTTTAAATAGGATTTCAATATGTTGGCTCTCTCAAGCCAACTTAATAAGTTTAAATAGGATTTCAATATGTTGGCTCTCTCAAGCCAACTTAATAATAAGTTTAAATAGGATTTCAATATGTTGGCTTTCTCAAGCCAACTTAATAATAATCAAAATACACAAAAGACATAAACCAGGGAAACAGAACTTAACTAACAAGACATGTGTAAAACAATTAATTGGGAGTGATGAAAGGAAGCAGGAACTGAAATGAATACAAACTAAGAGTCAACCTAATACAAGTCCACATTACAAAACAAAAGAATAAAGAAGCAGAATTCATAATAAGAGTAATACCCGATTTTTTTTTTTTTTACATGAGGTTTTGTCAGATTAATATAATTTCTTAAAGTTAAAGTCGCATGAAACAGAAGTTGCACTCGTCTTTTCTTCCCTGTTGTGTCGTATATCTGAGTGAAACGGCTTCTGGGACAAGAACAAATGTGGGCGGGGCTTGATTTTGTCTGTGGGGAACTGATTGGATGGTTGTGGTTTGCTATTGGTGGATCTCATGTGAGTGACAGGTTGCCCCGCCCTCGTCATCAGAGAAGAGAAGAGATGCTGCAAGAGAGAGGAAGTTATTCTGATTCAAGATTATCTGGAACATGAATTTAAACAATAATGATATGCACCAATAAATAATTTAGAATAAATTCTGCAATATTGCATTAAAAAAAACAAGAATTGTCAATTTTGAATTAATTGTGACTTTAAGAACATATAAACACACTTTCAGATCTGTCCAGTTCATTTGAGGTCATTTGTTCAAGAATCTTTGAAATAAGTTTTGTCTGTGAAGAATCTTGTGAATAATTCACTAACGGGTCGTTGAATTATTCTGCTCAGATAAGTTCTGCTCAGCGACGCAGTTTGAGTGTGGGAATCATCGCTGTATTTCCAGCAGCTGGGTGTGTGACGGAACGGACGACTGTGGAGACGGGTCAGATGAGGACAGCAGATGCAGTGAGTGCTCATACTTCAAAACAGCATGAAATCGGACAAAGTATAACAAATAGCTTGACTGATGGATCATAGAGAATAGAACTGTTTTTAAAGTGCCCCTATTATGCTATTTTAAAGGTTCCTAATGTTGTTTTGGAGTCTCCTACAACAGGTTTACATGCATCACAGCTCAAAAAACACTTAATTTCTTCATAATCTCCACTGCAGCATCAGCTCTATTCTCTCAGTGTCTGAAACAGTTCGATCAAGGATTCAGTCTCTCTAAACCCCGCCTCTCTGAGAGCTGCTCTGCTCTGATTGGTCAGATAACTCAGTCTGTTGTGATTGGTCGACCGTGTCAGAAACCAAACGCTCATTATCATATCTGAATTTCAGCTCTGATCTTCCTCAGCTCTTGATACTCAGTGATACGAACAGTAACGATGGCGTGGGTTTTACCGTATCAATCTCATCAAAGTGGATTTGCTTTGTCAGCAGAAAACAGCGTCTTCTCCACATGAACAACACGAACCAAACTCTTCCAGTCTCAGATAAACTACAGTGTTTGAGGGTCAAAGTAGACGTTCACGGCAGCCAATGAAGAACATAGACTGGCATTATGCAAATCTGTTACAAACCTACGCAGATTCAGCAGGAAGTGAGACTGGAGTTACTGACCACTCGTTTCAGTTCAGAATCACTTCTTTCTTTTGAGAGACCAAAACTCCATTTATCTGAACTTTGAAACTTTGCAGATCTTTTACATTAACAAACAGCTCTATTACACACTCCAGGAAAGGGAATATCCCAAAAAGCATAACAGGGGCGCTTTAATATAATAAGTGACATTGAGTTATTCTAGAAATTGTTTTATGTGTCTGTGAATCATGTGTTTTTGACTCAGAGAATAAAACGTGCAGTGCGGACGCGTTCCAGTGTCCCGACTCACACAAGTGTGTCCCGCAGCGCTGGGTGTGTGATGGCGACAGAGACTGTCCGGACGGAGCCGACGAGAGTGTGAAGGCCGGCTGTGGTGAGTGGTCTAACACACCTCCTGCTTTTGTGCAAACACTGTGCGAATCACTCCTGCTAAACAGTTTGTTTCTTTTTTTCGTTTAGTGTTCAATAACACGTGTAAGGCGGGAGAGTTCATGTGCCAGAACAGACAGTGTATCGCCAAACATTTCATGTGTGACCACGACAACGACTGCGGCGACGGATCCGACGAGTCTCAGGAGTGCGGTATGTTCATGATTATTTCAAACAAGATAATTATAGATTTATGAAATCCTTATTAAAGCTACAAAAGTTATTCAGTCAAGAGCAGTGAGTGATTTTCTCTTTCTTTTGTTCTTTGATTATCCTTAACGTCAGACAGCAGCAGGTTTATTAGGTTTATTAGGCTGCTGTCACTTTAAGACCTGACGCACATGACGCAGATCTGACACGCATCCCGTTTTCCCACAACTCTTTACGCTCATTTAAGATTTTATTTAACTCTTTTAAAACTGTGCTTGTGAGGATACTCGACAAAACGCGCCATTTTGCCATAATTTTGTGCGTTTTTGTCCATTCAAGCGCTGTCTGAAGTGTCTCTCTGTGCGCACAAGTGTGTGTGTGTGTGTGTGTGTGTGTGTGTGTGTGTGTGTGTGTGTGTGTGTGTGTGTGTGTGTGTGTGTGTGTGTGTGTGTGTGTGTGTGATTAAAAGCATGATTATCTAATGTAACGGATCCCAAATAAAAGGATGACGGGAAAAAAATGGATGCTACTTTACACTAACTTAAAAACTTTAAATATTTTGAATGCGATAAACTGGAAATAATTAATTGTGTGCGTTAACGCGTTCATATTGACAGCCCTAGTTGATTGCAATAAAATAAACATTAACTGAAATAAAATAAAATATTAAAAAGTATTATAATTCAGCTTGTTGCCAAAGCAACTTTTCTCAGTTTTGTTTATAGGTGCAGATCAAAATCAAATTCAAAATAGGGTTACACATTATTGAAAGTCCACTATAGACATCCTACCAACTAAAGGTTACTTAGTTTGCATCTACATGTCAACTTACTCTCATTAGAGTATTAGTAGTGTTAGTTTATGGCTAATGGGTTAGTAGAATAAGTTGACACATACTTGTAAAGTTACTTATAGTCAGTAGAATGTGTGTTGAGGAGCATCAAAATAAAGTGTTAGCAGATATTAATCAGAAAGTCTATTAATACTCTAATGACTGCTATTGACAACTAGCTGGAAAGTTACTTATAAAATGTCTAAAGTGTTACCCAAAATATTAACAAAAAATATAATAGTATATCATTGATAGTAAAATAACACTGCCTCTCTGCAGTATTCGTTGCAAGGTTATATGCCTTGTGAACACACCATAAAAAGAAGAATAAAACAGCATGTTTTGTTACCCATTACTACAGAAGTGATGCTTTCATAGGTTTGACTTCACTGTATTATTTGAGATCTCATCAGTCTGTGTTCATCTCCGTAGAGTATCCCGCGTGTAAGGCCAACGAGTTCCGCTGTGACAACGGCCGCTGCCTGATCCGGAAGTCATGGGAGTGTGACGGAGAGTTTGACTGCCATGATCACTCAGACGAAGCTCCCAAAAACCCTCACTGCGACAGCTCTGGTATGAACTAAATGCTAATCCAGCTCGATATCTGTGACCTTGTTCTAAATGACAGAGCCAACAAACTATCCAGCAGTCTTTGTGGCTTCATGTAGAGTGAAACACAAGACCAACCGAACTGAGAGCATTTGGGAGTCACAGAACAATGCTGGCACACTATTAAAAATGTGACCCTGGATCACAAAACCAGTCACGTGTCGCACGGGTATATTTGTGGCAATAGCCAACAGTACATTGTATGGGCCAAAACTATCGATTTTTCTTTTATGCCAAAAATCATTTGGATATTAAGTGAAGATCATGTTCAATGAAGATATTTTGTAAATTTTCTACCGTAAATATATAAAACATTTATTTTTGTGAGTGAATGAAGCACAATCGTCAACATAATTGAACAACTTTAAAGGAGATTTTCTCAATGTTTCGATTTGTATGCACCCTCAGATTCCAGATTTTCAATAGTTGTATCTCCGCCAAATATTGTCATATCCTAACAATCCATACATCAATGGAAAGCTTATTTATTCAGCTTACAGATGATGCATACATCTCAATTTCAACTAACTGACCCATGTGACTGGGATTGTGGTCCAGGGTCACAAATATCAGCATTTTTTGGAAAGGCTTTGGAAAACATGTCCTAAGGTTATACTAGAAACCTGCAGGGCTCTCATGGGCTGGACCAGTCCAATCTGCACATGCATTTAATGATTCTTTCTTTTTTCCCTTCAAGCAGAAAAGAAGTGTAACGAAACGGCGTATGCGTGTGGGAACGGTAAATGCATCAGTGAGATGTTACTGTGCAATCGTAACGATGACTGCGGCGATGGATCGGACGAGCTGAACTGCTTCATTAATGAGTGTCTGAACAGTAAACTGAGTGGATGCTCTCAGCTGTGCGAGGACCTGAAGATCGGATTCAAGGTAAAGGTCAAGCTTATGGCACTTTCCCATGTCTAGAAAATAAACTTCTTTAAGGCGAGACACGGCAGGCAAAAACATCTTTTTTTTTTACTGGTCAATTTTGAGATTTTTGGATATTTGTCTTCAATAACATGTCTTCTTTCAGACTTGTGGTGAAAAAAAGTCCGAAATACACATTTTTTAAATATATGCAAAATAGTGCATATTTAATTAGATATGGCCTAATTTGCATATTTAAACATTAAATTACAGAAAACTTGTAATACATTTTTTTCTCATCTTAATGTAGGTAATCAACTGGGAAAGTTTCATGGTGATATCTGCTAGTTAAAAATGTTACCCTATTCACCTGTAGTGTCTGACCTTAAGGCAAGACACTACAGGTGAATAGGGTTAGAAAATTAACCAATATCACCATACTTCCACTGGTTATTGTTCACAGTATATTAAGTTTTGTGAAATGCAATGTTTGAATATGCAAATAAAGAATCATCTATTAAATATGCATTAATTTGCAAGGTTCAAAATTATTGTTTCATTTTTTTGATGACATAGTTCAAGGGGATTTTTCAGGCGAGGTCTCTTTTTATTAAAGCATAATTCAGAAAATAATGTCAACAGCCAGAAAATGTTTTTAAGAATAAAACGTTATAAATCAGGTGAAAAAAACCTGAACAAACCCCGATGTAAAAACCTATAGAATATAAATGCATAAATGCGCTTTGTCTGTAGTGTCTTGCTTTTAAAAATACGTTTTATTTACTTTACACTGGCACAGTCCGATACTTACTTTTCTTTGTGTTTCTGTCTCCAGTGCAGATGCCACACTGGCTTTAGACTGAAGGATGATGGGAAGACCTGTGTAGATGTGGACGAGTGCTCCACCTCGTATCCCTGCACACAGCATTGCATCAACACACACGGCAGCTTCCGATGTGTGTGTGTGGACGGCTTCCAGCTCAGCCCCTCTGACCACACCATCTGCAAGTCCACCTCTGGTACGAGTCACTGTCATGGTCGGTTGCAGTAAAGATGAGATGAGAAGGATCTAAAGGGGACCGATTATGCACTTTTTTAGAAGATGTAATATAAGTCTCATGTGTCCTCAGAGTGTCTGTGAAGTTTCAGCTCAAAATACCCCACCGATCGTTTATTATACCTTGTTGTAAATGCCCATTTTTGAGTTGAGTTGCATGTATCTTTAAATGCAAATGAGCTGCTGCGTACCGCCCCCCTTTCCAGAAGAGGGCGGAGCCTTTACAGCAAGTGCCTCGGATACTCTGGCAAAAACATTTGGTTGGTTTTGATTATAATCTCATGCTCACATGACATCACATGAGTGTTAAACTAAGTTCTCTTTCACGTCTTATTGCACTTAACCTGTCTAATGCACACAAGGTTGTGTCAAAAACACACAAAGTTCACATAAACACAGTCGGTTATGTCTGTGAACGTAAACAGCAAGTTAAGAAATCACATGTGTATATAAGATCTGTGTATTAAAGTGAAAGCAGTGTAATATACAGTACCTACTGCAATATGCTGTTAATATGAATCAAACAACAAAAGAAAAACAGAAAATCACTCACTGCTCTTGACTGAATAACTTTAATAGCTTTAATAAGAATACATTTCTTACTTGAACGCTGCTGTTAAATACTCTGTCGAGGAGATAAACATGGCAGACTGTGTTCAGCTCACTGAGGGGCGGAGTCTAAGCTAATAGGGCGGAGTCTGTCAGCAGTCGTGGGCGGGGCCTGTGCAATGTGAGCACATTCCTGAACGGCTCATTCTGAGACATTATTTCAGATTTATGGGGAAAATAAAAAACAGAGTGGATGGATACTACAATAGGGTGGTTGTGTACACAAACTGCGAACACATAAATACAGTACGTTCAAAAACTTATAAAAGTGAATTTTGCATAATAGGTCCTCTTTAACACTAAATAAAACGCTCAAGGCGAGCAGGAACAGAACAACTGGTTACACGGTGTGAACGGACCATGAACATAGACACAGATAATCCCTTACATTTGTGAGGCTCTAGACTTGGATCCTTCACGGGGTCCCGAGTGCTTGTGTCATAGTTGTGCTCGCCATGATTCACACAAGACAGGCACTTGTCAGTACGACGAAGTGGGTATTATCTTTCCCATAGCGTCGCTATCTCAGACTCAGCACTTGAAAGGGAACTACAGATGCCTAAAAAAATAAACACTTAAATGTGTATTTTGAATGTCTTCTTTCCACAAGTCTGAAAGAAGTCAAGTTATGAAAGAAAAATAGCCTAAATCTCAAAATGTGCAAGTGCATGGTGTGTTTATTCATACCTGCAGTCATGGGAGTTTCTTTTTTACTTTAATATGTTTTTTCTTTTCCACTTCACTGTGTAGACGAGGAGCCGTTCCTCATCTTTGCCAACCGTTATTACTTGAGAAAGCTCAACTTGGATGGCTCAAACTACACACTTATAAAGCAGGTATGATTTGACACTAGCGCAATTTTTTTTTTAACTCTATTCTGTAACATTTCATTGCAGTTTTTCCTCATGAATTGTCTTCATCTGCAGGGACTGAACAATGCTGTTGCGTTAGACTTCGACTACAGGCAGCAGATGATCTACTGGACAGATGTCACGACTCAAGGCAGCATGATACGCCGCATGCACATCAATGGCAGCAACGTTCAGGTGATCTGCATGTAACTGCATCTTTATTCAACCTTACTGTGATGTCAGCCAAACGGCGGTTGAAACTAGACTTTCGTTCGGATTCTTTGGCAGGTTCTCCATCGCACATCTCTCAGCAACCCTGATGGTCTGGCTGTTGATTGGGTCAGTGGTAACCTGTACTGGTGTGATAAGGGACGGGACACTATCGAGGTGTCGAAGCTAGACGGAGCATACAGGACTGTTCTGGTCAACACTGGACTGAGGGAACCCAGAGCCGTAGCTGTGGACGTCCGCAATGGGTAAACAGTGAAAATTACCCTATTATGCTTTTTGGGATATTATCTTTCAAAGTTAATCTTTGATTTTTTTTAAGTTTCAAAGATCAAAGTGCAGATAAATGAAGTTTATCCACTTTGATGAGGTTAATTACTGTTCGTATCACTGAATGTCAAGAGCTGAGGAAGATCAGGAGCTGAAATTCAGATATGATAATGAGCATTTGGTTTCTGACACGATCGACCAATCACAACAGACTGAGTTATCTGACCAATCAGAGAAGAGCAGCTCTTTAGAGAGACTGAATCCTTGATCGAACCATTTCAGACACTGAGAATAGAGCTGATGCTGCAGTGGAGATTATGAGAAAATAAAAGTGTTTTTGACATGTGATGCATGTACTGTAAACCTAATGAGACACCAAAACAACATTAGGGACCTTTAAAATAGCATTATAGGGACACTTTAATTGTTTGTTTGTTTTTCATTATTTTGTTCTCCTCTTCCTGTTTCTGCTAATATTCCTTGAAGGACGGTGAACTGAACGTGTCTTAACAATGATGTTTGTCTTTGTCAGGTACCTGTACTGGTCTGACTGGGGGGATAATCCTCACATCGGCCGCATTGGGATGGACGGCACCAACAGAAGTGTGATCGTACAGGACAAGATAACGTGGCCCAACGGTCTCACTCTGGACTTCATCAATGATCGCATCTACTGGGCCGATGCCAGAGAGGACTACATCGAGTTTGCCAGCTTAGACGGAACCAATAGACACACTGGTGAGGGAAAAAACACAAGCCATTTGGTAAAACCATTTTTGGTATTCAGTACAGCACCAGGATTGTGACTATAAACTGTAGTTAAGAAGATAATATAAGAAACTTACAAGTATGCATTTTTGGAAGTATATATATATATACATACATATATATATATATATATATATATATATATATATATTATAACTGAGCATATGACAGATGATGAGGACATTGAACGTTGCATGTTGTATATGCAGGCTAAAGTGAAGACATCACTGTTTAAAGCATATTGTACACCACTTTTATACTGTCCATTTGTGGACAAATGATAGAACATCTAGCTTACAGAGGCTTCAGGTAGCTTACAATGATGCAGTGAGAATTTTATTAAGGAGACCTAGATGGCATAGTGCAAGTGAGATGTTAGTAAGTGTGGGAGTTAACACATTTAAAGCTGTGTTACGGAATCTTATGTACAAATTTATCAGACTTAATGCTTCTAAAAATGAGATTACCATGGGTCTATCTGTGACATAAGGTTTAGCACTACACGATATCAGTCTAAAGTGTGGAAACACTGGTACTTTTGTATTTATGTAACGCATTGATGTATTTTTTTGTTGTTGTTTGTTTTATATGTTGGGTGTGTTTTAAAAATGTGGGCCCTGAGTCTGTAATAAAGCTTTGGTTGATATAAATAACTTTACTACCATTAAAAGGTAAGAGTTTTGTTTTATTGTGTAAGGTTGCTGCGTGTTTATTATGTTTGTGTAGTTAAGAATCCCCATGTTTGTGTTGCAGTTTTGACTCAGGACATCCCGCACATATTCGCCATGACTATTTTTGAGGAGTACATCTACTGGACAGACTGGGAGACCAAGTCAATCAACAGAGCTCACAAAACACAGGGAACCAACAAGACCATGCTGATCAGCACACTCCACAGACCCATGGACATCCACATCTACCACCCCTACAGACAGCCAGAAGGTCAGGACACTCATGAGCCGCGTTTACACCCAAATTACCCGGAACAATTTGTCCCAGGAACTTTTTTTTCCGCCAGATCTGTTGCTGTCTGCGTTTCCATCGTGATCTAAAGCAGTGGTTCTCAACTCCAGTCCTCCGGACCCGCTGCTCTGCACATTTTGTATGTCTCCCTTATTTAACACACCTGAACCAGATCATCAGCTCGTCAGGAGAGACTCCATGAACTGATTTGAGTGTGTCAGATAAGAGAGACATACAAAATGTGCAGAGCAGCGGATCCCGAGGACTGGAGTTGAGAACCACTGATCTAAAGTACCGTAAAAATGAGGCAAATTAGTCCGGTGACGTAAGACTGCGCTACTTTACAGTTCCCGCTGGATTTCATCCTCTGAATTTAAGCTTAATAAAGCCTGAACCTCGTCGTCGGTCCATCGGTCGTATTTTTTAAACTCCATTGTTGATTCGAATAGCAAACAACTGTTACTGCACGCAACGCAACAGATGGTGGTTAAAATCATAGAAATCATATAATAAAGGCTAGATGTCTCGTCCGCGCTGCTGGCCAATGGAGGTCGACGTCCGCACACGGCGGCCATCTTGCCACAGGGAGCTCGCTCACTCGTAACATTGTGTTTTAATGGTGCATGTACTTTTAAATAACCATAACTTGCTAAATTTTCTACCGATTTTCAAACGGTTTGGTTTGTTATAAACTTCAGAGATGTAGTTAGGACAATGCATACGAATAATTAAGAAAATCTGCAATTTTAACATGTTCCAGCGTTCAGAATTATAGCCACGTTAATAACGTTTGTAAGAAACCAAACCGTTTGTAAATCCGTCAAGATTTCAGCGAGATAAGAGGATTTGTGTTTGTGCTGATCACTCACCTTACTTCAGATACCACAGAGCTCGCCAGAAAGCTTCCCTGTGACAAGATGGCCGCCGGTGATGCCGTTCGAGACTCCGCTTTAAGACATATAGCCTTATATGGATATCTATGGTTAAAATCACCCAGTCAACCAATGAAAATGCTGCATGAACTTAACCAATCAGCATGTTCAGCGCCCAAGTCCCACCCCTGAAAGTTCCTGAACTATGAAAAAGTACTACCCCGCAAGCAGGGACTTTTCGGAGGGGGAAATATTTACCTGGAACTTCATTTAGACCCTGGTTCCTGTGGTCGAAACACACGAGTACCACCCCAAAGTCCCTAGCTCCTGGGGAAACCTGGATATATACTCACACTCATCTCATCCAAATGTCACAGCAGCAAAAAATGAAGTCCGTAAAGAGAAATCAAATTAATTGTTTGCAGATGCCATTTGGTTGGTGTATTCTCTTACCCCAACACCCCAGACTCTCACTACTGGTTGAGCTGGAAAGTGATTGACAGATCTAAGCGGACCGCTCTCAATTTTTAGATGGTGTCTGTGAGGCTCAATGTTCACACTTTTGGGGGAGATAAACCCATGAATGGCATACTGATAGTCCTCAGTGAACAATAAACTGGGTTAGAGGTGCATTGTGTAATATTTAGGAGGATCTGTAGACAGAAATGCAATATCATATACATAACTATGTTTTCAGTGGTGTATAAAGACCTTACTTAATGAACCATTATGTTTTTATTACCTTAGAATGAGGCATTTCTCTCAACATACACCGCGGGTCTCCTTACATCGACATGTTTCTACAGTGGCCCTAAACGGACAAACGCGTTTCGTCACTATGTTGTTCTTCATGCAAAGAAGCTACAGCTAAAGTCAGCGAATAAAACACTGACACAATGATGAACAAGTAACAATAATATTTGCAATAACATATCGTTTTACTAAATAATTAATAAACCTTATTTCTTAATTTATCTTTGTAAAGAAACCTCATTGCTTAACTGGCTACTCTCTGCTGTCTCAGACGACGACATCACTTCCTGTCGGCCACCGTAACTTCTGTTGGGTGCAGTTCACAAACTCACCACTAGATGCCGCTAGAAATCACACGCTGCACCTTTAAAAGAATGTAATTTAACATAAAAAAAATATTAACATACTTAAAATACGCCTATAATCAGGGCCTTCGCTGGTGTATCCGGGGAACGGGGCAGGTTGTTGGAGGGGGGACTTGGTTGAAATCACGGGGTCCCCCTTAGGCCGGGGGCCCAGAATCGTCACCACCTTTTGTCCCGCTAGCGACGGCCCTGCCTGTAATGTTGTGTTCTCTTCTCTCCCATTAGTCACGAATCACCCATGTCAGACAGACAATGGCGGCTGCAGTAACTTGTGTCTGCTGTCTCCGGGTGGTGGCTATAAATGTGCCTGTCCAAATAACTTCTACCTGGCCGCTGATGGGAAACAGTGCATGTCGAACTGCACCGCCAGCCAGGTGAGGGCATGATCATGAGACTAGTTAAACCCAGTCTGACACAGAATAACACAGCGTTTCTCATTTGAAATATGCACCTGTGACATCTCTCCTCAGTTTGTGTGCAAGAATGACAAGTGTATCCCGTTCTGGTGGAAGTGTGACACTGAGGACGACTGCGGAGACCGATCCGACGAGCCTGGC
Organism: Leuciscus leuciscus; assembly: GCF_965113295.1. Classification (NCBI taxonomy): domain Eukaryota; kingdom Metazoa; phylum Chordata; class Actinopteri; order Cypriniformes; family Leuciscidae; genus Leuciscus; species Leuciscus leuciscus. Next base: position 30,681,710 of record NC_138747.1, on the reverse strand, counting down.
GACTGCCGTGAGTGATTGTGTGGATTGTAGGAGAGACGTTTTCACAGCCAAACCCATGTGTAATAAGAGCACAATTGTACATGTTTCCTCCAACAGCTGACTTTAAATGCAGACCCGGTCAGTTCCAGTGTGGCACTGGTATCTGTACAAACCCAGCGTACATCTGTGACGGAGACAACGACTGCCAGGATAACTCTGATGAGGCCAACTGCGGTACGTTTATGGACATGTTTCAAGTATCTGCATGTATCTGCATCGGCAAATTGTCACATTTACATTCAAAAGCAAATATCAAATGAATCCGACGAATCAGTGCACAAAACACGCTAAACAACCGTTTCCAGTTGCCGCCGTTCTCGAGTCAATAACTCACTGATTCAGTGATTCGTTCAGAGCGATTCTACTGTTAACAATTCACTAGATTGTTAATGTCTGACTCAAAATGAGCAAAGAACTGGGAGTTGCTTTAGTGTGTGCGCGACTGATGGCTTGAAAAGTTACTAATGTGGAATATTTGTATTGATTATAAATGTAAATCTTATTTAGGTCATGATTGTTGGTTATTTATGAACTAAATCTGTTGTGAAAGGCGAGCTGTTTAAACCCAATGTGTGAAATGCTTGAAATGGACATATTTGTGTATTACCCTCTGAACTCGTTGGCTTCTTTAGTTAAAAACTAGATAAAGTTGAAATAAGACAAATGAATGCCCATGCTGTAGCTGTTGACATAATGATAGAAATCTAGCATGTTTGCATAGCATTCTTCTTAAAAGGTTAAAACATTTTGCCCCATGTGACGTTTTATATTATAGCCTATACTATTCGTCACCACATATTTACAAACACGTTGTCTTCATTTTTAAATGCTATATTCTATATTTTGTTATTTTCACTTGATCACAATTGTTTGCATATTTTGAAGTTTCATGTTCTGATAGTGTATATTTTTGTATAAAAACAAGTACTTAAGTAAAATTGTACTTTCACTGGAGTAATATGTATTAGGGTATCTGTCTCTGCAACTGAGTTACGGTTTGAAAATTCTAATCGGATGAGACTATAATCAAAGTCATTGTAAAATATCCATTATGTATATAAACATTTGTGATAAACAATATTAATACCTATAGTTGTGCTAGTGAGTGACCTTGACAGAAGATATGATTATTCAGATTATTGGATTAGTGGAAGTATTTCAAGAGTGGGTTATCATGTTGCATGCATGTTACATAAAAGCTTGACTTTTTGCCTGAGAACACCATATTATCTGTGGTAAGATTACTGTAACGCACTGCCCAGTTGTGTTATAAATAAGTCTGTTTATGTGTGTTTTGCAGATATCCATGTGTGTTTACCCAGTCAGTTTAAATGCACGAATCCCAGTCGCTGTATCCCAGGAATCTTCCGCTGTAACGGCCAGGACAACTGCGGGGAAGGAGAGGACGAGAAAGACTGCCGTGAGTTTCTTTAGGAAGATTATAAAAATAGCGCTGCTAAAAGAAAGAGGCGTGTAAAGCCTTTTGTGGTTTAATAATCACACAAGGCCATGTCGTGATTTTGATTATAATGTGATTCGTTGTATAGCCACACACACACACACACACACACACACACACACACACACATACATCACAGTTAATCTGGAAGATCTATGATGAGTGTTCCCTATCAAATTTTAAAAGGATAATATTCAGATGTTTTCACAACATTTTTTGATTTGAGATCAGAAACTACCGTTGAAACTTTGGCGTTAGTAAGATTTTAGATCATTATTATTATTTTTACGTAATGCATTGCCAACAAAAGCAACAAAATATACTTCACTCCTTAGTACACTCCTTGATGAAAATTCAGCTTTGATCACAGGAATAAATTACATTTTAACATATATTCACATAAAAAACTGCTATTTTAAATTGTAATAATATTTCACAGTTTTGACTGTATTTTTGATTAAATAGGGTTATGGTTGGCATGAGGGACTTCTTTCAAACATATAAAGAAATCTCACAGACCCCAAACTTTTGAACGCTAGTATGTATTTGTATGCCACATGAATGCAGTGCATGAACATTGTTTAGTATAGTTTAGTATGTTCAGTCATGGCTTTAACACACAAGTGAGAGTAATATTTTTGAGAATATTTTTGAGAATGTGATTGAAGTATAACATGTTTCTTTGTGTGTAGCGGAGGTGACGTGCGCACCGAACCAGTTTCAGTGTGCCATAACCAAGCGCTGTATCCCGCGTGTGTGGGTGTGTGACCGTGATAACGACTGCGTCGATGGATCCGACGAACCCGCCAACTGCAGTAAGTGGACACTCATTATATACAATATCTATTATCCCAAAATGGCTGAATATCTGCTGATATTATCATCAGTCGGTCACTTCTACCAGTTAAAGGTATAGTTCACCCAAAAATGAAAATTAGCCCATGATTTACTCTCCCTCAAGTCATCCTCGGTGTATATGACATTCTTCTTTCAGACGAATACAATCGGAGTTATATAAGAAAATGTCCTGGCTCTTCCAAGCTTTATAATGGCAGTGAATGGCCGTTTCTGTTTTGAAGTCCATAAAAGTGCATCTATCCATCATAAAAGTGCATCTATCCATCATAAAAGTGCATCCATCCATCATAAAAGTGCATCTATCCATCATGAAAGTGCATCCGTCCATCATAAAAGTGCATCTATCCATCATAAAAGTGCATCCATCCATCATAAAAGTGCATCTATCCATCATGAAAGTGCATCCGTCCATCATAAAAGTGCATCTATCCATCATAAAAGTGCATCCATCCATCATAAAAGTGCATCTATCCATCATGAAAGTGCATCCGTCCATCATAAAAGTGCATCTATCCATCATAAAAGTGCATCTGTCCATCATAAAAGTGTATCTATCCATCATAAAAGGGCATCTGTCCATCATAAAAATGCATCTATCCATAATAAAAGTGCCTTTATCCATCATAAAAGTGCATTTATCCATCATAAAAGTGCATCTATCCATCATAAAAGTGCATTTATCCATCATAAAAGTGCATCTATCCATCATCTATCCATAATAAAAGTGCATTTATCCATCATAAAAGTGTATCTATCCATCATAAAGTGCTCCACAGGCTCCAGGGGGTTAATAAAGGGCTTCTGAAGTGAAGCGATGTGTTTGTGTAAGAATAATATTTATATTTAACACATTATAAAGTAAAATTCTAGCTTCCGGCCAAACGCAGTCTACTTGCGTTTCATTTTCATTTTTGGTGTGAACTATCCCTTTAATCTCAACAGTAGCATCACGCAGTTCTTTCTCTCGTGTCTCTGCAGCTCAGATGACGTGTGGTGTGGATGAGTTCCGCTGTAAAGACTCGGGGCGCTGTATCCCCGCGCGCTGGAAGTGTGACGGAGAGGACGACTGTGGCGACTCCTCGGACGAGCCCAAAGAGGAGTGCGGTGCGAACACAACACTAGCACATGCCTTTCAAACTTATTCATTACAAATTCGGTTTATTAGACACATTTATAGTTGTTTTGGTCAAATTTAAAATATACAATTTTAAAAGTTTTGAATGTGATTTAAAACTCATAATAGTTTTTGTTCATTAAAGATTATTTTGGTGAATTTGATTTAAAACTCATTGTAATTTTATTTGTCAAGTTCAGTTTATATTTCTATAAAAAATTATTTTGGTCAAATTTAAAATATATACATTTTTAAAGATTTGAATGTAATTAAAATGTATAATAGTTTTGCTCTTAAAAGATTATTTTGGTCAAATTTAAATGTGAAATTTTTAAACGTTTTAAATGTGATACATTTTTTTTGTTTTATTCTCTAGATTCAGTTTATAATTTAGATTTTAAATAATTTTGGTCAAAAATAAATAAATAAAAATAATTATATATATATAAATGCATTATTATGTTTTAAACAGCATTAATATTGTGATTATATATGCAGATGAGAGGACGTGTGAGCCGTATCAGTTCCGCTGTAAGAACAACCGCTGTGTCCCCGGCCGCTGGCAGTGTGACTATGACAATGATTGCGGGGACAACTCGGACGAGGACAAGTGTGGTAGGTTTCCACCGGCCACTGATGTGTGTGAAGTGAACATCAGGCACACACTCAGAGACACGCTTCATGTTACATCATCACAGCGATGACAGCAGGAACTAAATGAGGAAACTCACACTGGCCCAAAAACCTGATCGTTGCCATTCTCATTTATTTGTTCACATTGTTAATGAACAAGGGGGCTTTTTCATTCGTGCATGTTTCCGTTTCGTCCAGTCATTTACGTGTCTACATCTTGTTTTTATTCTTCATTTCACACTGCCACATTGATGTGTGTTAGAGGTAGGTTTCCATTTTCAAATGTCCTTCAGTCCTGAAACGTCTCCTTCAGTGGCTGCTTGCTGATGACAGGGAGGCTTGAATGTTTTACTAATTGTTAATAATGCATAAAAATCCAGAGCTATCTATCGTTTTTGATTGTGATCTACATGTGTTTAAAACTAAACGGTTAATCATGATAATCAAAGCCAATGACAATGTATTACTGAGCCTTTTCCAGTCTCGGCAGTGAGCCACGGTCAAGCCCATTCCTGCAGTTTTTGAGCTGCTATGATTTGAGTTTGATTTGTTCCCCGCTGCTCCCGAACCACCCAAACCTCCATCTGTCCCTGTGTCTCCGGTCATATCACCTACCATCCCCTGCTTCTCCAGCCGAAGTGATGTGAATCACAAGATTAAAAAAGTCTGGGCCACATTTCACCACAAAATGACATTTTGTTGAAAGAAAATTAAGCTTGTTGGGTTTTTTTTTGCACTGTGACATTATTTTTGATGGCAATGAAGCACATTTCCCCCCTAAACTTCTCATTGTAATTTTTTTCAGACCTTTTACTTTTCAGTTTGTTTGTAGTTACCACTATTGTCAGTGGCGATTCTCACTAGATTATTATTACTGTGATTTACTGTGATACTTTTTTACTCAAATGTGCAGTAAGTGATTTCTGAGAAACGCTGTTGAAAGTGGATCGGACCGAGCAGCACAACACACTTGTGGCCGGGGGCGGGTTAATGTAAATTTTAGGGATTGTGATGTCACTAACCCGGGAGGAATGTCGTGTAGTCCTTACCAGCCGTTTGTTGTAGTCCTTAAAAAGCAATTTCTTTAAAAGAAAATTTGCTTTGAACTCTGAGCGTTGTAACTTTGCAGATGTTGTTTATGCTCAAACAGCAACATTACACACTAACTAAAGTTAGAAAAGTCAAATCATAATCAACCACCCCTTTAAAGGTGCTCTAAGTGATGTTGGGTGACGTCACTTCTTGTTGACGTTCGAAGTATTGTCAAACAAAATGGAGGCTAGCTCGACCCTCCCTCCTCCTCATCCCAAAAAAAAACTAAACAAAAAAAACAGCATATTAGAAGGATTTCTGAAGGATTATGGGACACTGAAGACTGGAGTAATGATCACAGAAATAAATTACATTTTACAATTTTTTCACATACAGCTATTTTAAATTGTAATAATATATCAAAATATTATTGTTTTTAAAAAACTTTTGGAAAGTAGTGTATGAACTCTATAATTAATACATCTTTTTTTAAATTACTGTAATGAGAATGAGATTTTTGCACTATAACTAAGAATTAGGATGAAAATGTGCTTTATTGTCATTAAAAAAATAAAGTCGCAATGGAAAATTATTTTTACACTAACAACCGGCTTTGTTTACTTTATACTAAATACAATTTGTTCTTTCTTTCTTTTGATTATGTAGTGAAATGTGACATGGACATGTTTTTGACTGGTTTTGTGTGATTCACCCGACTGTATGCTATAATATGACAAGATACTGTAGAATAATTCTGGAGGTTTGTGTTGTGTGCGTGTCAGTGCCCAGGAAGTGCTCTGAGAGTGAGTTCGCCTGCACCAGTGGCCGCTGTATTGCTGGCAGATGGAAGTGTGATGGAGACCATGACTGCGCTGACGGATCTGATGAGGTACGTCACAAAACCATTCAGTGCAGGAAAACACACTTCAGCAGATTTTCCAGGGCTCAACACTAAAGATTTTTTCCAAGGGCCCACCACAAAAAAAGTAATAAATAAATGAAATAGGCCTAGTTTCTGTCTTTGTTGTTTTTGACCCATAACCTTTTATCACCAAAAACTACTAGACTAAATCATATATATTTAAAATATTTTTGAAAGACAAGTATACTTTCAGTAATAAAATAAGAGCTAATAATAATTTTTCGAAATGGCACAAATACAGTAGAACAAACAAAATAAACATTGCTTTTAATGTTTTTCAGGCAAGTCTAACAGTAATTTTCAGGTAGAGAAAATAAATAATCAAATGTTAAATAACACCGCAAAGTCTTCACTGTATAAATTTAATATAGATGAATCCGTATTAAAGTTACTAAAGTTATTCAGTCTTTAATTTTTTGTCCAGGTTTATTAGGCTGCTGTCACTTTAAGAGCTTCACTGATCCAATATACTGTTACGCATGCGTTTTATTTCTCAACTGCTTATGTTCACTTTAGATATAACAGACTATGTTTACTAGGATACCGATTTTGTGTGAATATGTCCATTCAAGCACAAGAAGACGTGAAAGAGAACTCAATTTATCATTCGCATCATATGCATTCTGGGTGCGGATATGTGGACACAAAACTTCTCACTATTGAGTTGAGTTCTCTTTCGCGTCTTCTTGCGCTTGAATATTTAAATTGTCAAGGATTAAAAACATGTGCAAATGATGAACTTTCGTGATGCAGCACTGGCCCGATCAGACAAGTGACAGTTGCCTCAACTGTCCCGAACGAACAACGTTTACACTGGCCCGGGGCCATTGGGCAGTCCTTATTGTCGAGCCCTGTTGTCACAAATGATGACCCTCATGAATAGCAAACACTCATTGCAGTATGAATTGTGCGTGTTTTGCAGAACGGCTGTGATGTGAAGTGTGATAATGACCAGTTTCAGTGTAAAAACGGTCACTGTATCCCGTTCCGCTGGAGGTGTGACGCTGATGCAGACTGCATGGACGGCAGTGACGAGGAGAACTGCGACACTGGAGGTTAAACATGTTAAAGAAAGAGTTCACTTTAAACTGAAACTCCAGCAATATTATGTTGCTTCGAACCTTGACTGTCTGCTGTTTTAGAGACTTTTTGAAGAATATTCTCACAGCTCTTTTCCATATAATGATAATTTATCATACCCATGTTTGTCATGGTCCATAAAATAACTCCATACGAATTGTGCACTACATTACATGTCTCCTAAAGTCATACAATATAGCTTTGTGTGAGGAACAGACCAAAAGGTAATTATTTGCTAAAATACCCTGCATTTAGCCCACATTCTTATCCAGATTCAGTTGCATAAACTGGTTAAAGTTCAACTGCAAGTTGTATGGAATACTTTTATTGTTGTTTTTGGAAAGAGCAGCTAAAAGAAAAAAGAAAAACACTCAAAGTATCCAGATTTGAAAAGTCATAAGGGTAAGTAAATAATGACAGAATTTTTATTAATGGGTGAACTGTTCCTTTAAACAACAGCATTACCCATACTGTAAATCAGTGCCTGCAGTATTAATTAGAGTGATCAGACTGTCTGGAGAGGGTTTTAGTATTCAAGGAGGTCTTTCTGAAGATTCTCTGCCAAGCGTTTTACACACACACACACACACGGTAATTGCTGTGCGGTTGTGCTGGAATGAATACAGATGAGTTACACTGTGTGTGTGTGTGTTTGTGTGTTAGTGGGTCGATTCTGCCCCCTGGATGAGTTCCAGTGTAATAACACTCTGTGTAAGCCGCTGGGCTGGATGTGTGACGGCGAGGACGACTGCGGAGACAACTCAGACGAGAACCCAGACGTGTGCAGTGAGTAGTTTAATTTTTTCAACTCAATTAGCACTTTATTTCCCCTTAGACTCCCTCAGAAATACTTACCTGAACTGTGATACAAGCAAGTACAATAGGGCTGGAATATATGACTCCAATCTTACATCAGGCGTTGTCGTTTTATATTTATTTTTGGGGGGGAAATTAAAGCAGAGATGGTTTAAATATTAAATCCCAATCTACTAATGCCTATTTTTTTTTATAATTCAGTGAATTAAACACTTCACAAATCAAAGATATTTTGTGACGTTCGATTATTTCCTATTTTTATTTGAAACTTGATGGACGAAAGCCCAAAAAAAATCTCAGATAATAAAAACTATAATGAAAATGATAAAGATATAGTTTAAAAAAAAAGAAATGCTTAGAATAAACAGAACTAATATATACAGTATTTATTGCTATAGTTATCGTTAGTCTGAAATAAGTGTGAAAACAGTTTAGAGTTTAAAGCAAAATAACTCAAAACAAGCAAACGTTTTGGCTCTCGGGTCACTGTAACCGTTTCCTGAAAAAGCGGGAACGAGATGCTGCGAGATGCTTGATTCAGCGCTCTGGGAACACTTTTTGTTGTGACCAGCTCTGAAATATGTGTGCAACACGTCAAATTGAGTTAGAACGTTTTATAACCTCGGACTCTGACGTCATCGGAATAATTAGATGTGCCACAGGTGCATCGACAGGTATCATTTTGTCTGAAGAGCAGTTCTGGGACATCCTCAGTGCGGCAATGAAGCGCAGCATCTCATTCCCACTTTTTCAGGAACAGGGTTACAGTCAAGTAACCCGAGAAGTTCCCTTTCAAAAACGACTCTCAATGCTGTGCTTGATTCAGCGCTCTAGGAACGAGAATACCCACAACACCGCACTGGGGGTGTCTGGACCCCTCATGGTTGTGTAGTGTGAACTCACAAGCAAGCGAAAAGGTCTCAGACATAAGCTTGTGATGTTGACTCAAGGAAGTGTGAGCCCGGAGTGGCATGAATGTCCAAACTGTAAAATCTTATGAATGTGTGAGACCGGAGAGGACCAGTCTGCTGCATCACAAACACGCTGCAGAGGGGCACCCCCCATCAAGGCTCGGGAAGAAGCGACCCCCCTGGAAGAATGAGACCTGATGCCTACTGGCGAAGCTCGACTGCGCGCTTCATAGGCAAGGGCAATAGCATCCTTCACCCAATGTGAAATTGTTTGTTTTTTGGCGGCTGCCCCCCTGTTATGGCCCCCATGACAAACAAATAGTTGCTCTGTCTTACGCCACTGGCTAGTGCTGTGGACGTAGGCCAGAAGAGCCTGGATTGGACACAGTCTGTGAAGTTTCTCCTGATCCGGCGTTGTGAACTGCGGAGGACAGAAAGAAAGGAACCTTAGGCAGGTAGTCAGGATGAGGATGCAAAATTGCTTTCACCATTCCTGGCACAAGGTCTTAGCTGGATAACGAGATAGACAGAGCCTGCAAATCCACAATTCTTTTCAAAGAAGTGATAGCCACAAGAAAAACCATCTTTAGAGTCATAAGCTTGTCAGGCGCAGACTCAAGAGGTTCAAAGGGGGTCTCAACCAGACCCTCAAGGACTATAGCTAAGTCCTATAAAGGGATCTTGGTTCTAATGGGAGGCTTCAGTTGCCCTGCCCAACAAACGAAGCGGGCGAGCAGAGGATGGTTCATGAGTGGAACCCCATCAATCAAGGCATGGCAAGCCGATAAAGCGGCCACATAAACCCTTGGGGCATGTGTTTGCAGATAATTTAAAAATTCCAGAACTAAAACAATCAAGCAGTTAACTTGATCTGCATTACATGCAGTGCACCACCTTTCAAAGACACCCCATTTATTGGCATAACTTCTTCTCGTGGAGGGAGCCCTAGCACTGAGAATGGTCTCTATAACTACAGGTGAAAAAACAGTGTCCCTCAATTGCTACCCTTCAGGGGCCAAACATGAAGGTTCCACAGCTCGGGCCGGGGATGAAATATTGTCCCCTGTGCTTGAGACAGAAGGTCCCTCCGTTGAGAAGAGATATTTTCTCCGAGAACCAAACTCTGTTCGACCAACGCGGCACTATCAGTAAGAGGCAAGACCCTTGTTGACGAACTCTGGCTAGAACTCCCGGGAGCAGAAAAACCGGGGGAAACGCATACAGGCACATTCTGGACCATGTATCTGCCATCGCTTCCAGACCCACAGAAGTAGATGGGACATTGCGAAGGTTCATTTCTGCTTTGTAAAATCTTTCCCAGATTTGTTTCACTACCTCGGGGTGGAGTTTCCATTCTCCCGTTGGTATTCTCTGTCTGGACAGTAAATATGCTCCCACATTCAGATGCCCAGGGATATAGACTGCTTTTAGTCACAGGAGTTTGTCCTGAGCCCCCAAAAAATCTGCTGTGCTAGCCCATTTATGCGGCGCGAGCGCAGACTGCCCTGTTGATTTATGTAAGAGACTACTGCCGTGTTGTCCTAGTGCGGGTAGAAGTAGTCCTCAGCTGCTGGGGGAAGTATTTCAGGGCCAGAAATACAGCCATCAACTCGAGGCAGTTGATGTGCCAATTGAGCTGATGACCCTCCCATACCCCGTGGGCTGGACGACCACCTAAGACCATTCCCCAGCATGACAGGGAGGCGTCTGTCGTTAGCATTTTGCGATGACAAGGCGCACCCAGATTGGGACCCAAGGCGAAAAACTGGGGTCTGAGCCACATAGAGAGGGTATATAGCCCGTGGCGCGTAACCCTTAACTGCCCTCGGGGATTGGCCCTTGGATGAAATCCCCTGGCTTTGAGCCACAACTGAAACGGTCTCATATGCAAAAGGCCCAGAGGGATCACCGTGAACGCAGATGTCATGAGACCTTATTTGTTGATACTGATGAACAGTACGATCTTGGCCTAGCCTGACTTTGCTCAGGGTATTCTGAATGGTCTCATCTCGAGCAGGAGACAACTGTGCCCGCATCGTGATCGAATTCCATGCGACCCCTAAATATGTCGTTCTCTGGGTAGGAGAGAGAACGCTCTTGTTGACGTTGAGTCTAAACACCAGAGAAACTGTGTAATTCAAAATGCGGATGCCCTAAAGTCGCAATGGAGCCAGTGCTGCATCCATGCACATTGTTTATGTGCGGGGTGATAAAGCTAGACCAAATGGAAGAACCCGATATTGATAAGCTTCACCCCCGAAAGCGAACCTCAGGAACTTTCTGTGTTGTGGCAGTATTTCTATGTGAAAATATGCGATGAGGTACGTCACAATAGAAGAGATTGCTGCTCTTGTGACAGTAAGTGCGCCTGCTCCGGTTTCAAGGGAACCACGCCCTTGAAACACAGAGGATGGCGAACAAACTGGATCCTGGAACCTTTTTCAACTGGCGTTAGGACTCACGTAGATATATCCAGCAGTAGCTTCCATGCTGCCACGTACTCTGAAATGGGTATCAATTTTGATACTTCCCGCTTGGGGGATTTTGGGTGTTTCATTTCCTGGGCAACAACAGGAAGCAACGGAACACCCAACATTTAGCTGGAAACCGCTGCCCCCCTAAACACCAGAGATGGCTAGGATGGTACAGAGGTTTCGTGGGGGTGCCGGGAAGGATCGGGCTGATTTATTTTTACGCGCCCCATCCCAAGGGGGGCCTCCCCCACTGGGCTGGCCGCAAGACCATCAGGACTTCACCTTTTTGGAGATGAGAGTCCTGAGGTCTGGCCTTTTTGGAGGCTGCTGAGGGTGGCGAGCCGGTCCCCAGTCTGGACCAGCAACATTTAGAAATAACATATTCACAATGGGAGTTAATGGTAACATCAGCAAAACTTTTCTAGAACATATTTATGTTAGCTGGGATGACACAAAACCGGCACTCTTAGAGTCCAAGTTTGAACGTCTGTGTGTCGGACTATATCATCTGTATACACTGTGAATACTTTAACTTGTTAATATGGCCATGAAAACAAAAATTCACACATGTAATGCAGACGTGTGAAACAGGCCTTAGGACCCTTAATTTGCATCAGGAGTTTGTTTATTTACAATGATCTGACTCTTCACATCAAGAAAGATCAGTGTGTTTTTAATCTGTGTGTTTCAGAGAGATTCCAGTGTCCTCCCACCAGACAGTTCAAATGCCATAATGACCGAGTGTGTCTGCCAGTGTCGAAACAATGTGACGGTGTTGACAACTGCGGAGACAACAGTGATGAACTCAACTGCCGTGAGTAATTGCCACTTTTCTTGGCTGAGTTATTTTAAAATGTCATGTTTTTTTTTTACATGCAATATTTTCCTTTGCAATTACATCATTATCACTTGGGTTTATGGGTCATTATGTGCCATTTCTTGCTGAAAATATCAGTGTGTATTATACATATATAAAAAAAAAAAAAGGTTGCATGAAATCTTTTTTATGGATATTTTCTCATGTCACACCCAAAATACCAGGGCTGTAACCACCATAGACATTGAGGGACCTCTTCCCCTAAATATGTAGTTACAGTTTTACCAATAGTTATTTATCATTAACACTAACCCTACATCTGTTCAACCCTGTCACAGTATGTTCAGTATGGAATTTATTTACAGGGTACAAATAATTTGAATAGATAACTAAATTAGATAAGAATAGATAGAATAGATAAGTAAATTCTTGTAGTAACACAGGTTTGGTGGGCCTTCACATATTGCATATTATAAAATAATTATCAATAACCCATGGTGTTTCTCTTTTAAAGCATGTCTTGTACAATGTACAATTAAACCCTGTTACATCGTATGTTTTGGGGTTGAATGTTACAAAATTTAAGATCAGTACAAAAATTTTACCACACCACAAGATTAACAGTGAATGTTTTTCACGAACTTTATGCCAAGAAAAAAAAATTATGTAAAAAAAATGACTCAATAACAGAGTTAGAATATTGAGATTGGCAAGGCCAACATAAGTGCAAACAATGAAATTAAAAGACTGTAAGAGAAACTTGCTTGATGATGTCATTCCTCAGATATGATGTCAGAAAGCTGGGGGAAGTGTAACAGGGTTGAACAGAAAGTGAGGTTTTTTTAAATGCGCAATGACAATGAAAGCATGACATTTTAATTTCAATAAAAGCTAAATTTAGGCACATTTTTTTATAACCCAATATAACCCATTTAAATGTATTGAGGACAAAACTGATTGATAATATGATGAAATTAATTTACAGTCTAGAAAGATTTAGGTCTACCAAATAATGTGACTATTATGTCAGTAGGCTATGAAGTCATGAGGACACAAATGATTTCCTTTCCTGTGAAGAAGTCATTGATTATGCTAGTAAATCTCTATTAAAGTGAATTTGTCTATGTCCTGTCAGAAACTCCTGCGCCTGCGGTCTGTGGAAAGGGTGAGTTTACATGCAGTAGCGGCAAGTGTATCAGTATTAACCAACGCTGCAATTTCTTCAATGACTGTGAGGACTACGGGTCCGATGAGATCAACTGCAACAAGAAAGGTGAGTTTATTCTTTTGTGTGCGTGGCAGGTTTTTTTGGTCAACTAGAAGATTAAGTACCCTGAGTGTGTATCTGTGTTGCTGTGTGTCTCTGAACAGATTCGGGTCTAAATGAATGCCGTCACAATCGCAGTCTGTGTGGAGATGAAGGTCATTGTGTGGTGAACGGAACCGACTCGTTCTGCTCCTGCAGACCCGGCTTCCAGAAAACACACCTGCAAACCTGCACAGGTACCGGTACAACACACTCACACACACACACACACACACACACTGAGGACGGGAGCGAACTAAACCACTGATTTTTTTTCTTTGTTAAACCTTAATGTACCCATGGGTAAAAACACACTCTTCCACAGGTGATAAAACTTCAAAAGTTATGCTGTTATAATGTTTATAATATATATCTAATATCTAACTAACATCAGATTAAAACTTTCAATCAACATCCCAGATAACAAAAATATGTTCTAAGAATGTTTTTTTTAATGTTCCCATTAAGTTATGAAAACTTCTCTGAACGTTTATATGGTTCTTGGTTAAGTGGACGTTAAGGAAACATTCCATTTTTTTCATTCTGCAAACATTTTGGGAACGTTACTTTTGAATGTTCTCTGAACGTTCTGAAACAAGTATTAACATTGTTTTCTTTTCTTTTTACTTTTATGAACGTCCAACTAAAACATTTCAGAAGAAAAAAAAAATCATAAATGGTGTGTAGATGTTTTTGTGCTAACTTTTTGAGAACATTGTTAAACACCAGATAACTTCTATTAGTGTTACTGGAAGAATGTTTGTTCATAACTTTGAGAGAACCTTTCCAGAACGTTAGCCAAAGTTCTGAGAATGATCCCTATTAGGGAATATTAATCAAACAGAAATAACGACAAGAAAAATAGAACACAGTTTTAATTAATTATCTTAACACAAAATTAGCCTAACAAAATAGACAAAATTAATTAAAATGAACTTTTCCCTCCACAGACGCACGTCGGTAAATTAGGGAATGAACTTGTACTCCTGGCGGCGGTTCAGCGAAAAGAGGAGGCGTGTTCCGGCGCAAATGTTCCCTGGTGCTATTTTGCAGTTTCAGAAAACAATTCCGCCACTGACCAGGAAAAACCTAGCCTGGATGCCAGCCGAACTTAGCCCCGAACCACAACATTTTTAGGTCGGGAAGTTCATATTCTGACTAGAATCTGAGTATGACGACGTCAGGCTTGGAAAAAACTAGTCTAAAGTCAGTGGCGCGTTTTCAGTTGCATGTTCAGATGCTATTTTAAGAGCGCATGCTTGGCCATAATGTAGCGTGTGCACAACGCTCATACACTTTGCTTCTCTCATCTACACAGACGCAGCAGTTTTCATTTTTGCAAACCATACATAATTACAAGGAAAAATATTCCACATGAGGGAAATCATTGTGGTGTCCTTGAAGATGTGAAAAAATAGGCATAAATCTAGCTTACACATTTACCCAAATTATTATACACCTGTTTAACCGAAGCTAATCTGGGTGTGTTTCTCCATCCCCATACAATGTTCTCTGTGTTTTACGGCCCTGACGAGAATGTGAACCGCTCCTGGCGTGCGTCTGGCAAATCCGCCGTTATAATAGCAATCCGCCAAGGAACAAGCGCGCCTGCTCTTAAAGGGAATATGACAAGACGCTCTGATTGGTTTATTTCACGTTACGCCCAAACCACACCTATGAATAATGAAGCTACTTCAGACCAACACATTTTAGATTTGCGTCGGGAGCAAGAGTCATTTATCCCGCCGGTATAATAGCAACAGTGCCCGAGACCCGCCCACAAAGTTACTCGCGTTTCGCTTTTGATACTTGCGTTTCAGATCGTTAAAATAGGGCCCATAATGTTTTTGTGCAGTCCATGTTGGCGTTCTTGTAACATGACGCCTTCTCTCTCAACAGATGTGAACGAGTGCAAGCGGTTCGGGATCTGCTCTCACATCTGTAACAACACCAAAGGCTCACACAAATGCAGCTGCTCCAAGAACTTCATCAGAGTGAACGACACCTGCAAGGCTGACAGTACGTCTCTCACTAACACTGCAGTCGAGACGAGTCACAATACACACTGTTTCAAAGCAGTTTCAGAAAATTGTGATGTTACTGATTATAATATCTTCTATATAGAGCTGTGTGGTAATAGTTTACATTTTGTGTCAGTATAGATGAATATGGCAGTATTCACCAAGTGCTCCCAAATTCGACCCCGTCTTGCTGACATGTTTGTGCACTCTCTGGAAACATAATTTAATTTTCTATGAACACAAGCAATGCTGTGAGAAAGTGCAGTATGTTGAAATAAGAGCAGATCAAATTTCTGTGTAAATAGTTTGCGTTGAGAATTGTTTTACAAACGGTCAAACAGAAATGTAATCTGCTCATGTTAAATCAAATGTGTTGTGTTGCTTTTATTTGGTTCTGGTGTTTGTCGTGCTGTGACGCCCCCTATCTGTCTTTCTAGGCAGTGACAAACAAGCTCTGTACGTGGCAGATGATAATGAAATTCGGAGTTTGTATCCTGGAATGCAAAATTGGATATATGAACAGGCCTTCCAAGGAGATGCCAACGTCCGGATCGAC
Organism: Leuciscus leuciscus; assembly: GCF_965113295.1. Taxonomy (NCBI): domain Eukaryota; kingdom Metazoa; phylum Chordata; class Actinopteri; order Cypriniformes; family Leuciscidae; genus Leuciscus; species Leuciscus leuciscus. Next base: position 30,665,672 of record NC_138747.1, on the reverse strand, counting down.
GCCATGGACCTGCACATCAAATCCAAACGGATCTTCTGGACCAACTGGCACACCGGCAGGATCTCATCGTTCGAACAGCCATCTCCCGGACCCGCCTCCCCGAACTCAAACCGCAACCGCAGACAAACGGACTCCAGAGTCACTGATCTAGAGGTCAGCGCTTCACCACGCGTGACATAACAACACCTCAGCCTTGAGTACTGATATATGGAGTCATCACAGTCTATCTTAACTCTTTATGATCTTAATATCAGGGTTATTATATGTCACTAACACTAAAACCATAAAAAAAAGTTTAATTTGGTGTATTAAAATAACTGAACTGAAATTGAATTTTATAAAAAAAAAACGATATATATATTATAAATATAAATAAAATATTGTTTCTAATATTAATATTATAAATAAAATAAAAAATTTAAACAATAAAATTAACCAAATTAACCTTAACTAAATTAGAAATGAAAACTGAAAATAAAGCAATAAAAAATATTTGAAAATATTAATAAAACCTATAGTAGTATCTCAGTGATATTAAAATAACACTTAATAATGCTTTAATATTCATCTCTTTTATATCTCAAACCTGTGATTATAATTAAATAACACATTTAAATTATAATTGATTAATTGCAAATTGCAAATATCTAATTTTTTTATTTAACATTATATTTTCATTTATTAATATAATTTTTCTAATGCTGTTAAACTCTTTGTCATTGAACTTTTTGCCCATTTTATTTATTTATTTATTTATTTATTTATGGGTGTTATTAGCAAGTAATAGCAATATTGTAAAGGACTTTTTTAACAGTAATTTGACCCTTTATTGGCATTGACTATAAAAAACATCTTATCTGTAGATTAAAATAACAAATGATTTGTAATGTAAAAAAATAAAATAAATGAAGCAGAATTTCACATTAGGAAAAAGAAAGCATGCAAAACATAATCGTGTAACCGCAGAGTAAACTAAGAATGTAATACTCAGAGAATAAATGAAGTGAGATGTGCTGTGTGTCTTTGGTTTGCTGTAGATCCCTGGTCTGAAGATGCCTCGTGGAATCGCTGTGGACTGGGTGGCCAACAACATCTACTGGACGGACTCGGGTCGGGATGTCATCGAGGTGGCACAGATGAACGGGCGCAACCGTAAAACCCTCATCTCGGGCATGATTGACGAGCCCTACGCCATCGTGGTGGACCCGCAGCGAGGGTGAGAAGAGATACACCAGTGTCTTAAACACAGATCAATGCGTCCTTTAGTGTTATTAGCTAATTATACTGTTCATAGTTAGGGTTAACTCTCTTGAAATACGCATTTGGCTTTGCATTAAAACTATGTAAACAATTGATTCTCGAAGCACCATGTACTGGGCCGACTGGGGAAACCACCCTAAGATTGAGACGGCAGCGATGGACGGGACCATGAGAGAGACGCTGGTACATGAAAACATCCAGTGGCCCACAGGTCAGTCATCATGTGAATCAAACACCACACACACACACTGATTCAAGCACCTGTAACACCCGTAACATGACTTCTGTTGTGTTTGTTTGCCAGGTCTAGCTGTGGATTACTTCAATGAGCGTCTGTACTGGGCTGATGCTAAACTCTCGGTTATTGGCAGCGTCAGACTGAATGGAACGGATCCGGTCATAGCGGTCTCCAGCCTTAAAAACAGTTGAGTCATTCACTTCAACAGTTTATGTCACATCCCTGTAACATTTATGTTCATTCACATTAGTGATGTCCAGTTCGCGAACGAATCGTTCTTTTTAGTGAACTGGAACCGTCTGAAACGGTTTGCGGCTCAAGTCAGCACAGTTACTCAATCAAACTCACTTCCAGACGTGCTTGACAGTCACTTCATCTCGAAATGAGCCAATATCCAGGAGTTTATGATCTTATGATGCCGGTTTTTGCAGACTCATTCAGCGCTCCAGTTAATCAAACAGTACACTGAACTGAGAACAGTCTCTCAGGCATGTCAGTTGCAGTTTCGGTGCAGGCTTTGCAAACAGACTTTTACTGTAAGATATGGACCCGACAGTAATGCCACAACAACACAACAAGTACCGTATTTTCCGCACTATAAGGCGCACCGGATTATAAAGCGCACCTTCAATGAATGGCCTATTTTAGAACTGTTTTCATATATAGGGCGCACCGGATTATAAGGCGCATAGAATAGAAGATACTCCAGTCAAACGTTTGACTGGGTTTGCGTTATGCAGTGGTCACCAACCTTTTCAAGCCTAAGATCACATCCAAAGTCCAAATGTAAACCAAGATCTACCACTTGCAAAAAAAAAAGGAAAAAATAAGTGGCTGAGCTGTAAAACCTTGTTTATACTCGACACGTCCGCATGAGCGCGAAGGTAATAAAAAAACTAATATCCGTCTGCTCGGGCAGATTCGGCTCAAAGTCGTGCATCTTCGGATGCTGAGGCGCGCGCGGCAAAATTACGTCAATGTGACAGCGCGCGCGCCTCCGCATCCAAAGATGCACGACTTTGAGCCGAATCTGCCCGCCGCAGACGGATATTAGTACATCTCATCACACCGACACCCAGTTTGCGCGTCTAAATCAGTTGTATGGTCTGGTGTTCAGTCTAAAACAAAACAGTTGCGTCAAGTATAAATACCTCGTCTGTTTGGGGAGGTGCGCGCGCAGTCAGCGGAGGCTCGCGCTCCGGTGCCAGGCGAAAGTATAAACAAAAGGTTTAAGTCAGCGGTTGTTTTACAGACATTAATATAAGGCGCCAGATCCATATATAAGGCGCTCCGGATTATAAGGCGCACTGTCGTTTTTTGAAAAAAATAAAGGCTTTTAAGTGCGCCTTATAGTGCGGAAAATACGGTAACCGTGTTAATTCCAATGCCTGATCTGTGATCAGTGATTCATGTACTGTCAGATGTTCTTTGTCTCAAAATCATTTATTGTTGTTTATGCGTCAGTAAATCAAGCCAGTGATTAAACGGTCAATTTCACATTGTTTCTCTTAGTAGCATGAAAATAATCTGTTACTTAAAATGCGATTAAATTATATACAGAAAACGATCAAAGAACGCTCCCTTTACAATCGCTGTAGCTGTCAATCAAACAGCGCGAGTGTATCAGTGACTGAGTTCTGGACGAGGGCTGCACGATTAAGCTGTGCATGAAAAATAATCGCAGCCTTTCGGTTTGAGTGATTTCAGGTTAATTGCAATTAATCGTGCAAACCTATTCTGGACTCTCGCCAAAACTCACATTATGACCAAGGACGCTGTCTACACTGCCCTTATTTACAGTGTTTGCACTCTTAGTTATGATAAAAGCAGTCGTAAGAGTGCATAAATCGAGTTGCAATGACGAGATCACTGCATTCATGTCTGTCATCGGCTATATGCTCATCACTGGATCTAAATATAATCCTATAATCAACACTTTTCACGATTAGTTCATCTCGACAGTTTTAATAGTAAGAAAATAGTAAACGATTTCTAGAGAGTTCCACATGTAATACTTATTTAAAATGCAAAGGTGTCAGCCAATCACAGCCGTAAACGTTTACTGTACTTCAAGTAATGAAAACATCTTTTTATGGTTTTAGTTTTAAAAACCTTGATGTATGCATATACATTTTTGCAACTTTTTTTTAAACATTTTTGAAAGATTTTTAACATAATGCATCACTAAAGTTGCGCTTTTCTAAAACGTGAGCTATAAAATAACGACATTAAGGGTTTTTTCTCTCTCTCTGCACACACACAGATTTGCACCACCCTTTCAGCATCGACATCTTCGAGGATTTCATATATGGTGTGACCTACCACAACAACTTTGTCTTCCGCGTCAACAAGTTTGGCAAGAGTTCAGTGGAGCATCTGACCACAGGAATGAACCATGCCACAGATCTGGTCCTGTATCACCCGTACAAACAGCCAGAGAGTAAGTCTGCACAGTAAATCTGTCAAACAACTGATTCTTACAAATGTTATTTATTTTGTGTGACATACAGTCAAACCAAAAATGATTCAGACATCAGATATAATGTTTGATATTTTTTTACTTGTGTGTGCAGGACATTATAGTTCATTTATGTAAGTGAGGAGAGCAAAATAAAGTAAACTGTAACATATCATACCCAAAGATTCTTCATACAGTGACTACCAGTAAAATGTATACAAATTTGGGACCAAAATGTATTCAGACACTTTGACCTGATCATGTTTTGCTGAAGTGTTTTTTCTTTAATTGCTAATGTGACCTTTTTACACCACAGAATGAACACAATGAAGCATTGCTTTGTAATTGGTTGAGCTAAACTGGTATTATCTAATTGTGTAGTTAAATTTAACAGCTGACAGATATTCAACATAATTCATGTGTGAGACAGTCTAACAGAAGGAGGGACAAAACCAGTCAAATATCAACTGATTTCTTGTCATATTTTATTACCATAGCGAATAAACTGTGATAGCGTGAGAAATGTTAAAGGTGTCTGAATAAATGTTGGTTTGACTGTATGTATTTAAGGTCAGTTGAATCTTTCAAAATAAATGTATGATGTAAACATTGCTGTTTTGTATTTCAGTGACCAACCCGTGTGACAGAAAGAAGTGTGAGTGGTTGTGTCTGCTCAGCCCCAGTGGCCCAGTCTGCACGTGTCCCAACGGGAGAGTCCTGGACAACGGCACCTGTGTGGAGGTGCTGACCCCGACACTGGCCCCTGTCTGTGAGTATACCGTACAGCCGAGGCCTTGCAGGACGCTGGAAAAGGGAAATGGATGCAGCAAATGAATGTGGTATTTTCTTTGAACGGACACGACTAATGGCATAGTCAGTGTGAGGCTGTGATCCTCTATAACTGGCACAATATGTCAATTCATCTTTATTTCTATAGCGCTTTATACAGGACAGATTGTGTCAAAGCAGCTTCACAGTATTAAACAGGAAAATAGCAGATTCAATGGTTGAAAATTGAACATCAAAAATGAGACAAAAATGTCATTATTCAGCTCAAGCCAGTTTATTGTTGATTAAGTGCTGTCAGAGACGGCCTTTGCAATCCGCAGGCCCATTTTACATAAACAGACGGAGGCTCCCGCCTCCCAGAGGAAAAGCAGACAGACAAAAACATTGTATGCAATGTAGGGCTGTCACTTTTGTGAAAAAATCCTGTTCGATTTTAGTGTTCATTGAATCGATTGTAAAATCGATTTTCCATGTCTAAAGACGTTTCCATTTTAAATGCCAAATATGGGCAAATCCACGGACGACTAACAGGCATTAGGACGAACGTAAAGAGGGCGCTTGAGACGTGCACAAGTCAGCAATATTCCTGTTGATTTATTGGCGTGAAGTTTTCGTGCACAATGACAAACAGGTGTGCAACATTCTCGAAAAACAATAAGCAGAGTGGACTGCCATAACATAAGTGAAATACATCACTGTAGTCTTCAACATGCCTGTGTTTACGATTAGAAATGTCAAACAAATTTTGCCTACGTAGGCGATAGTTGACCGTAGCCCGAATCTGTATCTGTATGCATGAGACTGTCTGAATACCGGCAGAATTCACATTTTTGTAGTAAAAAGAGAAACATTATGCAGAGGTATAATTTGCTGTTATGTGTGTTTGTCAGAGTTGCTGTGTGACGCACGTTCGCTGCGGGCGTATCGTGACGAGCCGGACGCGCTCCGAGAAAAGACCGTTAAAATCCATTCCCTATTTTCATTTTCGAAACTTGTGTTGGTTGGTCCGATCGATTGTGATCGATTTTCGAACGTAAAGTGACAGCCCTAATGGGACCGCAGTTACTTCATCTCTGTTATACTTACAAAATATCATATTTCACTCTTTATAGTCTATTTATAAATACTTTCTATCTATTTAACCATAACTATTGTTGTTACAATCATGACCGAAAACAAAAACAGCATTCAATCTTCATGCGTCGTCCTAAAATTAAATAATACTAAAACCACCAGTAGGTGGCAGCAAATCATTGTCTTAACGAGTTAGTCATTGAATCATTCAGTCAACCGATTCGTTCAAAATGGCTGATTCATTCAGGGACAAAGCTGAGGTCATAAAAAAAAAAAAAGATTAAAAATGTAGTCTCGTTGTACATTTTATTCTGGTCTTATTTCATTCCAGTTTTACTCAAAAATGTCACATTAAGGAAATAAAATGGGTTATTGACTTGACCATAAAAAGAGTTAATGCTCTGTATCTGTTCCTCGTCCCTCAGCTCCGAGTGGCTCCTGCAGTCTGCTGTGTCTCAACGGTGGCACTTGTGTCCTGAATGCCAGAAAACAGCCCAAGTGCCGCTGTCAGCCCAACTATGGAGGAGAGAGATGTGAGCTAAACCAGTGCAGAGAATACTGCAAGAACGGAGGAACCTGCACCGCATCGCCCACAGGTACACGAACACAGACACACACATTACATGGGCTTTAAAGCGCACGTTATGCTTTGGGGGATATTCTCTTTCCTGGAGTGTATAATAGAGCTGTTTGTGACTGTAAAAGATCTGCAAAGTTTCACAGATCAAAGTTCAGATAAATGGAGTTTTTGTTTCTCAAAAGAAAGAAGTGATTCTGAACTGAAACGAGTGGTCAGTAACTCCAGTCTCACTTCCTGCTGAATCTGCATAGGTTTGTAACAGATTTGCATAATGCCAGTCTATGTTCTTCATTGGCTGCCGTGAACAACGTCTACTTTGACCCTCAAACACTGTAGTTTATCTGAGACTGGAAGAGTTTGGTTCGTGTTGTTCATGTGGAGAAGACGCTGTTTTCTGCTGACAAAGCAAATCCACTTTGATGAGATTGATACGGTAAAACCGACGCCATCGTTACTGTTCGTATCACTGAGTATCAAGAGCTGAGGAAGATCCGGAGCTGAAATTCAGATATGCTAATGAGCGTTTGGTTTCTGACACGCGCAGTAAGCGGTCGACCAATCAGAGCACGATGTTAAAGGTCCTTGCGTCCGAAATTTTCAAATGTTAAAAAATAAATACGACCTCACGTTGTGTCAATCACGTTTACACACTGCCTCCAAAACTTTCGTCCGTCATAAAAAAATTCGTTTCGGGTTTGATTTTCTGCGTTTTTCGCATCTTTAGCAAGCATTTTGAGAGGTTTTGACAATTCAGAGCCAGCGAATGATGAATATGGGAAAAAAAATCGGCCTGTAGTGTGCTTTGTGACTTTAGTGTGCAAGGACCTTAACACTTGCATGGCTGGCTCACCACACAATACATAATAAAAAGATATACCATGTTATTATAATATTTTTATAGCAAAAGTAACTTGTCTGTCATGTTTTCAGGAGCTCCGACTTGCCGTTGTCTGGCAGGCTTCACAGGACCTAACTGTAACCAGCGCACATGTGAGAACTACTGTGAGAACGGAGGAAACTGCTCAGTTAACCGAGGAAACCAGCCCACCTGCAAATGTGCAGCAGACTTTCTGGGAGACCAGTGCCAATATCGTGAGTACTGGATGTGGAAATAAAATGAGTCTTCAACACGTTTGTCTTATAGAAACATCTGGGATAAACATTCTTCTCAAGTGATCAAGCCCTGTACATCTGGCTCGAACATAAATCTCAAATGCATCTTGTTCATAGCAATTTTAGTCAAGTAACTGCTTTAAATGAATTTGGCCATGTTTGACATGATTCTTTTAGCAGGAGCTTTCATCTAAATCGGTCACTGTATACGGAAAACTGAAGACTGTTTTTGTTTAGGCTTCTCCAAACATTTACATTGGACAGATGATACATTTTAAAGCCACACACTCTTAAAAAAAAAAGTCTGTAAAAATGGGCCAAATGTACTGTGTTAATATGAAGGAATTTTCTGGACACTCTTGAAACTAAAGGTTCTTTATTGGCATTGATGGTCTCATGAAGAACCTTTAACATCTATGGAAACTTTCCATTCCACAAAAGATTCTTTATAGTGAAAAAAGGTTATAGTGAAAATATTTTTTTTGTTTTAAGAATCATTCACTGAAAGTTTCTTTAGGGAATCAAAAATAGTTCCTCTATTGCAAACCCCGTTTAGGAAACCTTTATTTTTAAGAGTGGATGAATTTTTCACTGGTGTTTTAAACGCATTTAGAATCATGCATTGAGTTGTGGTTTAGGGTTAAGGCAAATGTCCGTAATCACAAGGGATAATGTCTTGGTGGAATATTACCAGTCCCTTTTTCATTTTTTTTCCAGGTTTTTTTGTGCATTTTATTTTAAGGTTTCCGTGTTAAAGTGTAATTACTATGGAAGCTTGTTTCCATCACAGAATAAAAATAAAAAAAAGTAGTTGCGACTTTTTATCTCACAATTGTAAGTTTACTTATCAGAATTGCATGATATAAAGTTGCAACTGTGTGTTATAAAGGCAGAATTTTTTTACATAAACTTGCAATTCTGAGGGAAAACTTATTTTTTCCTTATGATTGGACTTTATAACTCGCAGTTGCGAGTTTATATCTCACAATTCAGAGAAATAAATTCAGAATTCAATATTTATTAACAACATGCATTTAGTATAGAGTTTGGGTTAGGATTGGGGTTTAGGTTTAGTTCCATGGAATAAAGCATTACAGCTTTCAACAGGTGATTCACAGGTGAATACACTGCGGGATCGATGCATTAGTCTGAAGGTGATCCTCAAGTCATGATGAAGACATTAATAGAGTTGAAGAGGGATATTAAACAGTCTTCTCTATCCCTAACCAGGGACGTGTGATGGATTCTGTGATCATGGAGGGACATGCATGCAGTCCAGCGACGGGTCGAGACAATGCCATTGCCCTCCACGCTTCATTGGAAACATCTGTGAAGTGGACAAATGTCACTATTGCCGTGATGGCAAGTGTATTCCCACCAACATCTACCAGCCTCATGGAGACGTCACATGCAGGTACACAAACACAATCTCATACTTTAGGACACATATACAATTAGAACCTCCATATGTTGGGGCTCCATAGCATTAAAACTGGCCCTGTACATTCTTTCAGTTGACTTCACTATGGGAAATCCCTTTGTGTGGTCATTCATAAAGCCTTTTATAATCAATTCGCCCGTATAATACACAGCACAGGCCTAAAAGAGCATCTCTCTTCACTCCTGTCAACTGCAATGAGGCTTTCCTGTTCAGTTTGGTCTATTGTTGATATCATTGGATAGATTCCCCTCCTACATACTGTATATATAACCATACACCTCCTTTCCTCCCCTGTCATATTGAGACATTTCCCACTGGATAAAATCAACCTCCCTTGAATGTTCGGTTTTATTGGAGTAAAATGAGTTGTGAATTGTATTTTTCTTTCCTGAAACTTGCCTTGTTTTTTCCAGCAATAAGTTTTTGTTTTTCTACTAAACATTACAGCGCTTAAGTGAGGCTACAGTACGTAATGTGTTGTACTGTGTGTGTTGTAGGTGCACCAGTGGCAGGATCCAGCCAAGCTGTTATACATGTGAAGGATACTGTGCTAATGGCCAGTGCTCTCTCAGCGCCACAAACCTCCCGCAGTGCAAGTAAGCTGTCATTTTACTATTGTTTATATGTGACCCTGGACCACAAACCAGTCTTATGGGTAATTTGTTTTTAAAATTGTGATGTGTACATCATCTGAAATCTGAATAAATAAGCTTTCCACTGATGTTTGTTATGATATGACAATATTTGGTGATACAACTATTAGAAAATCTGGAATCTGAGGGTGCAAAAAAATCAAAACATTGAGAAAATCTCCTTTAAAGTTGTTCATTTATGTTCACGATTTTGCACATTCACTCACAAAAATACATTTTTGATATATTTAAGGTAGGAAATTTACAAAATATCTTCATGGAACATGATCTTTACTTAATATCCTAATGATTTTTGGCATAAAATAGAAATCAATCATTTTGACCCATACAATGTTTTATTGGCTATTGCCACAAATATACCCGTGCGACATGTGACTGGTTTTGTGGTCCAGGGTCACATATAATTAGGGCTGGGATGTTCCAGATCGATTCGATTTCGATTCACAAGCTCTCAAATCGATTCGATTTCGATTCTCGATTCCGATTCTCGATTCGATTTTCTATACTCGATTCTCGATTCAACTCAATGAATATAGATTTAATACAAATACTATATTTATAAAAAAGAACAGTGAACATAAGTTTACAAGTGGGTAATTAATAAAAAGAAATTAAGAGCCACAAACCTGTATACTAAACACTTTTATTTTAGGTACATTAAAACAGAACCCATCTCTAATTTTCAAATGCATACAATTATGTTAAATAAATACAATACAATTTTGATATAAGATGAAAAATGTATGCTGAAAAAAGTCAGAACAGTCGCATTCCTTGATCAAACAGGATCAGGTTATTTCATTTTTAAGATAAAATAATCATAAAATTTTACAAAATTTGCTGTAACATTGAGGCTACAAGCCTATGAACAATGTAGGACAACTAATACTGGCTTATTGGTGATAGTTCACCCAAATATAAAAAATTATGTCATCATTTATGTATGTATTCATCATGTATAATAATTTTTTTCTTCTGCTGAACAACAGATTTGTAGTATTACTACAGCATTTCACCTCTGCATTACAAATCACGCAAATAGCTTTGTTCTTGTCCACAACACTATCGTCGTCGTCTTGCTTGCGAAATCTAAAATGCTTCCATACCTCTGACTTTTTATGTGAAGGTGGCATCAACGTCGACAAAGCACCTGAAACCGCCATTTTAAGCACTGAATGAATGAATGAATGACAGGTTCGCCTCTCGCTCCTTGGTAACATCGCGCAAGGCAAATAAGAGGGTGACATCTAGTGGAGAAGACTAGTAATTAGATTAACGTTAATCTTACGTTCAATGTTTGCAGAAAAAAATATGGAAAAAAAATCGATTCGTGGCCTTTGAGAATCGATTTTGAATCGACCACCTTTTTAAAAACGATTAATCGAAAAATCGATTTTTTTGCCCAGCCCTACATATAATATATCTATATATATATAAATGTAAATGTTACATTTCTCTGCCTCATGTAGGTGTCCTCTTGGATGGGAGGGTCATCGCTGTGAGAATCCTGCGCACATTGGAGATCCTGAATCCGGTGGCCGTAAGTCCACTTTTGAATTTGACAGCTAGTAGAAACATGTTAGGCGAATAGATGGCAATACCGGTAAGGGTTTTGTCAAATATATCGATTTTTAATGGTGGTGTAATTAAAAAAATACTTAATATTAATAGTAATGTGTATTTCTTTTAGGAACAGCTTCAATTGTTATTCCATTGATTTTACTGATGCTGCTGGTGTTGCTGATCGGAGGAGCAGTATTATGGTACAGAAAGCGAATGAGAGGGTGAGTATATTACAGGTCAAAAGATTTTCACCTCTCTAAAGTGTCATACTGTTGAGAATTTGAAATATAAGAAACTTCCCATCCCAAAAACACCTCTTTTCTCTCCTTCTTTCTTGGTAAACCGCATCTGCTCTTTTCCGTAGGCTTGGCAAATCCCACTCCAAACGACCGCGGTAACGGTCTTTGTCCATTTTGTCTTTATTTTGTCTCTCTGCCATTCTGTCCATCTTTCTTGCTGGAGAATTGTGGTGTTCTTGTTGTCTTCATGGTCTCACCCGATCTCTTTCTGTCATTCCTCTGTCAAACCACCTGACTAAACCTTACATGTGGTTTGTCCCATGTTCAGAGGAGAAGGTGGTAATCTGTACCCGAGAATAAAGAAATAGATCAGTTGTTTTAGACTGTGAGAACCAATCGTATTGTTTTCCCGCTGTAATACAGTACAGAATGTTTCTCTAAGATTGGTTCTCAGCAGGACTGCATTAGTCGAAACAGATCTGTTGAACATGTGCCATGTTCAAAACCCAGTGTTTATCAAGATAACGTGGACATTCGATGTCCTTAACTTGAAGAAAATGACTTATCACAGCTTTCCATTTGCATATTTAATATTTTTACTAGGGCTGGGCAGTAAGACCTTAATCTTTTATCATGATGTTATTGTTTTTGCTTCAAATTCAAGGGGAAAAAACCTGGTTCATAATATATATTTTTTATTTCAACATTTCATTTACATAACATTGGTTATTAAACAATTTGGTAATGCTTTATTGTATGATGTAGTGAATTTATTATTCACACTTTAATACTCACACATATACTTTGCATTTGATAAATTACTCATTTTATTGCAACTTGATGGATGCAAATTAATAGATCTGATTATTCAAATATAACAAATGAGCAATCAGTGCAAAATAGTTGTGCTTTATTTAAAAAAGTAGTATGGATTTAGCTGACACTATTAAGTGAGCTTACTGATTAATTGAACTGAATTGAGCTGAATTAAGACACTATTTTGTCCTCTGTAGTCGCTTTATAGTTTAAATTGAAGTTGTAATTAGTTGTAATAAATAATTGAAGTATTTTGCGACGTTGATGTTGTTTGTCCTGTTTATTACTCGAAAGCAGCTGCTAAGCCATCTGTAATGTGTAAAGCATTATCTAAATACACTTGGCTTGACATTGTATAACAAAACAACTATATTTGACTAAATTCTTATTGAAAAAACTTATTCAAACTTGTTGCAAATTAGATGTATCGATAAACAAGCACATCTGTTGAATTTCACTGAGCTATATCAATGCAGAAAGTTGATCTAGCTAACCCGCTTTGTATTGCATGTTACAAAAACAACTGCTGTATAATAGGTAAAGAGCGAAATCTCCAGCGGCTGACACTCCAGTGCATGTTAGAAACGGTCATACAGCCCAACCCTTTTTTATAGATGCATTATACTTGTACCATAATAGATATTATTAATAATTCACTCAAATTGTACAGAAACAGTTGATGTTGGTAAGCGCTGGGTTTCTGATGGTGTTGTAGGTTGTTCCAGTGACTGTTAGTGGCGTCCCTCCGTGTTGTGGTTGTATATCTCCTTGTGCTGCTCTGTACAGTGTGATAATGACCTCACACACTTATTTCTGTGACTTAAACTGAATATTGTATATCTACAGAGCCAAAGGCTTTCAACATCAGAGAATGACAAATGGCGCTATGAATGTTGAGATTGGGAACCCAGCCTATAAAATTTATGAAGGAGAGCAAGATGACGATGTTGGAGAACTGCTGGACGCCGACTTCACACTGGATCCCGACAAAGTAAGATAGAGCACACTACAGAATTTCATACTTTATTGCACCACTCTATTGAGGTAATTTCGTCTTGTTTTGCCGTTCGAATATCAAAACATAACTTACATCTTACACCCCGCGCAATGCAGCGCCAAGCACGACGCAAGTGTGTTTAGCTAGTTTCAGTCCGACGCAGTTTTCATTTTCAAGTCCTGCGCCACGTTGTTTAAATAGCAAATGCATCGGCGCCCATGGGCTGCTGTTCTGAAAACGAGGTGTGTTCTGGCGCATTGTTGGTGCGTTGCTATTTTGAGGAAACTGAAACAGACTGTTATATATATTTTTTTTTTAAAGAGCGCGTTAGTAATGTGCGCCTATGCGGGTCTACAACGCACGCACACTCTGCTTATTACACACACAGGGACGCACAGCAGCACACACACATGACAAATATTTTAAATAAAAGGATGACAATGTAAAAGATTATTATTGTGTGCATAAAGATATGGTGGAATCCGGCTTGTCCCGTAGATGTTCTGCTTGCACACTTTTACCTCGCGCACGAGCAGATCCGTTCGGTCTTTCCACTATCAAATTCCGTCATGTAAATAGCGAATCCGCCATGGCGCGAGCACAACTGGCTTTTCAAGGGAATGGGAGAAGAGACTCTGATTGGTTTAACGCACATAAATCCCAAAACACACTCATTACTCATTAAGAGAATAGGGACAACCCTTTTAGACCATGCGCCCGGAGCCATTTTTCCCGTTGTTAAACTAGCAAAAGTGGATTCGGACAGGCTCTAAGTGAACTTGCACCCTGCGCTTAAGACCATGTGCTTAGATCGTTAAAATAGGGCCCTTAGTCTTGTTTCCTGAAAAACAGCCAATGAGCTCGCTGCTCAACCCTCAGATACTGGTCTGCATTTTCTGTAGCAGTTTACAGTGTGCTTTCAGAAACCCTCCACCTTCCCCAGCTCCACCTGTATAGATCTGCTACAGGTAATTCGTGTACTCTGTTGTAACATCAGCATGTCTTACTTGATAACAGCAGTGTGTCGTGTGTGTATTAGCAGTGGCAAATCCCGTACCTGATCTGCAGCAACAATAACAGCAGCCGCAGGGTAACAGATCTAAGACCAAACATCCATTACCATGCCAAACACTCCGAGAGTTGTCATGACAGTTATATTTAAAATTACATCGATGCGTTTAATAATTTTTTATTTCCTCACAGCCACAGTCTTTGCAACGAGTGTAAGAGTAGAAATCCCGATAAATGTTCTCTATAGAGAAACTGATTTATGCTGTATGCTTCTGTTGAAGACACAAGTCTGTAGATGCGTCCCAGTTTGCGTACTTGTGCACTGTTCTATGCCGATTTGTAGTATATATAGTGTGAGCAGTGTTTACACTGAAAATTCCAAATAGAAAAAGTGCACTTGAAATACCCGGATGATGCCCAATCCCAATTCTATTTTATACCCCTTCGCCTACCCCTAACCCTTGCCCCTTGAAACAGAGTGTCAAGGCGTAGGGGTGAAAATATTCCCCTAAGAAATGGGACACCACTACTACACCATTACATGTCATTATACATCGTCGCTAGCGCCTACGTCACAGGAGATGCGCCAATGTTTATCACAAACTTCCAAGATGCCGTCGTCAGCTGTAGTCTTGCGTGAGTTACAGCTATTTTTTGTATTTTTCTTCTGAAGTTTGCAGAAAAAAACGGAGATGACGATATCTTCAACGCCTAAAAGCTGCGTTCACACCAAACGCGAATAGAGCGTCTGGCGCGAGTGATTTCAATGTTAAAAGACGCGTGTAAACGCGTCTGGAGGTCTTGCGGCGCGAATGAGGCGTTTAGTGCGGCGCGGTGGACGCGAATTCGCCTCATTCACGCGTCCACTTCACTTCTAACTTTTGCTTTTTACACGCGTCATATTATTAACGAACTTTAACGATTTTTTTGCAACTGTTTCTTTGAAGAACATGACCGTAAATATGAACACAAGATTGAATGTGACAAAGAAAATGATTATTGGCAGTCATGTTGCCTCTGTAGCCGGTGTATGAAGGTATTCTCATACCCCTTCGTTTGAAGTGTGGTCCCGAAAAATCTTCGTTTCAAGGGCTATCTGGCCCTTCCCCTTCCCCCTACCCCTCCAACCAAAAGAGAATTGAGACAGCCCTACCCCTTCACGTGCACACGCAAAACGGAGGGGTAGGGCCAAGGGGACGGGGCAAGGGGTGAATTGGGATTGGCCCTTCACACACTTCATGTACTCAACTGAATACTTTTATTCAGCAAGGATGCATTAAATTAATTTATAGTCACAATAAAGACATTAATAGTTTCACATAAGATCTTATTTTAAATAAATGCTGTTCTTTTGAACTTCCTATTCATCGAAGAATCCTGAAAATTCAAATGTAGCATGGTTCCACAAAAATATTAAAATATATGTTTCTTGAGGAGCAAATCATCAATTTAAAAGGATTTCTGAAGGATCATGTGACACTGAAGACTGGAGTAATGATGCTGAAAATGCAGCTTTGATCACAGGAATAAATTACACTTTACTATATATTCACATAGAAACCAGTTGAAATAATTGTTTTACAGTATTACAAAGTTCACTTTCCAGAGGGCATAACTATGATTTGGAACAATCTTTGTGTCAGGAGTGTGTGTATGATGCCTTAAAATGGTGTCTACGTAGGCAGCTCATGCTCATTACACAAATCCTGTAGCAGATTTAGGCAGGTGGAGCTGGGGAGGTGGAGGGGTTCAGAGGACTGGTCTACAGCGAACACCAAACCAGACTATTTAAATTTAAATCTCATTGGCTGCAGAATGAGCACAGGCCAATCAGCTTTTGGCAGGTCGTAATAATGTGACTATAAAGGACCAATCAGCAGTTCAGAGTTTCACGACTGAACTAGATAATCCCATATGTTTCCAACTTGTGTCTTTTGTAGCCGACCAACTTCACGAATCCCGTGTATGCCACTCTTTACATGGGAGCGCACAACAGCCGCAACTCCCTGGCCAGCACAGATGAGAAGAAGGAGCTGCTGTGCCGGGGCGACGAGGAGCCGCTGGTGGACCCGCTGGCTTAGACCGGCCATCCGTTTGGGCCAGACATGGAAATACCATTTGCCTTTTAGAAAAAAAGAAAAAGAAGAAAAAAAAACAAAAACATGAAGAAAATCAATGATTAAGTGTTAACACTGTATAAAATGTACAAAATGAAGGACTACTTTTGTATGTGATTGCAGTATTATATTTTGTTCTTTTACAATTCTTCTGGTCACAACTAAACATCACAAGAGCAAAAGATACATTTTCTAAAAAAAGATGTAGTTTTTGGTTTCAATTTTTAGGTCACCTCCCTTTTACCTTAATAGCCACTACCTCTGTGCAATATGGAGTCAAAAAGAAAAAAGATTGGAACAATGACATTTTTTATTTTTGTATGAGATGTATAGAGAAAAATGTTGTTCCATCAGTTGTTGTATGTTTGACTGTGTGGAGAGGGCAACTTTGACATGGAACCAGTGTTTGCTTTAAACTTACTACAATATCAAGCAGATGTTATCAATTTTATGTGCCAGTTTTACTTACTCTCATTGTAGGTTCATAATTATAATTATTTATGAGGATAATCAGTTTCCCGTGCACAGATCCAAACCATTGCAATATTACTTATGCTTATTACAAACTTTTACAGAACCGATTTTTTAAGTGAGAATGTCAGTGTTGTAGATTTGGACACACTTGACTGAAATGTTTCTTGTGATCTTAAAACCTTTTGATTGAAAGGCTTCTGCTTAACTGCTTGAAAGTAGTTTTATAGACGACAATAAATTGTGCCTAATGTATGAATCTCTCTGCAAACCTAAACATCTTTGTTCAAATGTAAAAAAATAAAATGAAATGGGTGAGTTGTAACACGGACAGTGAAGGAAAAGCAGCACACGTGGAAATGTTTTGGTCACTACATAATTGCCATATTTCAATTGGATAGTTTTCATGACACATTTTAGATTACTAGTAAAGAATGAGTTAGTGTGTCCTAACTTTTGACTGGTACTGTATTTATTTTCAGATGAATGAAATGAAGTGTGGGTAACTGAAAGAGAAAGCTGCTTACAAGTAAATCCCAAAACAATAGAAAGCACATCTGTGCATTGGTTGTAGTGACGCGTGTTTTGAGCACCTTTAAACCCGATGAGGGTTTATGACAGAAGAAAGTGAATTTTTACACTTGTTTATACTTGTTTTTAAAATGTCACAGTTAAAGATGAAAAACTGATGTGTTCTGATATTGACACGCTTTCATCTTGTCTTTTGTAATCTGCCTCTGAAATATACCATCCATCATGTTGCTTATACTTTTAAAATGTATGCCTTTTTTTCTCAGTAAATCCATATTTTCCTGCTCAGCTGATTGCTGACATGCTGCTTTTGTCAGAATGCTTGTCAGCCATATTGTAAAACATCTTCCAAAAATTACAAACAACAATAACAACATCTACAGCAAACCAAAGTACAATCATCATCTCAGATCTCTGACTAATGCCAGATCTTCTTCAGCTGAACTCGTGTTGAGAGAGGACAACTTTTAGTACAAAATGCATGGAAGGTTTAAGTTTTATTATTTATTTT
This sequence comes from Leuciscus leuciscus, assembly GCF_965113295.1. Taxonomy (NCBI): domain Eukaryota; kingdom Metazoa; phylum Chordata; class Actinopteri; order Cypriniformes; family Leuciscidae; genus Leuciscus; species Leuciscus leuciscus. Next base: position 30,647,810 of record NC_138747.1, on the reverse strand, counting down.
TAAGGATAGTAATAATGATAGTAAAATTTCCTCTGGAGTAATTAATCACATTTACAAGATGGGTGATTGTATCCAGAACTCAGTGCCAGAGAGTCAGCATGGGAGGTGAGATGAATGTAAAGTTATATTAGATTCCTTTGGTAGATAGGAGCTGTATGAAAGGAAATATCCATCTAATATTGTCAATATGGACACTGTGTCAAAAACAGACCCATTTATTCGCATTAATTTATACTCAGTTGACACTCCAGTACTGAATAATGGCAGTATTTGTGGTATCAACTTCAAATTTGGAACACAACTTTATTAGACTTATGACTTTGATTTTCTAGCAATTTTAGAGTCCAGATTATTTTGTAAAACATATATTTTGTATAAAATAAAACTTTAGTTCGGTACATTTGCTTCACAATAAACAAACTATTTTTACACTATGTACTATGAGTGAAAAAAAAATAGAGCACAGAAGAATGTCTATTTTTGCGTGAGATTTCTTTGTTGAGCGTGAGAGCGTGAGATTGAGGCTGAATGCGTGACTGTCACGCGAGATGCGTGAGAGTTGGCAACCCTGTATTTGTAGCAAGTATTTAAAGGATAACTGTCGACAAAATGCAACCTATAGGGTATTTTTGTTAATTTACCCGAGGCAAACTTTCATTTAAAAGCATAATTAGAATGGAAACGCCACTTTTAAGTTTGACCGTATTTTCGTTTTCGGTCAAATTGCCTTGTGAATGGGAGTGCTTGGGGCACGACTATGATAGGCATCAAAAATCGCTATTTTTAAAACACTAAGTCTCGACACAAGATGAAACTGTGCTGTATCACCAGAGGCTCTACACATGAACTCCAGCATTGACAACACATTGTTTGTGTACACAGAGTTTACTAAAAAGAAAGATTTTGATCAACTCACTGTCTCTGTGTCCGCCGGTGTTTTGACAGTCAAAAATAGTCAATCTCCGAATGCAACGTAACAGGGAGGAGAGTAAAGATGGAAAGCTCCTAAAGCTTAGTTCCATACAAATTCACGGATAATTAGTTGTTTTGTCGTTAGTGAAAATCAATATTGACCTTGTATTTGAAAAAGGATCCTCATATAAGAAGCGATACTAAAATTCAGAGTCAGTTCATTCGCATTCGGATTAATGCTCAAAAAAGGGTGAAGGATTGTTAAGCCATAACGTGTAGCAAAGCGACTGTGTGTTCAGTGATCAAGCATCTTATCTGGATAAATAGGCTACAAACAGAAAGACTTACAAAACAAATAAAACTTACAGAACTAATGACAGAAGATATGGTGTGTGTCATCTCAGACTTCTGCTCTGCGCCATAACCCTGCCGTTGCCTCGTCGTCTGCCTGATGCCACAGTAAGAGATCTGGAATGGATTTAAAGGGTCATAATCTTCTTCTGTCCCACTTTATATTAACTGTCTTAACTATGTACAAACATTTAAAATGTTATTTATCCCCAAAATGAAAATTCTGTCATGTATTACTCACCTTCATCTCGTTCCAAACCCATAAGACTTTTGTTCATGTTTGAAAAACAAATGAAGATCTTTTTAATGAAATCTGAAAGATTTCTGTCCCTCCATTGACAACTACGCAACTACCACTTTGATGCTTCAGAAAGTTCATAAAGAGATCGTAAAACTAATCCATTTGAATTGAGCGGTTTAAATTTTCTGAAGGGACATAATCGCTTTATATGATGAACAGATTTAATTTGTTTGCTTGACATGCAAGAAATGAGGTTCATTAAAAGCTTAAATTAAATCTGTTCATATATAAAGCAATCGAGTCTCTTCAGAAAATTTACAAATAGATTTACAATCTCTTTATGAACTTCTTGAAGCTTCAAAGTGGTAGTTCAGCTGTCAATGGACCCCACTGAACAGTGATGCAACACAACACGAGATAGCACACGTACGTCTGCAAGATGTCTGTTAAAGGGATACTTCACCGTTTTTTCATATTAAACTATGTTATTCCCTTAACTAAGACGAGTTGATACATACCTCTATCGTCTCAGTGCGTGCACTAAATCCCTCTGTCTTGCGGCGAAACTTTGTTAGCCCAGTTCATTTAATATGGGCCAAGCAGAGAAGCTACCAAACACCTCCACGTTTTCCCTATTTAAATACAGTTACTCGCGAAGTGTAACTCGACCTAGGACGGTGACACAAAACAAAACGTTGCGCTTTTCTAAGCGTGTAAAATGGATAACTATTTTGTATGGCGGAATACCATAGCAAGTGCTTGTAAGCACTTCGACTTGGCGCAGTAATATCTTCACTCGTGAAAAATCCTCTCACCGGCCCCCGCTCCCTCTAGTGAAGATATTACTGCGCCAAGTCGAAGTGCTTACAAGCACTTGCTATGGTATTCCGCCATACAAAATAGTTATCCATTTTACACGCTTAGAAAAGCGCAACGTTTTGTTTTGTGTCACCGTCCTAGGTCGAGTTACACTTCGCGAGTAACTGTATTTAAATAGGGAAAACGTGGAGGTGTTTGGTATCTTCTCTGCTTGGCCCATATTAAATGAACTGGGCTAACAAAGTTTCGCCGCAAGACAGAGGGATTTAGTGCACGCACTGAGACGAGAGAGGTATGTATCAACTCGTCTTAGTTAAGGGAATAACATAGTTTAATATGAAAAAACGGTGAAGTATCCCTTTAAAGATCACTTCATCTGGAAAGCATCTGCTGTTTACTAACATCTGATAGACATCTTTAAGATGTCAGTTTAACATTCATTCTAAATCATTACATCTTAAAGACATCTTCTAAACGTCTATTTGACATCTGAGAGGAAACGTCTTATAGACGTATTGCAGATGAGCAAACACTTAAAAATACGTCTTCCAGACGTAAACACGCACATCAAATAGACGTCTCCGTGATGTAGGTGTGCTATCTGGGTAATGACAGTATGGCGATTATAGTACGTCCGGATTATATAGGACATACTTTTTTATTCAAAATAAGTAAGAGAGTATGCAATTTCGGATGCAGACAATATTACTACTGTTTACTAATTATCACTAATTATTGGTTTACTATTATTAATTATTATAGGCTACTAATATAATGATTACTAATATCACTGCGGTTGATGCAGCCATATTGGATTCTGAAGTTGGGGTTGTTGTACTTCCCCTGAGTTTCCCAATCACAACTCTGAATTGAGGAGCGTTCCAGTTAACTGGGAACTTGGAATTTCCCACTTCCGAGGACTAATGGAAGGCACCACAACTGCATTAAGACAATGTGTGTAATTTTTACCTCTTTCAACTTAAGCTATCCCAGAGGCTTTGTGTGTCCCAGCAGGTCCAAACGGTCCTGAGCCGGAATCTCAAACAACAACAGAGGTTTCAGAGGAAAAAGAGGTCACACTTTATATCAGGTGTATTAACAGCTTACATGAAAAAATGTTGATGTTGTATTATAACACTTGTGCTGTCATTGAGGTGGATACCTGTAGGTTAAGACAGGTTTGGTGGTATGGTCAGCTTTAAGGGTTGGTTAAGGGGTAAGGGAAGGGTCAACAGTGATGTACAGAAATGAATTACATGCAGGATTTCAATTTTTATTTTAAGTACAATGTAAAAAAAATAATAATAATAATATGTACACAATAAGTGCATTGTAAGGGATTTAAAATTAAAATGATCCCAAATTAAATGGATAGTTCACTCAAAAATGAATATTCTGTCATTAATCCCTCACCCCCATGTCGTTCCAAACCATAGACTGTAAAAAAAGACTTTTGTTCATTTTCGGAACACAATCTTTTAGATTAAATCTGAGAGATTTCAGCAAATAATGTAAATGCTCTAAATGACAATATTTTCATTTGGAAGAAATGTTGTCAGTAGTTTGAAGAATAATTAAAAAAATAATAATAATTTACGCAAACAGATAGGCTACATACAAATAATTAATCCGGAGAAACTGCTAATTGTGAATTTTCTTTTTTTTCTTCTTTTTTTTTTTTCTTTCCTAACGTTAACTTAGCTGTATAATAAAAATACTGTTCAGTGTTGGCTCGTTTACTTGGAGCTTATAGGCTATCAACGATACCTCTGGCAAATTCTCTGTAAATAATTATATCAGTCATAAACACAACACAATATGTAAACCGTTGTATATTGATGATGAACATTTATTTTCTAAATTCAACTTATTTCTAGACTGACGTGTAATTATGTGATCAGGAGAGGACGCACTATTCTCAGTGGCGCTTTAAAGCAGAACAAGAAACTCTTGAAAATTCGTGTTTACTCCGCCCTGACTCCGCCCAGTGCTCGTCTAGTGATTGGAGAAACAAAGCATTTCGAATCTTTGAATCAATTGAACCAATTGCTTCAAAATGATTCACTGGTTCGAATCGCTCGAAACGCCGCACGCTGACGCCCCCTGCTGGTCAGAACCGTGCAAATGCAGCGAAAACTTGCACAATAAAAAAAACATTCACAAACCCAATTGCAAATGTTTTATTGAAATTGTATTCAAATGCAATTAACAAATAATCTGATACCATTAAATATGAAGTGTCTTTATAATATGTGCTATTTCATTATTTCATTTCTGATTCTTTCTGATTCTGATTATGGAGAGCTTGGTTAATCAGACCAATAAAAGACTATTAACAAAAACTCTTCCCTTTTATTATACAAATATTTCATTAAAATGTCTACAATAAAAAAAAAAAAAGCAACAAAAAAAATCTGAGATCTGGTTAATGGGTTCAAAGCCAAAGAGATGATCGACCCCTAGCGGCGAACCACTGAAATGTCGAAAAGGCAATGACGCAACGAAGCCTCGTTTACTGTAATCACGTGGTACGCGCTCCGAATCTCTGTTTCGAAACAAATGATTCGCAAAGGTTTCGAAGCTTCAAGTCGATTTAAAGCGCCCATCACCAATTACACGTTTAAATGTAAGTATTGTGTTTTAACTTACTCAAATAGCCAGCGATACAAATGTTAAAAAACCAAGCGTCGTTTTAAAAAACTAAAAATACCGTTTAAACAATCCGTTAAGTTAGCTGAGCCGCTGCTGTTGTTCGGTGCTGTGGGGCAGAACTGGAGCGATAACGTTACTATGCTAGAGCATTTCGGCATGTTTTCTGAGGGAGCGAGACTGCTCAATTTATTACACTGAGGTGAAACTTGAGAATTATTCACCGGGGGCAGAAATTCCGGCCAGTGTGGCTTGAAGGTAAGACAACAACCCGTTAAATCTCTATAAACAGTCTCGTCCTGATGGTTACAGTTAAATTAGCCCTCACCCATACAGAAAACACAGCAACAAGACGATAGATAGATAGATAGATAGATAGATAGATAGATAGATAGATAGATAGATAGATAGATAGATAGATAGATACTGTTTATCTTTGTTGTGTTTTTGTAGTGCTGACATGCAAGCTCTGGTAATGTTTTAACCAAATTTGGCCGTCCATATCTATGATTTCTGGGGGATTTTTGTGTCTGTCCTCGCGTGCCATTTTTTTTATAATCTTCCTAAGTTTGCATCCCTGTGTTAATATGTTTCTCAAGTGTTTCCTTTTTCTCGTCGTTTTTCTTTCTATGTGTGTGTGTGTGTGTGTGTGTGTATGTAGCTGCATCCCTTCGAAGGTCGAACCGAGCGTTGATAAATGAGACGGTCTAACATACGGAGGAGGATTTCATATTTGTGATCTAAATGTTAATAATTCAAGGAAGTCCTGCAATCTAAAGGCTCAGATGGATGTGCACAATAGAAAAACTCACCAGCAGGTACATCGTGCCCAACCAGGCGGCCAATAAACAAATATACAGTTTATTTGGAATATAAAAATAACTATTTTAATGTTGTCATAATAAACTTTTATTTTATTTTTACAGATGGATGATGCTACTGGTCCAGACAGCTCTCCTCACCAGGTACATTCATGTTCATCACACAAACAAAAATAATTCTACAGTCTCTCTTCGTTGTGTTTGTTTTGATGGTAATGGAGTGAGAATTAGTTCTCGTAACAGTTTAAAGTTATGTATCCGGAAGGGTTAGTGGTAGAGGAGTGTTTAGGGCTGATTTTAACCTGCACATGGATTTGTTTTTTTGGTTAATTGTTCCTGTATTCTGAACACTCATAACGTCCCCACAGCTTTCAGTCAGCAGCTGTGTATATATGGACCCTAATAATCCATTTGTAATCGAACTAGTAGCACAATCTACGTCAATTAGAATAATAAATAAACTGGTCAAATCCGAATTAAATAAAATTTGGTTTGTAAGGGTAAAGGCTGATTTACACGTATGCGTCGAACCTACGCTGTAGCTACATCTACGCTGGGGTGTAGCCTGACGTGCACCTCTCCTAAAATGTAACAACGTTTCAATTCTAAACGGACCACAAGTGCTGTGATTGGTCTGCTAGAAGTGAACCAATCACCAAAGAAGAAGTGCTGTGATCTGTTTGCGTGTGTAATTGCACGTCGACGCGGACAACGTTGCAGAAGTATAAATGAAAACCGATGCATAGCCTACAGCGTAGAAGATACAGCGGAGGTCCGACGCAGAAGAGAGAAGATACAGCGGAGGTCCGACGCAGAAGAGAGAAGATACAGCGGAGGTCCGACGCAGAAGAGAGAAGATACAGCGGAGGTCCGACGCAGAAGAGTGAAGATACAGCGGAGGTCCGACGCAGAAGAGAGAAGATACAGCGGAGGTCCGACGCAGAAGAGTGAAGATACAGCGGAGGTCCGACGCAGAAGAGTGAAGATACAGCGGAGGTCCGACGCAGAAGAGTGAAGATACAGCGGAGGTCCGACGCAGAAGAGTGAAGATACAGCGGAGGTCCGACGCAGGAGAGTGAAGATACAGCGGAGAGTGAAGATACAGCGGAGAGTGAAGATACAGCGGAGGTCCGACGCAGAAGAGTGAAGATACAGCGGAGGTCCGACGCAGAAGAGTGAAGATACAGCGGAGGTCCGACGCAGAAGAGTGAAGATACAGCGGAGGTCCGACGCAGAAGAGAGAAGATACAGCGGAGGTCCGACGCAGAAGAGTGAAGATACAGCGGAGGTCCGACGCAGAAGAGTGAAGATACAGCGGAGGTCCGACGCAGAAGAGAGAAGATACAGCGGAGGTCCGACGCAGAAGAGTGAAGATACAGCGGAGGTCCGACGCAGAAGAGTGAAGATACAGCGGAGGTCCGACGCAGAAGAGAGAAGATACAGCGGAGGTCCGACGCAGAAGAGAGAAGATACAGCGGAGGTCCGACGCAGAAGAGAGAAGATACAGCGGAGGTCCGACGCAGAAGAGAGAAGATACAGCGGAGGTCCGACGCAGAAGAGAGAAGATACAGCGGAGGTCCGACGCAGAAGAGAGAAGATACAGCGGAGGTCCGACGCAGAAGAGAGAAGATACAGCGGAGGTCCGACGCAGAAGAGAGAAGATACAGCGGAGGTCCGACGCAGAAGAGAGAAGATACAACGGAGGTCCGACGCAGAAGAGAGAAGATACAGCGGAGGTCCGACGCAGAAGAGTGAAGATACAGCGGAACAGCGGAGGTCCGACGCAGAAGAGAGAAGATACAGCGGAGGTCCGACGCAGAAGAGTGAAGATACAGCGGAGGTCCGACGCAGAAGAGTGAAGATACAGCGGAGGTCCGACGCAGAAGAGAGAAGATACAGCGGAGGTCCGACGCAGAAGAGTGAAGATACAGCGGAGGTCCGATGCAGAAGAGTGAAGATACAGCGGAGGTCCGACGCAGAAGAGAGAAGATACAGCGGAGGTCCGACGCAGAAGAGAGAAGATACAGCGGAGGTCCGACGCAGGAAGAGAGAAGATACAACGGAGGTCCGACGCAGAAGAGAGAAGATACAGCGGAGGTCCGACGCAGAAGAGTGAAGATACAGCGGAGGTCCGACGCAGAAGAGTGAAGATACAGCGGAGGTCCGACGCAGAAGAGAGAAGATACAGCGGAGGTCCGACGCAGAAGAGAGAAGATACAGCGGAGGTCCGACGCAGGAAGAGAGAAGATACAGCGGAGGTCCGACGCAGAAGAGAGAAGATACAGCGGAGGTCCGACGCAGAAGAGTGAAGATACAGCGGAGGTCCGACGCAGAAGAGAGAAGATACAGCGGAGGTCCGACGCAGAAGAGTAAATCAGCCTTAACACTTTAGATTAGGTCATGGGAAACGGGAAAATGACATTAATTAAGTGCTTTAAACTAACATTTATTAGACATCAATTCCATTCATATTCAGTGTTCATTAAAATATTTACAAATTCATTAAGCACACACACTCACTCACACACACACACACACACACATTCTTTTATATGTGGTTAACGGGGACTCTCCATAGTCATAATGGTGTTTATACTGTACAAACCGTATATCCTCTCCGCTTACTAACCCGACCCCTAAACCTACACACACACACACACACACACACACACACACACACACACACACACACACACACACACACACACACACACACACACACACACACACCCCTAAACCTTCCCATCACAGAAAACATTCTGCATTTTTACATTTTCCAAAAAAACTCATTCTGTATGAGTTATAAGCTTGTTTCCTCATGGGGACCTCAATGTAGGTCTCCACAGTGCCACGAGTCCACATGAGTCTGTGTGCATTCAGGTTGAAGTCCCCAGCGGGATAGAAAAACATGAACACACACACAAAAGTATATTAGCTATACTTGTGAGGACATTCCATAGGCGTAATGGTGTTTATCCTGTACAAACTGTATATTATCTCCCCTACACTAACCCGACCCCTAAACCCACACACACACACACACACACACTAACCCAACCCCTAAACCTACACACACACACTAAACCGACACCTAAACCTACACACACACTAACCCAACCCTAAACCTACCCATCACAGAAAGCTTTATGCATTTTTACATTTTTAATAAAACACTGTTTAGTATGCTTTTAAAGCCCTTTGAAATACGAGGACTCAGGAAATACCCTCATAAATCACGTTCACGTTGTAATACCAGTGTAATACCAATGCCATTATACAAATTGCGGTGCTCATAAATCACAAAAACGCACACACACACGCACGCACACTCTCTCACACACACACACACTCTCACACTCTCACACACACGCACGCACACTCTCACACGCACACACACACACACACATTTGGTTTGCATGTTTAATAGGGAGTTTTATTCTGTACAAACTATATTTTTCCCCCTAAACCTTACTGATGTATTTTAACAACGTGATCGTGAGTATTCATACAGAAAGCATTATTTATTTATTTATTTATTTTTCAGTGGTTATGTTTAGCTTCGGAGATAGGCTTAATGTATTTGTAGGCATTCTTATGAACTCTTAATAATAATGCAATTAAAGCACTTAATTAATGTGATTTTCCCATATGAGCTATTTCAACTTTAACACTTTTTGACACTGTTAACTACAGTGACAATGAAAGTTGCTGTTGTTGAATATAGTGTAATAAATGACTGTCGTGTCATTCAAAACTTCTCATTCCTCTCATGCAGACGCCTTGTTTGCTTGATAAATATAAGCAGCACAGATCAGGCCCTCTCCTAATCAGGTTAACCAGGTTCAGTCTGCTTTTAAAACAGAGAACAAGAAGCGATGGTTAGCATGCGCCAACAGCGAGAACCTCTGTGTTTGTGCAGTGTGCGCATGTCAAAAGATCAAATCTGATGTGAAGCTCGTCACATATAAACACGCACATAAAATCGATCGCTTTATTTAGCTTTCATGTAAACACTATGTTCATCAATCAGAATGATTTAATTTTGATTGAAACAAAAAGTGTCTCATAGAGCTGCACGATTCTGGAGAAATTTCGTTACTTTTTTTTTTTTCTTACTTGATTCTGAATAGACAACTAAACAAAATGACATGTAATTTACTAGAGATTCTGACTAAATGTTATTTGCTGCAATCTATTTAAAACATTTAATTATTTGAATTGTTATTTTTCACAATTCAATTTGAATGAATGATTCAATGACTCACTCATTAAGACTTCAATTGCTTCATTACTGGATAAATCAGTAAAGTTGGTTAAATGTTTTTAACCCTTGTGTGATGTTCATAGTTGTGTTATTCAGCCAGTGTTCATGGGTCTGGTGGACCCGCTGCATTTTGGGGTTTTTAATTCAACACAATCAAACAATTTTATATTAAAATACTCGACAGATGTTTACTTCATCCCAATTACAAGTGATATAAACAGCATATATGGTTAATATTTCCTCTTTACCTTTGTTAGATCACATTTAAGAATTTGCAACCCTGTGTGGGAACGGCAGGGGTAGAAACACAAAACTCACTCTTGCACTCACTCTTGCACTCACTCTCCCTCACGCGCGCACACACACACACACACACACACACACACACACACACACACACACACACACACACACACACACACACACACACACACACACACACACACACACACACACACACACACACACACACACACACACACACACACACACACACACACACACACACACACACACACACACCCATACATACACACACACACACTCACTTGAATATGTGGTTTATGGGGACTCTCTATAGGCGTAATGGTTTTTCTAATGTACAAAGTGTATAATCTATCCCCCTACACTAACCCTACCCCTAAACCTACCAATCACAGAGAACACACACACACACACACACACACATAATAACAGCAGGCCCTGACAGGAGGAGGACAGAGTAAAGGTACACAGGACCTACAATTTCCACACTTTTATTAGCCCCGGGTCCAGTGGACCCGAACAGCCTGTGTGTAATGTAAATGTGTGTGGGGGGGGTGGGGGGGGTGGGGGGGGGGGGGGGGGGGGGGGGTGTTCTGATATATATTCTTTGTCAAATATAGATTGTGCTATATACTTTTGTCTAAAGCTTAATGACTAAAGTGTATTTAGTTTAGTTGTCTATTCAGAATCGTGGGAGAATCATGATCTCAAAAAAAACTATAAAATCAATTTATTCAGAATCGTGCGGTCAAATGTTTAATAGACATGGCAGAATCGTTGTCATTCATGATTAAGGGTGTTTGAATCGAGATCTTTTAATGAGTAATCATGCAGCTCATGTCTGAGTACCAACTGTTAAGAATTGGACGAAACTGGTCTCCACAAAGAACTATTACATAAAACCCCAGTAGAGTCTGTTTTATTCAAATGTGTGTCCAGACAGAGGTTGATTATTTATTTATTTTTAAGTCTTTTTCGATTTCAAATACTATACTAATGCAAAATGTTGTTTATACTTTTGATTTTTGTTTACAGATTGTGTCGCAGTTCCGAAATGAAAATGAGATTTTTGTACCAAGACTGAGGTTGACTGGAAATAGCGTGGTAAGTTCTCAAGTCAAACTCAAAAATGCCATTTTGTTCTGAACTGGGATTGTGCTTAGAGCTGCAAACAGCATTTATTCTCATTATCAATTACTCAGTGAATTGTATTCTTAAAGTGTCAGGAAACCCCCGCCGTTTTAGCCTGGTCGTTCACACCTATGAGTTGAAAAAGTCTCAAGAAATTAGCGTGTAAAGGAAAGGAGGAAAGCGCAAACAAAGGCGATCGCTATCTGCCCCGAACTATTCATTATCCGCGTGCTGCTGCTGTTGTTGTTGTCTTTGGATACAGGAAGAAGAATCGGATCATTAATAGAGATGCACTTTAATTAAGGTTGTCCGTACGTCCAGACGCTAACCGTGCGTCGCCGTTTACATCGGGATATTGCCAATTGATTACAAATTCCATGTATACAGGAGTAACTCTCTCTGCTCACGCATGTAAACGGGTTATTCCGAATGTTTCAGAAACCCAAATAGTGACCTTATCTCGACCATAACCTGAATTTTAACAGCTTGTAAACGTAGTCAGTTATACTTCCTGTAAAGAAAATTGTACTTACAATCTCAAACTTAAAAAAACAAAAACGGAATCGACCAAGAAAATTGCACTCGGTACCAGTGTTGCCAACTTAGCAACTTTGTCGCTATTTTTAGCGAAATTTTTTTTTTTTTAAACGACTAGCGACTTTTTGGACAAACCTCAGTAACCTTCAAATGTTGCCAATACTGTCCTGCGAGTGCGAGGTCTTGCTTTCTCCCCGCCGTCACTCTCTCTAGCTGCGTCTACCTTGTTCAGTGAATGTCTGAGAGGAGCAGCAGCACGTTCATCTGTTGAGCGCACGGCGGCTGACAGACGTGAATGAGTAGTGTTTTTCCACGGACTTATCTGCTTTTCTTTTGTTTTATATTTAAAGAATTTAGTTTGACCATTTTAATTTCCTTTCTTTTCTTGTGCTTAATACTTGTAATACTCACTATCACAGAGCTTTAGTTCATCCGGTTCCCGAACTCTCTCAATTCAGATAATTTTCCACATAGGCCTATACATTTTTTTGTCATTCACTATATTATAGCTACTCGTTCTTGTCAGACAAAAAAAAAGATAGGAAATGAGAACCGCTTTATTTGACATTCGGCTATATTATGTATTATATTATATTATATTAAATACAGTATGTAGTATGTGAGCATTAATTTAGAGAGAAAATACATTAGGCAGGCAGAACACATGTACGAAGCGATTATGTCATGAATATGCTAATTGACGTATGGCGTCATTTAGCGACTTTTAGGGAAGGCGTTAGCTACTTTCCTGTGAAAATAGTTGGCAACACTGCTCGGTACATTTCTAATCAGATGCCCTTTTTTTGTCAGATCAACTGTCCAAAATATTGAAAAATTACTTGAACGATTAAGAGATGATCAAAATAATTGCACATTTATTTCTGTTAATTTGCTGATCAATTAATTAAAGAATTGTGACAGTTCTATATGTTTCTAATTTATTCATTTATTTTTTAGATGAAAGACATGGATCTTCAAGATTCGTATGATCTCTATGATTCTACATCAGAGAGTTCAGATTCCGACATCTCAGATATCTTCTCCGAAACTGACAGTGATGACAACCTCATCCCAGACCAGACAAAACTTCAGCTTCTTGATGAAATGGATGTTGATGAATCTGGCTCAGCGAGTTCCCCCGTCTGCGAGACAGCGTCTGACAAAATGACCTTTGATAGGCACAGTCTGACATCTGAAGCGTCTGGGACAGCAGAAGAGCCCTGCTCGAGTCAGAACACTAAAGACGGCGTAGTTGTTAGTGCGTACCAGAAAAGAGGAGGCAGCAGAGTGTACGACAAGAGACATTACTGCTTGTATTGCCGTAAGCCTTATGCTAAGATGGCAAGGCATCTAGAAGGTTCACATAAAAAAAAATCTGATGTGGCTAAAGCTCTAAGCTTTCCGAAGGGATCCAAAGAGAGAAGAAAACTGCTAGATTATATTCGCAACAGAGGAAACTATGCTCACAATGCTGCTGTTGTGAAATCAGGAAAGGGGGAACTGGTGCCGTTTAAACGGCCGCCTAAAGAAGCCCAGGCTGATGATTTCATGCACTGTGTGTACTGTCAAGGGCTTTTTATAAGAAAGGTCCTTTGGCGACATATGCGTTATTGTAGACTCAAACCTCGCTCAGTCGCCCCCAAACCAGGAAAATACCGCGTTCAGTCTTTGTGTAGATACACAGGGCCTGTGCCTTCAAACATAACTAAACAGCTGTGGGGAGTAATCACTACCATGACTCCTGACCCCATCACGGATATAATCAAAAATGACAAAGTAATTGTTGATTTTGGACAGCACTTGTTAAACAAAGGTGGGATATCAGCCAAGAATAAACAGGGCGTGCGAGAGAAGATGCGAGAGTTGGGAAGGCTGCTCGACAATGCTAGGAGAGTCACCACCTTAAAAACAATTAAAGATTGTGTGAATCCAAAGAGGTACATGGAGACTGTCAAAGCTGTCAAGTACACATGTGGGTATGACATTGAATCTGACAAGTTCTTGATTCCAACGCTCGCCACCAAGCTTGGGAATTCCCTAGTTAAAGTAAACAAAGTCTTGAAAGCTCAGGGTTTACTCTCGAACAACAAAGAGCTTGTGAAGAATGCCAGTGAGTTTCAAGAGATCCACGAGGAGAAGTGGAACGAGATGATCTCTGCGACAGCGTTGAGGAACATCAGGGAAGCAAAGAGTAATGTGCCCACTATCATGCCCTTCACTGAAGACGTCCAGAAAATGCATACGTATCTCAGTCAGGTGCAAGAGAAGTGGAACAGCTGCCTCTCTGAAAGTCCCTCTACTAAAGCCTGGGTGGAGCTGGCGAAGGTGTGTCTGGCACAGGTGATGCTCTTTAACCGGCGCCGGGAAGGAGAGGTGGCGAACATGCCTTTGTCTGCATTTTTATCAAGAGACACTTTTGATCCGCACGTGGATGTGGGCTGGGCGCTCTCCGAAGTGGAGAAAATACTCTGCAGAAACTTCTCAATGATCGTCACCAGAGGAACGCATGGTTGGCCCGTTCCGATCCTTCTGACTCCAAAGATGTTGAGTGCCTTAGAACTTCTGGTTCAGCAGAGAGAGGCTTGTGGGGTTCTGAAAGACAACGGGTTTTTGTTTGCAAGGCCAGAATCCGTGACGCATCTCCAAGGGTCAGACTGCCTCCGTGGCTTTGCGAAAGCGTGTGGTGCAAAGTTTCCCAAGTCACTGACATCTACCAGACTGCGAAAGCAAGCCGCAACCCTTTCAACGGTGCTGAATATGACCGACACAGAGATGGAGCAGCTCGCCAACTTTCTCGGACATTACATAATAATCCATCGTGAGTTCTGCCGACTCCCTGAGAAGACCCTGCATCTGGCCAAGATCAGCAAAGTTTTAATGGCTCTCGAGCAAGGACGATTAGCTGAGTTCCATGGCAAGAACTGGGACGAAATTGGGATCGATCCTGACGGTGTGTTCATTTATTTAGTAAAACTTTACAATAAGGTTCATTAGTTAACATTGGTTAATGTATTAACTAACAATGAGCAATTCATTTGTTACAGTATTTATTAATGTTAGTTAAAAAAAAATACAGCTGTCCATTGTTTGTTCATTTTAATTCACGGTGTATTAACTAATGTTTTTGATTTTAATAACGTGTTTAGTCCAGTCATTTTAAGCCAAAATGGGGGTCAACCTTGAACAAATTGCAACAGAAGCAAACTCAACTGATTTTGTATCCTCCATATGTCCTGAGTAAGGGGGAAAAAAAATCCCAGAAGAATCTCATTAGGGGAAAGTTTCGAAAAAGACCCAAATATAGCCTATTCATATGCCTATTCATTATTTTTCTCACGTGAATAGGGTGAAAAATTTTAACCTTTAGATATCACCATGACAATTACTGAGTTGATTACTTGCATCAAGACAAACAAAAAATGTATTACAAGTTTTTTTTAATTGTTTGTTAACATGGACAAACGGTGCATAATCTAATTACGTATGTGCTAATTTGCATAAATACCACAACAGATCTAAACAGGAAGAAGTACTTTAGAAACCAGCCTTTATTCCATTTACATTTACATTTATTCATTTAGCTGACGCTTTTATCCGAAGCGACTTACAATTGCTATATATGTCAGAGGTCGCACGCCTCTGGAGCAACTAGGGGTTAAGTGTCTTGCTCAGGGACACATTGGTGTCTCACAGTGGATTCGAACCCGGGTCTCTCACACCAAAGGCATGTGTCTTATCCATTGCGCCACCACCACCCCTATTCATTATTATTGCAGAGATGGGGTTTGGGGCTGGGTCCGTGGGACTGTTTCTGGGGGATGAGTCTTAGGGAAGAACAGGAGACAAGGGTAAGGAGAATGCAAAATAAAAAGTGAATCCCCAGAAACAGTCCCACGGACCCAGCCCCAAACCCCATCTCTTAATAATAATTAATAAAGGCTGGTTTAAAGTACTTCTTCCTGCCTCTGTGTATTAATGCTCATGGGTAGCCTGGGATCCATTCAGACCTTAACATTAAGTATTTTACTGTTATGTGTCATCAAGATTCAACAAGACATTTTCACCTGGCTATACCCAATGTTTAGATCTGTTGTGGTATTTATGCAAATTAGCACATACATAATTAGATTATGCACCGTTTGTCCATGTTAACAAACCATTTCAAAAAACTTGTAATACATTTTTTGTTTGTCTTGATGCAAGTAATCAACTCAGTAATTTTCATGGTGATATCTAAAGATTAACATTTTTACCCTATTCACGTGAGAAAGAGAATGAATAGGCGTATTTGGGTCTTTTTCTAAACTTTCCCCTAATGGGATTCTTCAGGACTTTTTTCCCCCCCCCTTACTCAGGACATACTGAGGATACAAAATCAGTTGAGTTTGCTTCTGTTGCAATTTGTTCAGCCTTTTTTCATAAAATGACTGGACTATTAGTAAATGATGAAATTAATATTACTAAGATTATAAATGCTGTAGAAGTACTGTTCATTCTTACTTCATGTTAACTAAGGTTGTTAACTTGTGAACCTTACTGTAAAGTGTTACCATTTGTCTTATTGTTGTTAGTTTTATTGTGTTCGCCACTTTCTGCTTCATCCCGTTGTGAAGCTGTGCTTTCTATGACCTCCACAGAAAAAGTTGTGAACTGTGATGAGGAAGACGGGCACATACAGGAGGGACACTGTTCATCTACTGTTTATGGTTTGTATTACTCAACTTCAAGTAGCTTTTCTGTAATTTGAAATGATTACTACTGCTATGTCTTATATAATTCGTTGACGGATTTATGTAATTAATCCAAAAATGTTGGGAAATATATGAATGTATAAAAAGCGATCAGATTTAACCATTTCTTTTTGAAGACTTAATAGCAAATTATAATTTCCCCAATTATCCATTCAGTCCAATGGGCAGAATCTAGAAATCAGTGTTTCCTAGCCGCGTATCCATTACAGATTTGCGCAAAACTTTTGCGATTATTTTCTAAATGTCGATAAAAAAATTGCGAAATGATGGCGTTTCCATTAACTGATGTTATGCGACTAAAACATACTTTTTTTTTTTCTCTCGTGATAAGTCATTGCAAAGATTATGGTAACGGATGTTGCTAGGTTTACATATATCCCAGTCACTGCACTAGCCATCATTATTAATGGAAGGAGACGTAGGCGTGTTATCCCAGCATTAATGGAGAGGAAATCCCCTTATACTTGTGAGAGGCTCATATGAGGAGTTTCTGGGTGTTTCTCCCTCATTTCTAGCCTGGAAATCCAGACCTAAATCTGAAAGATTAATGGTCTGGCGTCGACTAATGTAAATCGGCCAGCTCGATGGGGCGGCACCAAGCATGCATTTGAAAATCTCACTGCACGCAATTGGATAACACTACGACCAATCACAACAATAAACCCCATACGCTTAGCTACCAGCGGAGCTAACTGGTAGATTAGACTCTTGCCGTATCCGGTCGGCAAAACAGCAAAAACGTCCTTCTTGAAAAGGAACGATTCGAGCGCCGTCTTCTGTTCCTCTTTTAGATAAAAAGCCAAGTCTAACTCGTTCATTGTAGCGGTCAAAGCCGTTTCAAACAACCGGTGTTCATCCATAGCCATCCTGCAATGTTTACTAATGACTTCGACGTCACAGCGCTGTCGTCATCTCGCCTCTGGCCCACCTATATCAGATAACCCGATGTGATTGGTGCAGCTCAGATCGAGGGGCATATTTAATGAGCATCATTACTCAACACTAGAGTAAACTCGTTGAGCAAATTCAACTTGTGCTCTCGCGAGAACTCTGGATTACCAGGGTAGCTCATTTCTGCTTCGAGGTCTTGATTGTGGCATTTCTTTGTTGCTTAGAATCCAGTATTCACATAATTATTTTGTCTTTTATGAGTTTAATGTCTCGTCTTCTGACCAAACATACCGCGCCATCTACGCCAGGCGACATGTAAACTGTTTCCATTGCAGTTTTGCGAAATACTGATGTAGGATTCAGACCTTCAGCACACGCTATTCTTTGTCCTTTTATTTATGTTATTTTTTTTTCTGACCACTTTCAGGTAAAACTACCCAGAGGAAAAAACCCTGGCAGCAGACAGAGGTGCAGGCGGTGCAAAGACACATGATGCATTTCATCACATCGTGTACTGTTCCAGCAAAGAGTGACTGTGAGAAGTGTTTAAAGGCTGAACCAGAAGCTCTGAAGAACCGGGACTGGAAAAACCTCAAATTCTTCATATATAACCGCATTACAGCTTATAAAAAGAGTTTGCAGTGCAAATAATATGAAGATTACCAACTCTAGTAGCATGGCAGTTTTTGTATAATTTGCCTTTTTTTATGTTCCAAGTTGTTATAGAGATACACACTCTTCTTCTAAACAAGTCAAAACTCCAGCCAAACTTGTAGGATATTGAACAACTTTATTGTTAGACCAGTAATTTCCAGCTTGTGGCCTTTATCAGTCATAAACATAATGCAAACATAATTTCAAATAGGGTACGTGTGAGGCAAAAAACAACAACCAAATATTTACATCCACACACATATTGTAATACAAATATTCAACATCCTACGAGTTTTTACCTAGTTTTTGTTTATATTTTTATGTCTCTACCTGAAATTTTTTATACTTTTTAGTATAACGATAGTTTGTTTTGAGGTTCATGCAACTTCATTTGCTGAGTTCGTTTGTAAAGTTGAACTCCTTAAAAGTTAGCTATTTAAATGTGAGTTGATGTTTTGAGGTTTAATTACTAGTTAGTAGTAGATTTATTATCATGGTCGTAAGTACCATGTGAATTAGGAGCAGATGATTGGTTGTGGTTAAAAACTATTAAAGAATCATTCAAATTAAGGAAAGATTAGTTTGAAGTGGAGAGGTTTAAGGGTTAGACTTGATGGTTTGATATGGTTTTGACAATATCCAGACAGTAATCTTTGTATATAATAGAGAATAGATTACTTTTTTTTACTGCTTCTTTCACTTCAATCACACTGATATTCCTATCAAATATAGGAGCGTCAGTCAATCGAACCAAATATTTTGTGTTGTGAAGATGACTACATGGACAACACTAGCCCACACTAGGTTCCACAGACAAGGCTTAAGCTAGTCCCAGACTGCAATGCAGGTCTGAGCTGTTTTAACTGAAGCAACTTGCACTGACATGTTTTAAAATATATCAGTGCCATTGTTTTGTCTCAAGATGCGCATCAGTAATATTTTTTTCTAAGGCATGTTTATAAATATGACATAAATGTAGGGCTGGGTATTGGTAAACGTTTTTCGATATCGATACCAATACCTTGACTTTGATACCGGTTGCTGGACGATACTTTTTTCAATAGCAATTTGATTAAACCTGTTTTAACATTATATATTACCTTTACAGATTCAATGTCTTATATAGGCCACTGGGGGGCGTAATATATGCCTCGCGCTCAAGCACACGCATAAAGATAGCCGCAAAGCACTGGCAAAAGTAGCCTAATCATTGTGAATGTGTCTGGGAAAAATAGCCAGGAGACATTTTAATTCCTTATTAATAAACTAGTGTTTTCTGAGTCAGTGTTGGCTGCAAAGATGAAGATGACGATGCAGACTCATCATCTCTGCAGTGTCGTGAACGTGTGCGTGCCTATGAGAGAAATGCACCTTTCATTTGGATTACATAGAGAGTATTTGTTTTCAATTCGAATTGGTTCCTAGACATCTCAAGCTTTCTATATGCCTATTTGTCATGTTTGTGAGCCATGTCTCTGGGCGTAAACGGCACAAACTACTGTTTCTCCTTGATGCCTCGCCACAGCCAATCATGCTGCATGCTTATTGGCTCACTGACGTTGGCGAGATTAACCCCTTAGGTATCGAAATTTGGTACCGAACGACAACGTTTTTTGATACTCAATGGTATTGAGTCATTTCGTTCAGTGGAGTCATTTCGTTCAGTGCCTAAAAAGTATCGAACTCGATATCCAGCCCTACTTAAATGTCCTAATTGAACGAAGGCCTAATCCTGGATAAATCTAAGCCCTGTCTGTGAAACCGGGCCTGGATGTGCTATGCAAGAGTGAGACTTTGCATCACTAGCACCATTTGCAGGCCTCACTACATCTCTACATTATCTACAGTATGAACAACTATTCTGATGTTTTGTACTGCTACTGTATCTTTTAATTCTGCTTAGTTGTAGATTAAACTCTTTTTAAGGGCAAATGGACAAATGAAATCTGAGGATTTACTTATTATGAATGCATATCATTTGTTATTAGCAATATACTTATTATTGTTGCAAGGTCCCCACAAATCAAATGGGAAATTGTGCAATTTATGCAAATAACATGCAAATGAGGTCCCGATCAGGCACGATCACATGATTTTTTAGTCCCGATTTAGCATGGTCAAGTCATCGATTCAGATTATCTGAAGTCGTGTGTAAGCTAACAAAACCATGGTTAGTATCCCTATGTTTTTCAGACCTCTAGAACCATTAGAAAGGAAGGATCATAAAGTTGCTCCCAATACGCTGATTTCACGCAGCCGCCATTTTGAAATCGAAAGTGAGGCTCCGGTGGGAAGAACCCCGGAAGTAAAGATAAACAACAATGCCTTGGATTACCAACATGAAGCTGCTGCCGCGATTTACACTTTAATATTCAATATAGGATATGTATATAGTTCATTCCTGCTTCTTTTTTTACATTCTGAATTATATATATAAAAAAATATTTTATTTATAAATGAATTTCACTGTATATAGTCTAAAGTATGAAAGAAATGTATGTACATTTTTAGAATTGACACAACATCATTAAACACAACAATACACCATCGCATTCACGACTCTCCTGTGATTAAAGGCGACACTTCCGGTTTTCTTCCCACCGGAGCCTCGCTTTCGATTTCAAAATAACGGTTGCGTGAAATCAGCGTATACAACAGGGATGTGTGTGTGCGCTGTCTCCATCACACATTTCACCTTACTACACATGTGGAAGAAAAATGGCTCAACACAAAAAATAAACTTGTACAGACATATTATCTTTGCAAGCACAGACTGTTTTTTAGGTCAATCATGGTCTTTTTTAGTTCATCTGCACATCCAGTCTTGATTGATGGTGGTGAACAAATGTGGCTTGCTGTCCTTGGAGGAGGAGCTCGGTCCTGAGCCATGGCTCGATCTCTACTCTTACTCCCTGGACTACAGAACTGGATAGGATGAGAAAGCACCTGAGGACCAGATGAATCAGACATATGCCACACTTTCTCCACATCCAGCCAGATGCTGAAAGCCTGTCTGCCATTGCACAGGACATCCCAGCCCATGCTTGACTATACCCTGACAGTACAGTACTGTGTTGATCCAGAGGGCTAGAGCAGTGGTTTTCAGTCCTGGTCCTGTGAACCCACCGCTCTGGACAGTCTGTATGTCTCCCTTATTTAAAGGGGTGGTTGATTATGATTTGACTTTTCTAACTTTAGTTAGTGTGTAATGTTGCTGTTTGAGCATAAACAACATCTGCAAAGTTACAACGCTCAGAGTTCAAAGCAAAGGAAGATATTTACTTTTAAAGAAAACGTTTTTTAAGGACTACAACCAACGGCTGGTAGAGACTACAATGAGCTTCGCTTATTCCAAATACTACAAATTGCAAACTTTGTCTTCAATAACAAATGTACATTATTAGACAAATAAAACTTAGCTATAATTTGTACAAAATACTATTCTATACTATGATGTATTTTGAAAGTATACTTTCAATGCATTGTCACAATGATAATTTCCAGCACACAGTTAAAATATACCTAAAATATATTTTAATAAAGTGCAAATAAATACACTTTAAATTTTGAATTTCCACTTCCAAGTATATTTTTCTAAAAAATATCTTTTTTGAAAATATACTAAAGTGCAATTATTTTAAAGTGTGTTAAAAGTTGTATTGTGAAAATAGGTAAAAGTATGATGCTAATATACTTTTAATATATTTAAAGAGAGTACAATTTGTGTTAGTATATTTGCAATGTAGCCTACTATTGAAAAAGGGAATATATTTCAAATACAATAAAGTATTTCTTTATTTTTTTCACTAGGGTAGTCTCCCAGCCAAACACGCAAGAGGATTTGTTAGTGTGATCATTCAAGTCTTAGGTCTAAGATGGGGCAGAGCCAGCCATATTTTTCGGGACCAGAAATAAGCATCTGTAATAAGCCACTCTTGAGCTCAACGAAAGTCTGCAAGGAGACATTTTGAGTTTGAGAGACACCACTCATAAGACACTTTGAGTTTGCTCAGCAGACATTATGGCATCATTAACTCTGAGATACCCGGCAGATCCTGCCACACCACTGCATAATGTAGTGTGAGCTGAGAGTGTGTGCTGTATATCTGCCACAGTGTTTAAGAGCTGAGAGTGTGTGCTGTATATCTGCCACAGTGTTTAAGAGATGAGAGTGTGTGCTGTATATCTGCCACAGTGTTTAAGAGATGAGAGTATGTGCTGTATATCTGCCACAGTGTTTAAGAGATGAGAGTGTGTGCTGTATATCTGCCACAGTGTTTAAGAGATGAGAGTATGTGCTGTATATCTGCCACAGTGTTTAAGAGCTGAGAGTGTGTGCTGTATATCTGCCACAGTGTTTAAGAGATGAGAGTGTGTGCTGTATATCTGCCACAGTGTTTAAGAGATGAGAGTGTGTGCTGTATATCTGCCACAGTGTTTAAGAGATGAGAGTGTGTGCTGTATATCTGCCACAGTGTTTAAAGGAACACTCCACCGTTTTTTGAAATAGGGCTTATTCACCTTCTTTCCTACATTTAGATAGTCTTTAGATTAATCTGCATCGCTATTTGTACTCGTTGTGAATACGCAGGCCACAAGAAGTAATTCGTTTTTTTTTTAATCACTTTTACTCAGGACATGCTAGCTGGCAACAAAGGATTCCATTCATTAAGCTAAGCTAAGCTAGCGCCGACCCTGTCAAACTAAAACAATGCATGCACTGAGACAAAAATGCATTTGCCCACCCATCTAAATGTAGGAAAGAAGGTGAATAAGCCCTATTTCAAAAACCGGTGGAGTGTTCCTTTATGAGAAACACCCCCCTCCCCAACAGAGGAATTCAACTTAATTATCAAAGGAACACAGTTCTGAATTCAAAACTGGCAAAGAAATTTGAAGGATTTTGAATGTGTATGACTTCTCTGATAAACTGAACGGAAATGTTTTTGTTTTATTGTCTTGCTCCCGAAAGTTAATTTTGGGATACACTAATACCCACATACTGCTGTAAAACAGTGTTGTAAGTATGGATTTAGTGTGTGTGCTAAGTAGCCTAACACACAGTTGGCATTTTTCAGTCTAATGATGACTGTACAGCTGCAGAATAACCACATAATATAATATCATGAAATATTTGTTATTTAATTTAAATATTGTGTACAAAACAAATTTAAAAAATCAGAATTAAAAAAAAAAATATATATAAATATATTCTTAAATATTTTTAAAAGAGCAAAAATGCTCTTTGAAGATAATGGCCCTCTCACACCAAGGACTATAAGATGACGATAAATATATAGCGCTAAAATTTGGGTTAGGGTTAATCACTTTCAGAACGATTTATCCTGCTAATGAACGATAAAAACATTGACAGCCAATCAGAATCCATCCTGCTGTAATGAGCTCGAGCATTTTAAAGTGACAGACCAGCGCGCGCTTAGAATGAACACAACGATCGCTAATTTAGTTAGGCTACTTTATAGTTAACGTTCTTGTTGTGAACGGCCCTTAAGTATACTGTCTACGAGCAAAACCTTGTACCCTTGGTTAATGGGTAGCCTACATAAGGCAGACATAGAGACCAAACATGCTTTTCAACGTTTTCAACTCGCTAGTGCTAATGGCAGCGGTGTGAAAGGGAGGAGCACACAAACTCAATTTTTCAATTTTCAACACTGAACTCAAGATGTCGCCATCTACTCATTTTACCATGTTTCTGCAACTACACCACATTACTGAGGCAGTTCACTGGAGCAACTACAGCCTTGAAATGAGTCCATAGTCTCTGTTGGTTCAGGTTTCTGAACAACGACACCAAAAAAACACACTGTACAAAACTTGTTAAATATTAATCACAGGCAATATAATCAGGTGTGCAGAACTTTATTAAATATATAACTTCAAAAAAATTCCTTTTTATTCATTGTTTAAAAAAAAAAAAATTTAAAAAAGTTTTTATATATTTTAAAACATGTAGGCTATGGAAAAACTTGACTGTGTATTGTCTGTACTATAAATGTTTTATTGTGATATGGCAACATTTTCAAAGTAAAGAACAACATAAATATGCATCATGTTAACTACATTACACAGTTGTCTTTGTCAACAACACACACATGCTCCAAACCCTCTGGGCCCTCATTTTCTTTTTCATATTATGTCATCAATCTTAGAAACATTTTTGTTTATCAGGTTTATTTTATCTTTGTTGAAAGACCCTTAAAATAGAGATATCCATCATAAAATCATTATTACACTGATAATATAAACAAAGATGGAAATAAACATAAACCATATCAATATTTGTTGAAATGTATTGACTGTCCCACAGTTGTGATCTATCTCCACCATGCAATTATGAATAAAGAAAAATACAATTATACAAGGCGAATACATTTAAAACAAAACAAAAAACAAGCGTCAAGTATAATTCTCTTGTTGGGCATTGTTAGACGGATGAAGTAGCCTAAACTAATAGCTACAGTAATTTTAAAGTTAGAAATCACTCCAGTTCAATAAAGACAGTTGATAAATGATATTCTTCACTATTTTTTGCTGACATGTAAAAAACATTTGGGCTCTTTTTCACATGTATGCCTATTTAAGAGAGTTGTTTAAGACTGAGTGCCATTAACAGTCTCGGTTTCAGGGGAAAAGATGACCTAATAAAACACGAACTGTCTCAGTCTCGCCAGTGTGAAAAAGCACTTTTTACAGTAATGCAACGTAAAACTCACTTTTTCAAATCATATTATCATTCTGTTGAAGGGTCAATCGTAACCATGTAAACAACCATACAAACGAACAGAATCTCACATGTATATCGCTTAGGCTCTCAATAGCTCATTTGTGTGGATTTTATGAGACAAAATGTCCATAACTGGGGGCTATGTTGCTTGGCAACAGACCTGTTTATACCCAAACCGTATGAATCTCCACAGTGACATGCGTATATCGATAGAGTAGCTCTCACTCACTATCATTCAGCTTCTCTGGCTGAGGGTCATTCTGTCCGTAGTCCAGACAGCATTCTTCATGTGTCAAATTTTGTGAATAAAAGGAATTGCCAAAGTGACGTATTTAGAACAAATTATAGAATAATGAACACTAGACCTAAAGTGATCAAAGAGATTAAGCAAATGGCATTATTGTATATCACTGCAGTTCATAATGTAACAATGATCAACAGTGACTGTAAGCCATGATCACACTTTATGCAGCATGAGTTACTAAACTAGCAATACAAGAAACAAATCAAACTATGAGAGCTGTCAACTCTTACATTGTCATTATGCAACTGGAAATCATTGAGAAAGACATGAGCTGTGACTTTTATGTTGACCTTTACTTTAATGTTGTATGTTATCTATTGTATTACATCACTATAGCATATTAAAAACAAATTGAGAGAAATTGTATGCGAAAGGTAATCAGTAAATTGATAATTCCTTTGCAGATTTGGTGCTCCTGGTGTGGCGGATTGTACCAGATTTTATGGTACTAAAATATATCTACAGAATGCAGTAGTTATAAAACATTTATTCACTTTTGGAGCACAGACCTGAAAATTTTATTTCCAATTTAATCTGTCAGATCTTGAATGCTTTGAATGCTTTTTTTCAGAACCATTTAACCTTTTTGAATCATGTCCATGATTTGTGTGTGTGTGTGTGTGTGTGTGTGTGTGTGTGTGTGTGTGTGTGTGTGTGTGTGTGTGTGTGTGTGTGTGTGTGTGTGTGTGTGTGTGTGTGTGTGTGTGTGTGTGTGTGTTCACACAACAAGTGCCAAAACCTTTATCAAGTTTCATACCATTCCGATGAAGTAATACTCGATATTCGATAGGAAGGGCCTGATCTTCCTAATGTTGTATAAGGCAAATCTGCAGGATCAGGCATTTCGAGCAATGTGGTCTGTGAAGTTCAACTGATCATCAATCACAACTCCAAGGTTCCTGGATGGAGTTCTGGATGACAAACCAAGCTGAGTGGAGAAGTTGTGGTGTAGACCGAGACCACAAGGAGCTCTGTCTTTGCAAGGCTGAGTTGATGATGGTGGTTCTTCATCCCGCCAGAAATGTCTGTCAGGCAGGCTGAGATGCGAGCTTCTACCATCGGATCATCCGGCTGGAATGAGAGGTAGAGTTGTGTGTCATCAGTGTAGCAGTGATAAGAAAAGCCATGTTTCTGAATGACAGATCCTAATAATGTCATGTAGACAGAGAAGAGAAGTGGTCCCAGCACTGAGCCCTGAGGCACTCCAGACACCCTAAAGGACCTACAGTACCTGAGAGGAAAGACAGGAACTATTGGTGTGTGGTTCCTGAGATGCCCTGAGTCATGTGGGTCGACAGGAGAATCTGGTGGTTATCTGTGTCAAAACTGTTAAAAGCAGCTGACTGATCCAGCAGAAAATATACATAATATAATGTTTTGTTAACGTTCCCGTTAAGTTATGAAAGCATTATTTCTGACTGTTCTCTGAACGTTCAAAACAACCAGTTATAGAAATTTGTAAAAAACGATAGTTCGTTTGTTCGCGATAGTTCAAGATAGTTGTGCGATAGTTCAAGATTCAAGTTTTCAGGGTTTTAGTGTCAGTCCTACATTAAACTACTGTTGAATATAATGTATAATAATGCAATGGGGAATATTTGTGGTTCCTGATAATGCCAAATGTCTGATGTTACCAGTAAAAGTGTCCTACATTATTTGTTCGTCTAAAATAATTCTGTATTTTCAGCTTCAGAATCATGAATATTGTTATTCTGGTGTCTCTATTGTCCTGCATTGGGTTTCAGCACCAAGTCCTATTCATTTACACACACAATGTAACACCAAATTTAGCATTTTAATCAACAGTTCATTTTTTGTTAACCTTTTATCATGTGTCTTGGAGTATCGAAAATAATATTGTGTGAGTTCAGTATCGTGATATGTATCGAATCGTGACATGAGGGTATCGTTACACCCCTATAATTCAAAATGCTTTCATTAAAAAAAACGAGTAACACATAAAAGTTTAATTAAAAATGGATCGATTAAGACGAATAAAAAAAATTAAGTATAACTTTCCCAAAGCAAATTTTTCTCTTTAGATAAATGATTCACCAACAAGGCTTTATACAATGCCAAGCCGCCTACATAGATGCACTTTTTCCAAATGTTCTACAGCGTTTGCAGTTTAAAAAATAAATTAATTTATTATTGCATAACAGAACATGCACATACAGAGGATCACAATGTTACTATTATCTATTACATTCATAATAGCATAAAAGGAAACAGAAAAAAAATTAATATATATATAAGGGGATAACTTACCAAAGATACCAAAAAGAAAAGGATTCAAAAATTCTATACAATCTGTTTTGCTTTTTTATTTCTTCTAAATTTTCATCTAATTTCTTCATATTTTAAGTCCTCAATATAATGCTTAAGTTCAATTTTAAATAATATAATGTTAGGTTATGTAAATGTAAATGTTATCATTAGTCCATTTCTAATATGATATTTTCCATACATAATTATTAAGTTAATCACCAAATTTTGCTCCAAACACTTACTTATAACAAAATTATAGATTGAAAAAACATTGTATTATTGTTACTGGAAGAACATTTGTTCATAATCCTGCCAGAATGTTAGCCAAAGGTAACGTTCCCTGTTAACTGCATAAAGGAATACCGGCACATTTGGACATTTTAAGTGATTTTAACATGTTCACATGTTTATGTTTCCTGCAGGTTGACTTCCGGCGACATTGACCGTTAGCAACAGAATGTGGACAAAATTTCAGAAATTTCGACTTTATGCAAATAAGAAGCGAATTTCGCGAGCGACAACCAATAGGAGGAGCTGTCAGTGGAGCTCACGTCACCGTCTCGAGTGCAGGCAAGACAGAGACCCGGAGCGGTGATTTGACTATAGTCTGCAACCACACACACACACACACACACATGGATATAATAAAACAGAGGCATGGAAAAGAAACTGTCGACAGTCTTAGTGAGTTTGATTCATACAATGATAGTTCGTGTGTTGTAATTTTATGATGCAAGTTTAGCACTGTTGCAGTTCATTTAACAGTTATCCTGCATTATCTTGACTATAGGGACAAGAAAATTGATTATTTGTCCAATTCGAATGACGTTTTAGTAATTTATGACAGCATGAGTGAGTGTAGTAAATTATTTAATCCACTGAACACTGCTGTGGTAATATAACAACGCTCTCCAACAGCATAATGTTACTTTGAATTCTTTTAAGCCTAATTCCTAGTCAAATTAGAATGATATCTTAGTTGTATCACTTGTGATGATATTTTCTATAGATATGGCCAGACGTGCAGTCTAGCAATAACAATATAGCGATATAGCACTATACGAACGCCCACTATACGACTCGCAGCACAGAGACTAGCGACTGTGCGAACGGCAGCGGCTTCGGAGAGTCTTGGCGACGCGATACTATTGACGCGACGCGACGCGGGACTCGATCTCGATCCCGCCTGAACTTCCTCTCACTGACGTCAGGCTCGCCGCTCCGGACACCGCGGAGGAGAAAATGCTGCTCTCCGTTCCTCCGAGGACGGGATTCAACCCCTACAACGGGTACAACAGCAGAAACAGCAAAAAGGTAACGCAATCCGACTTTTACGTGTATTTGACTTTTGCTTTGAATCCAGTGACAAATGTAAGCTGCAGTGTCCTTGACAAATCAACTTCAGCTTTCTGTGGGATCATTGTCTCGAGCTGTGGATACACACGCCTCGGGATATGCTTGGTTTTGTTGGGAATGGCGGCTTTCATAAGTTTCTGCCAATAATATCTACATTCGTCATCATTCAAGTCGTTATAAAACCACATACATTAGGATACATCGTTTTCCAATGGAAGTTTTAGGATTATCGAACTTTGAAAGTAGCCTAAATTATGGGGAAATGTACTTTCCCACCGCGAAGAAGGTCTTATAGATATCGATAGATATGAACCGTTCAAATGTGAGCTGTATCGGCGAGGGATCGACATGTTCTGTATCGTATGAAAAGAGGGATGCGGATGCTTTGATGTTTGCAAGTTTTCATCGGTGGGAAAATACAACGCCCCACCCCTCGAAAAACAACCCACCGTGACGCGCGCGACTGTTGCGTTGGAGAGTAATAAAATGGGAATAAGTTTCAGTTCAGCAAACTCATTATGTTTACGCCTCTTGTGACCGTCCATGTTTGTTAAAGGACCGAAGAAACTTCGACGAGCAACGCGACGCGACTCAGCTAAATCGCGATCAGCGAAGCAAGCCTTCAAGCGCGCGACGCAACATAGTTACATTTTTAATAAACGAAGCGCGCGCTTGGAGTGTTGCCAGCTTCGTTGTTTATAATGTGCGCGTTATTGTAGCGTCGCTTAGTAGCCGAGCTGTAGATGGGGTTAAACATTACATAATTCAGGATGTGAATGTTCCATTGTTTCCCTGAACTTAAGAATTTTTGGGGCTTATCAAATGCGACATTTTCTGAATGTCACTCATTCTTTAGATGATAAAAATCAATGCTCTCCTTTCGATATTTCTTGGAACACTTTATTCTAAGGTGTATTTGTTACACTAATTATATATTTAATTAGGCTACTGAGAAATATTAATTAACTAACCTATGTATTTACTATAGGGTTAGGAGTTAGTTGCGTGTAATTGTGCATAATTTATAGTTATTACTATAGTAACTAGCCTACATGTAGGCTAACACATGTATCTGAAAAAAAAGTGTTACCTATTTCTTTGTCAACGCACCAGTATTTTATTTATTGATTTATTTATTAACGTAAGAACAACTTTATAGCTTTATAAAGTTATATGTAGACTATTGAGGAGACATAATGTAGGCAGATATAAATTATGATTTAATATATAATGAACCTATAATTGTCTGTATATGAAGAGTTCAGATGCAAAAGCCTCTAAGTGCCATCTGAAATTTTCTTATAGAATGATCATTTTTATCAAGCTCGTATATTTAAGTTCAGTAATTTCACTTAAATGACAATTAATAGGTAATTTCCATTGCCATTTAAGTGAAATTACTGAACTTAAATATACGAGCTTGATAAAAATGATCATTCTAGAAGGAAATTTCAGATGGCACTTAGAGGCTTTTGCATCTGAACTCTTCATATGTTAATTTATATGAAATTAAGTAATACGGTATAATTGTTGTCAATGTATTTCACATTCACAGTTTTTTTTTACATTTGGCAGCCGCTGTGATTCACATAGCGTTCAGGCAATACATGTATCAGTCCAGGAGTTATCTGGGAATTGAACCCGGGACATCGGTGTTGCTGTGCTGTGCCTCGAGCAGTTGAACGCTTGAGAAGTGGCATGATTGATTTCTGAAAACTGTTGATGATAGCTGTGCAAGTGTCTGGAATGTTTACAGTCAGTAAATCTAGTGTGTGTGCACGGCTCATGACGCAGGGAGTGTGTCGCTCAGTCACACCCAACATTACGTCACCGATAAAGACTTGGGAAACTGATTGCAATTTGAAAAATGAAAGTGAAATGAAATTCTGCTTTCTTTTTCCAAGAAATGCATGAAGTTACAGCAGCTTGACTCTTGTGAACAAAAACTTATTTAAGCTTTCTTAACTCTTTTCCTGGCAGCATTTTTTTAAAGGTTTAATGGCCCTAGAATATTTTTTGTGGTATGAATATCTGAACATGCAATAAATCAAAAGAAAGAACAGACCATCTGCCTTTAAACATATAAACCTAGTTCTATTGTAGCTTCATGCATTTTTTTCAACACAAGAGATTCATAGAAAAAGCAAGATTTTGAGCAAAAAGCTGAGAAAATCGTTTTTGTCAAAACAACATCCATGCGGATTCAGACCGATGATCAAAGCACAGATGGAGTAGATCGAGACCATTAACTCCCCTAAAGCTTCAGTCCTCTAGCTCGTCCTGGGTCGACGTTTCATTCAGTAACGTTAGACAGTTTTGATTTATATGCTGTTTAATGTTGATGATTGCGTTATTTTACATATGCATCTGCTGACATCCTGAATGCTATCACATGTTTCTGCTTCTTCTTCACCTGTGTTTTGATCAGGAGATTCAGTGCTCTTACAGGAGATGTGTAATAGCGCCCCCTACCGTATAGCAGTGAAAACGCGGAAAGCTGGAAAAAATGTAAATGGCGGTGAAGTATTTTCTCACAAATGACGAAAATTTTCGGCAATGGCAGGGAAAGTTAATAAATACTGGACTTTACATTGCATGCTAATCATTCAAATATCAGTTAAGTCGAGTTTACACCGCAACATGATCTCATTTTCAGTGTTTTTTGTGGCCATTGGATGATACCATGTGGGCGTGTCCATCGATGCGACAAAGTTTAGAAAAGTTTATTTTTATGCAAATGATCAGCATATTTCATCAGCCACTACCAATGGTAGTGTAGTTAGTGGAGCGCATTAAGGAGAGAATAATGTCATTAATCACAATTTTCCCAATAAAATGTAACTTTTTATATTTAATCAGGTTACTCACTGCAAACAAATTGCCAGCTGTCTGACTTAAGAAAGAGTAGGCTATGCCTTTCTTCTCACTGATATCATTGTGCATTGATTCTGTATATGAATGGTTGAATGCCATGAACTAAACATTTCATTCCCACAACTTTTTGAGTGCAACTGTTGTGGACTTTTGAATGTAAAGCGCTCAGGTTACAGTACATTATAACACACAATGTGCGTGAGTGGATTCAGCCTTTTCACATCTCCTGGTTTGGAAAGTGGAAGTAAACTATAGCTGGGTAAAAAGAGGTACATGGGAGACCAAAGCAAATATCAGTTTTGCATTCCCACTTACTCCAACAACAAAATACGAAAATTCACTATTGCATTTCCATGACTTTCCAAAAGAGGAAAAAATAGGGATAGAGAGAGATCAAACCCAGATATGTTTATGGTCTCACAGATATCTGAAAAGCCCCACAATAAAGTGCATATTAAAATGAAAATGTATATATATATATATATATATATATATATATATATATATATAGGCAAATTATAACATGTTTACACAAAATTTGTTTATAGCCTATATATATTGAATGTAAACTTTGATAATCATAATTAATAAATCGCTATTACAATTCGAAGGGAATAATCGGCAATTATGATTTTTGTCATAATCGTGCAGCCCTAACTTAGGTGAAGAAAGGGCTGTACTCAACCAAAGAAAATCTTGGTCGACTGAAGTCCTGAAATTTTCGACTAAAAATCGACTAAAATCGACTAAAAATGACGTTAGAAAAAAAAAACGTTAAATTAATTAGATGTGTACTGTGCGCAGTACTTGGTAGCCTTGTTGTCCGCCTAAATGAATTATAAATAAACAAACAACTAGTAGGCTATTTGCAGTATATTAAATCGTTTTTGACCTAATTATTTTGCACTGAAATGAGTCTGACACTTGAGTCTGTCAGCTCTGACAGCGCTGCATCACCTGCGCAATATCATAGCTTATGATTTCCGAAAATAGTACTATGTTGTCAACTAGTGATATCATCACAAGAACTGTTGAGGAATATACAACATAATTTAGACAATTATTTTTGTCATATGTTATAATAATAAGTTATTATTAGTCAGACACTATCATTTCACCGTGCATGTCCTCGCACCGAGCGAGGCTGATGAGCTTAACGTTAGCTTCGCAGCTGAGACACGAATAGACTATTAACTTAAAGCTTTTACTCTTAATAAACACAAAAGGCACGTCCACTTTAATAAAAAAATTATATTTATTAAACAAACCAGATCAAGAGCAGAAACGAAATAAAGTGCATAACTGAAAAATAAAGCATCCTAGGCTCAAAACTAACAACCAACAGCACAGCGCAATTGCGCATTAGGCTCCAAATAAAAAATAAAAAAGTTAGGTTATCACACTAAAACATTGAAATATGCAAATTCTGATATGTTCATAGCTTACTCAAAACAGACAGGGCAAGCTAACGCAGACAAGTGAGCTTACCACTTTTACAGTAGATGATATGTCATGTTTGTCGTCGAGCTGTGGAAAACTGTTGCTTGCAAACTTTGCATTCAACCTTTTTCCTGTTATCAATTTTAACAAAATGCTGCCACACTGTCGATTTCTTTGTTGTTGACATGTTAGAAGAGGACTGACTATTAAACGCTCTCACAATTAAATAAATAATATTCAGCATCAAACCTACTACGCTCGACGCTCTCTCTTGGGTTGGACTAATCCAAAAAAGGTGAAAACAAGGGGGGTGTTTTGAAGACAGACTGTTACAGTGAAACAAGGGTATTCTGAAAACACCCCCATTAGCAGTTAGTGCTTTCCACCTGATGAAATGAGCGCGCCTCAGCGCGGCAAAACTGATGAAATAAACGCGGCAGAAAATCGACCAATCAGAATTTTGGTCGAACCAGAACGTATCGACCAACTAATCGACTAGTCGACTAGGACAGTACAGCCCTTATTTATTCATTTGATTTTGCAACTGTTCACTGAAATAGTTGGTTTCAATAAAACTACTTGTGACGTCATATTTGGCTTTGACTTTGACTGAACATTTTCTCTCACTTTGCGGAAAAAATATCGGGATATATATCGTATATCGATATTCAGCCTAAATATATCGCGATATGACTTTTGGTCCATATCGCCCAGCCCTAGTATCTCCTATTTTAATAGTTTTATGTTTTGGCATAAACTTTTTAAAATTGGCATAAAGATTTTTAAAATTGTAACATGGCAAGTCCAGTGTGGGCTTATATGCTGGAGAACATTTAATATATTTATAACATTTTTAACATTCTTATGTATTGTGCTTTATTTTGTAATTGTTTCTCATTTTATTAAACACTTAAGTTTTTAAGATTAATTTGCATATTAATTAGTTTGAGTATTTGACATTTTAGTTGTAAGTTAAGTATTTCAGCAACAACAACAACCAATGTGTTTTGTTGTGTTTGTCTTAGGTTATCTCTATAAAGTTTTATTTATTTATTTAATGATTATAATTACAGACAGAGAATTATTAGTGTCCTGCACTCACTACAGATACTTATGAAAAACACATTATTGATATTAAATACCAAGAAAATAGATCATATCATGTTGAATTGGGTTTATTAATTCTATAGTTATCAATATCAGCCAGATTCATCACCATATTCTAGTAAAACATAGTCTCTTTGAAGGGCTTCTCAAATAGCAGTGTTTCATAATGACCTTTAAAGCAGAAACATACTCAAATAACTCGAAAACTGAACATTTGATTGGCTGCAAAAGTGCAAAATAATACTAATATAACAGTAACAAGCATTAGCTGTGAAACATTTCTCTCATGGTTTCTGTCTGTTGTACTTCACAATAAAACAAGTGACAGCTAAATAACCTTACAAACATTTCCATATACTTTTGGTATATTCAGATACATTTTAAGCTGGTAAACAAATATATCTTATGTAAATTGTAAAACTCTATGTAAGCTTTAAACAGATCTCTCACCATAGCTATATTCCTGAGACACATTTCACAACACTATGACTGAAGTGAACTGGGATGTTAGTGGTGAGAAGAGAACGCTACTCCCATGACTAGCTGAAAACATTTGGCCGTATCCCAGAGTTCATGTGCAGGTTAAGTGCACATGTGGAGAATTCCAGACATATCTCGACCATCTCTCTTCATCTGTCTCTCTGACCCGATCTCTCGTTCCTGTACCTGTGCCATAAGAGTAAACAAAAGAGAGAACACAAAATAAACACGAGCCGAGGGACGAGAAAAGGCTCTTTGTGAGTGGGAGGCGATAATACAACCAGATGGCAGAAGGTTTTGAATTACAACATTGCCTTTAAAATGACGCTACTCAAAACTACATTTCCCAGAAATCCTATTTCTGCTGGGGCTCTTGCTGTGCTAATGAATTCTTGAATGGCGGCAGTTTTCCAAGTTTTTTGCAGGAAAACTGCACACTGATGCATTTCAGCCTCAGATATGTCAGGTGATTGTAAATTGTAAGAAATGTTGCTGTATAAATTGAATCATTGCCTTCTAAGCAACAATTTGCTATTGTTTTACCTGTAAAGCATTCATTGCTTGAGAGAGAGAGTACATTGAAGGAAAAAAGTCCCCCTGTAGTCAAACATTTTATCCCTTAAAACTCATCTTTGATCTCCAAAATTACATATTTAAAAGTTTTTTTTTCCTTGAAAAAAATTCTTAATGCCTTAAAATATCTTGAATGTAACTCGACACCCTTGCCTCATTTAGTATGCGCTGTTCTATGAATATGCATATGCGTGTTTTTGAGACTGTCTTTGGTTCACTGCAGTCGACTTATGAATTTACACATGGTTTGTCTTAAAGCGTATTAAAAACACCACATACACATATAAACAACATTAAAACTTGATTTTCACCATGAGGGACTTTAAAGATTCTCTAGTCTACTCTATACGTTTAAATTGTGAACACTACAACAAATGTAAAAACATGCTAAATAATATGTATTGTGGTTGAAAAGGATTGACTGATGAATGAAAAGGATTGATGAATGTGATAATGTTGTGTCGTTTAATTGAGTTTAATTCTGTATGGATCTGCTGGTTTTAGGGTTAGGGGATCTTAGACCCGAGACATCATTTGATTAGATATTGGAGTATGATATACTTTAAAGGTGAACTATGCTGTTTTTTTTTTTTTTGCTTAATTTAATTTAACTTAACTGAACAGCTTCAGAGTCATTGGAATGGTTATATGATTTTTTTCGGGTTGAATGGTGGTCTTCTCGCACCCCCCTAGTGCCTGCGAGCGGAAAAACCACCCTTGCACTTTGGCCTCAGCGTCAGGAAGTATCGCGTGATATCAGGTCTCGCGATGTAACGAATTGCTTTACGGCACTGCACACATACATTTATATGCTAGCCTTCTGTGTATCATACACACCTCAGTGGACATGGCTCCGTGCGTTCGCCGGTGTGGTGAACAAATGAGTCCTATTGAGTCCGAGCTTAGGACCCCATTAGTATGCCAGTAGTATGCCTGATCTAAATCTGTTCTCGCGACAACTTGTAGCTAACGTGAGCTGTTTTAGTGTTATTATGTGGTAGCTTTATGTAGAATGCTAAATCCCGCTGCTATATGCAAGGTACGATTAAATTAAATTGTATATTGTATATGTAAATTGTATATATTCTATAGCTAATATTTAAAATCTCAAGTTGCGTCAATAGCAGAGGAGAAAGACCGCAAAATTAAAAAATATTACTGTTATTGTGTCACAAAATGTAGTTTTAAGAGTTTCTCAGTCGAGAATGTAGTTGTTTGAAGCTCAAATATGTTGTTTATTTATTTTAAAAAACACACACACTAACAACGAGAAATGTTTAATTTCACAATCTATAGCTTCGGATAAATACTAGTATATGAAAAATATAAGTTAAAATACATTAATGACTCGTTATAACGTAGTACAAACGTCTTCTATAATAAAGTGATTTTGTATGATTTGTAACCAGGCACTAAAGGGATTACCCATAAAACGTGCTTGGAAACCAATCGGATTGCTTGGGTCCTAAGCTCGGACTCATCTCTTCAGTAGTAGGACTCATTTGTTCACCACACCGGCTTCTTTGAAAACAAATGCACATGACCAGAGGGAGAAGGGGGCCGAGTTTTTACAACGAGTTTTTACGACAGTGCTGTCAAATATCTATTCCGAAGCTTTAGGGGGAGCTCTATAGAGAAACCTGCAAGCAAAAAGCAAAAAGCATAGATATCATATATAAACACTAGATGTCTTATGGCGCAGTCACTTCCGGCATCACCGTTCGGCCATCTTGTCACAGTGAAGCTGTGAATTAAAGGGATAGTTCACTTTGAAATTAATTTTTGGTATGTTTTAGCTTACCTCAAGGGCATCCAAGATGTAGGTGTCTTTTTTTCCGCAGTAGTTTCAATTTTGATATTTTTAGGTCAAACCGTTCTTGTCTGTCAGTCATATAATGCAGGTCGATGGTCACTGTCTCAAAGAGCATGCACAGAGTCCAAATTAAAACAATTCCCCATCGTCCAAATTAAACAATTCCCCATCGTAAGTACACATTGATGGCCTAAGACACGAAACGAGCGGTTTGTGTGAGAAAACGAACAGTATTTATATCGTTTTTACCACTTATACACAGCCATGTCCAAGTGATCTGATCTGACGTGTACGCAGACTGGTGCATAGATATATACACACTAGATGTCGCCTTAAAGACATTCGTTCCAATGAACTGCCGTAGACAAGGCGACATCTAGTGTGTGTATATCTATGCACCAGTCTGCGCACACGTCAGATCAGATCACTTGGACATGGCCAGATTTAACCGAGTACAACATCTTTATTGATCCCGCAAAAACATTTCAATCAACCAATTAAGGTGAGTGATCAGCATGCACACAAATCCTCTTATCTCGCTGAAATCTTGACGGATTTACAAACGGTTTGGTTTCTTACAAACGTTATTAACGTGGCTATAATTCAGAATGCTTGAACATGTATGTTATAATTATTCATATGTATGCAGTGTATGTTTGCAGTGTCATAACTACATCTCTGACGTTTATAACAAACCAAACCGTTTGAAAATCGGTAGAAAATTGAGCAAGCTATGGTTATTTAAAAGTACATGCACCATTAAACGAGTGGGCGAGCACACTGTGGCAAGATGGCCGCCATGTGCGGACGTCGACCTCCATTGGCCAGCAGTGCGCACGAGACATCTAGCCTTTATATGATATCTATGGCGAAAACTGCATAGCGCCGCTTTAATATTGAAGTATGATATACTGTAAAATGTTACATCTGCTACATTTCCATGAAATAAATCTAGAACATTAGAGCTAAAACTATAAAGGTCCCACTAACTTTAGTCTCAGAAATTAAGAAAGTCCAAAGTTTACCTAAAAAAGACAGCAACAACACAAGAAGTATTTCCGCTTTTAAACAATCCTAACCCTATTCCTATCCCTATCCCTACCACTAAACCTAACTCTACCCATAATAAGTTATCCCTTAAACTCGAGGGAAATGATGTGTGAATAACACTGATGTAGAAGCACCTAACCCTGATCGTAAGCCTAAACGTGTCCCTCAGATCTGATTGGTTGATTGAAATGTTTTTGCGGGATCAATAAAGATGTTGTACTCGGTTAAATCTGGTTCGCTGGTGAGGTCTCGGTTCACCAAGTGTTTATATGTGTGTTAAAATGAGCAAAAAGTGTCGAGAACGACCTCTGGCCTATCATGGGATATCAGGATGAGAGTCACAAAGAAATCGGATAGCTGAGACTAATGGGTTTCAGGACTGAAGTGTGTGTGTGTGTGTGTGTGTGTGTGTGTGTGTGTGTGTGTGTGTGTGTGTGTGTTTATTCCATTAAAATCTAATTGAATAAAGATTTAAAACGAGTTCACTTTAGCTGAGTATACAGTCTGACGGGGGAAATACCACAACCGGTTGAGATTTTGATATAATTTGCTAGAATTTAGTATTGGCTGTTGTATGCATTTTTTAAATTATTTCCCTGTCTGTTTGATTAATTTAGAGACAACATTTAAATTGATGAAATATGAAACAATTCTGCATGAAAAATAAAATGACTTTGACAAGCATCGCAAGTGGACGACAGGACCAATGAGTCAGTAACACTTTACAATAAAGTTCATTATAGTTCACATTAGTTAATGTATTAATTAACATGGACTAAAATAACAATGAGCAATACATTTGTTACAGTTTTTATTAATCTTTGTTAATGTTAGGTAATAAAAATACAGCTGTTCATATGTTAGTTCACAGTGCATTACCTAATGTTAAAGGGTTAGTTCACCCAAAAATGAAAGTTCTGTCAGTAATTACTCACCCTCATGTTGTTCCAACCCCGTAAGACCTTCGTTCATCTTCGGAACACAAATTAAGATATTTTTGATTAAATCTGAGAGCTGTCTCACTCCTCCATAGGCTTCTAAAGACGTTATAACTTGCTGGCCCAGAAAATGCATTAAAGACATCGTTAATATAGTCCAAGTGACTCCAGTGGCTCAATCTTAAGTTTATAAAGCGACGAGAATACTTTTTGTGCGCAAAAACAAACAAAAATAACGACTTTATTCCACTATTCATTTCCTTCTCTCTGGGCCTCGAGTTTTTTCACGTAGGATAACTGCGCAGCGCTTCTGTGTTGTACGTCACACACATCACACACATGACCAGCGTCGGCCAATAGTGAGCCTACGTGTGACGTACAACACAGACGCGCTGCGCTAAAACACTATGTGAAAGTGAGAAGGAATTCCCAGAGAGAAGGAAATGAATAGTGGAATAAAGTAGTTATTTTTGTTTGTTTTTGCACACAAAACGTATTCTCGTCGCTTTATAAACTTAAGATTGAGCCACTGGAGTCACTTGGACTATATTAACGATGTCTTTAATACATTTTCTGGGACAGCAAGTTATAACGTCTTTAGAAGCCTATGGAGGAGTGAGCCAGCTCTCAGATTTAATCAATAATATCTTAATTTGTGTTCCGAAGATGAACGAAGGTCTTACGGGGTTGGAGCAACATGAGGGTGAGTAATTACTGACAGAACTTTCATTTTTGGGTGAACTAACCCTTTAACATACTCTAATGACTAGTCTAATGACTACTAGTTACAGCTAGCTAGCTAACTACATGGAGTTACTTATAGTTAGTTGAATGTCTAAAGTGGACTGTCGTGTTACCAAATATATTGCATATTAGCTAATGTTAATAATTGAGACCTTATTGTAAAGTGTTACCGAAAATGTATTATTTTTGGAAGAGCTGAAAACGTAGACCAAGAGAAGATAAGAGACGCATGTGGAGCAGAATCAGGTTAACGGATCGGCGTCAGGTTTCCTCCGCTGAACGCTGCTTTACGTTACACACGGTAATGAAGATGCGAGACAGACAGCGAGAGTGAGACGAGTCTGATGTCTCCCCGGCTGGAGTTATGTGTGTGTGTGTTAAAATGTCTCTTTTTTTATAGCAATGCAAAGCATATAAACAAATTGTCTGTAAACTGAAGCAGTGAGGTTTGATCATTGTCAGTTTTGTTCATTGCAGAGCATAAACCACAGTGCACAGTTTAACTTTATTTAAATACATAATATGTGTCTATGTGCAATAGCCATATTATTACATTTTTATATTGAAATGTGACAAAAAGACAGAAAGCTTGAGAGTGTGTGTCGATATTTTCACTGTATAAAAGTCACATTAAAACTGCTGTTTGAGAAGCCCTTGAAATATGCAATTTTTTCTGGTGACAAACTGGCTGAGCAGAAAAAGTTAAATCCAATCTGATATAATTAGTATTTTAAAGCATGGATTTCATGAGAATTTGCTGCTCTTTCAGTGGATCACAAAGATGCAGTAGAACATCAACACTGAATAAAAACGATTGATAACCATGTGCAGTAAACATTAGAACAAATACAAAATAGTGAGCAATCCAACACAATTAATTAAAATTTTCTATGTGGAATAATATATTAGTAATTACAGGTGAAACTCAAAAAATTTGAATATCGTGCAAAAGTTATTTTTATAATTTTTATAATTTTGGCTTATAGTTTATGAAAACCCCAAATTCAAAATCTTTTTGAATATTACATGAAATCAATAAAAAAAAGGATTTTAACACCAGAAATGTCGGCCCTC
Source organism: Leuciscus leuciscus (assembly GCF_965113295.1). Taxonomy (NCBI): domain Eukaryota; kingdom Metazoa; phylum Chordata; class Actinopteri; order Cypriniformes; family Leuciscidae; genus Leuciscus; species Leuciscus leuciscus. Next base: position 30,606,756 of record NC_138747.1, on the reverse strand, counting down.
TGAAAAGTATATGCATATGTATATACTGTAGTTATATATACTAAATATATTAGATTCACCTTTTAATTTGAATCACTGAAATACATGAACTTTTGCACGATATTCAAATTTTTCGAGTGTCACCTGTATATGTAATATAAAAAACATACTATTATATTATATGTATTGCTGTTAATTATAACTAAAACATAATTATTATGTGTAATTTCACATAATTTCACTTCTTATGTTCAACCAAAGAATTCCTTTTTTGATTGTAATTTTTCAAGTGTAACGAAATGACCAATGTTATTATTCATTGTGTAATATTTGTTGGAGTATTACTGGTCGCTGTTGTGTGACTGTTGAATCTGCTCACAATTGTCACGGATGGTAGTGTTAATAAAGCGCAAAACGAAGAACTCAAACAAAGAATAGTCTTCAATCCAATAATCCACAGTGGAATCACAGGGAGCAACACAACCGCTTTAATCACAAAAACAACAGGGAATAAAGAACAGACAGAAGTCAGGGATTAAATACACTGGGAGAGATCATTAACAGAGCAGGAACAGGTGTGGGGTTAATTTACAACCAAACTATAGGGACACACACAGGATAACGAGCACGGGAAAACACAGGAAAACACAGTCCAAACAAGCACGGGAAAACACGGGAAAACACAGTCCAAACGAGCTCGGGAAAACACAGGAAAACACAGTCCAAACAAGCACGGGAAAACACAGTCCAAACGAGCACGGGAAAACACAGGAAAACACAGTCCAAACGAGCACGGGAAAACACAGTCCAAACAAGCACGGGAAAACACAGTCCAAACGAGCACGGGAAAACACAGGAAAACACAGTCCAAACAAGCAAGGGAAAACACAGTCCAAACAAGCACAGGAAAACACAGTCCAAACGAGCACGGGAAAACACGGGAAAACACAGTCCAAACAAGCACGGGAAAACACAGTCCAAACAAGCACAGGAAAACACAGTCCAAACGAGCACGGGAAAACACAGTCCAAACGAGCACGGGAAAACACAGTCCAAACAAGCACGGGAAAACACAGTCCAAACGAGCACGGGAAAACACAGTCCAAACAAGCACGGGAAAACACAGTCCAAACGAGCACGGGAAAACACGGGAAAACACAGTCCAAACAAGCACGGGAAAACACAGTCCAAACGAGCACGGGAAAACACAGTCCAAACAAGCACGGGAAAACACAGTCCAAACGAGCACGGGAAAACACGGGAAAACACAGTCCAAACAAGCACGGGAAAACACAGTCCAAACGAGCACGGGAAAACACGGGAAAACACAGTCCAAACAAGCACGGGAAAACACAGTCCAAACGAGCACGGGAAAACACGGGAAAACACAGTCCAAACGAGCTCGGGAAAACACAGGAAAACACAGTCCAAACGAGCACGGGAAAACACAGGAAAACACAGTCCAAACGAGCACGGGAAAACACAGTCCAAACAAGCACAGGAAAACACGGGAAAACGAGCACGGGAAAACACAGGCAAACAAACCCGTTACAGCAATATGCTTCTAATCTGCTGTGTTTTCTCTGTTGCTGTTGTGGATGAGGTGGAGGAGCAGGTGTGTTGACTGGCATATGGTTAATGGAAGAGAAGGAAAGTCATGCGTCTTTTAGGAACATCCCAAAAATCCTTGGAATGTAATTGAGCTCAGGGGCCCACAGGACACACACACACACACACACACGCACGCACGCACGCACGTAGAGAACAAACAGGCAGGAAAAGAAAAAGAGGTGAATTCTGCGAGATGTTTAAAGAACAGGCTTAAATCAGGACGCCGGGCTTGAGGATATCCGGAGTCTTAATTAAGACCAGAGGAGCCAATAAAACACACACGTTTCTGTGTCGGGCTAGACTGGGACATGGGATCTGAGTTCCTCTCTGAGCCATCTGATCGGAAGAGTGTTTCCTCTTCTCACACCTAATATGGAGTTATGTGAACAGTTCAGTTAACTAAAAATAAGAAAATAAAGGCTAAATTAAGAGAATGGGAGCTTCAAATGTGCTTGAGGAAGCTTGCAGAAGTGCAGTTCAGTCTTCTCTATGTCTGTTCTTTCTTCCCAGCTTTGTTGATGTAATTGTACAGTGATTCTTGCAGAAGACTCGCTGATCATCAACCCTGAGAAAAACACCCCAAAAGTCACTATAATAACACTATAATGGTGATAATCATGCATCAGCGTGGGGTTTATGATTAATGTGTATTGGCCCTCTTACATTTGCTGAATGCTGCCAAAACTTACATCATATTTTTTAAACAAGCCAATAAATTCATTGAACATCTTACCGTTGGGTATTTATGACTAGTTGGAGCTTATCCTGACTTTAAGAGGTTATTTACAATGATTTTAAAGGACATTCTTTTCCGAAATTCAAATTCCTGTTATATCTTAAGAAAAACTCTTAAAAGAGTATTATTATTAGAAAAATATTCCTGACTTTAGTCTTAAAGTCCCCCTGTAGTCAGTAATTGTATCCCTTAAAACTCATCTTCGATCATCAAAATGTCATATAAAAAAAATAAAAATTCCTGTGATTTTTACATTTTTTATTCTTGCCCTAAAATAGCTTTAATGCAACTCTACACCCTTGCCTCATTTAATATACGCAAAACCATGAATATGCAAATTAGTCCCGCCTCCTCTCACTCACACCAGCTGTACAAGCCGATGTATCAGAATAGTAATGCGTTTTATGTATCACTCTAGTCTTATGCTTGACTATCAAACGGCTAATAATGTGATGCTAATGTTACAAAACCATGTTCCCATTCGCATCTCAGAGTCAGACAGCAGCCGTTTAACAATCAGTATCCTTAGAAACGCTTTGAACAACTCCGAACGTCAGTGGAGAAAAACATATACTTCAACATAACATCATAATATAGGCTCAAACTCAAAATGACATATTTAAATGTTTTTTCCTTGAAAATAAATTCTTCATGCCTTAAAATATCTTGAATGTAACTCGACACCCTTGCCTCATTTAGTATACGCGGTTCTATGAATATGCAAATGAGCCCCGCCTCCACTCACTCACTCAGCTCAGAGATCCACTGGTTGACGATCACACGTTGATCTGATTGGTTACAAGGTAGTTTGTGACGTCAGAAACACCAGCGATTTCAAAGCGTGTTTTTGAGACTGACTTATGAATTTACACATGGTTTGTCTTAAAGCATATTAAACATTAACAACATTAAAAACTTGATTTTCACCACAGGGGGACTTTAGTAGAAGATAAAAATAAAAACAGTTAAAAGTTAAGAATGTTTTGTGAATCCAGAACCAGAAATCTCTGGACTGGTTCTTATTCAGTCCAATAGCGGAGTTATTTTTTCTCTTCTTTTTTTTATTTATTCATTTATATACTGTATGCGTTTAGTTGTTCATTGATATACTTTGCCCTGCCTCATGTTTTCAGAGGTAATAGTTATTACATTTTAATGAAATATGATGTAGATTGTGCATTGGTGAATTGTGCACAACAGGAACCATGCAGGTTTATCAAACTTAACTCCTTTGATTCTGAAAACCACGGTAAATGTTGTGGTGTGTCAGTCACCAAAGCGAGTCCGGTGAGTTTACTCCAGGTGAATGTCAGAGCGTGTAAACGTCACTGGGTTTCAGAGGACAATATTACACATGCATGTTCTCAGAATACGGCAGGAGTTCCTTCAAAAATTAAAGGTATTGATTTCAAAGACATTGATTTATTTTATTTTATATCTTGGCTTAAAAGAAAACTGATTTAATGCAAATTCAGTCGAGTTTCTACCCTGCACATTCCACAACCTCACACACACACACACACACACACACACACACACACACACACACACACACACACACACACACACACACACACACACACACACACACACACACACACTACTGACTGCAGGGCTATTGAGGACACACCCCTCAATCTGCTTTCATTTTACATCTGGAATGGGAATCATAGGGAATAAGTTTATTTTATTCAGCTTTATTCTTGTTTTTTTGTTGTTTAATGAAAGAATTGATTAAAGTTCTACTCACACATACATTTTTAAGTCAAAAATGTCATTTTTTTATTTTTTATTATTAGTTGGCATGCATATTGGCTTAAGACAAAACAAAATGTTTATATTGATAAAGACTGTATATGATACAGCTTAACTTCCCATAGAACGTTTCTGAAAATGTTTCTCCCCTTTTGTAACCCTAGTTGTGTTACCTATAAGTTATCGAAGTATTATTGACACCAGTGATACAGTAACATCACCCATCGTATTATCTCTAATTAAAGTCCCACTGAAGTGCCTTGAAACACGCAGAATTATTCAGTGTGTTGACGTAATTCCCACTGAAACAGAAGACAGGGCGGGGCATATCAATCAGCTCCTCCCCCTTTTTTAAAACAGCCAATAGCGTTTAGTTCATCAGCTTAGCCAGAGCCGTTGAGCTCGGTAAAGCTGCAGTTTCCTCCTAATCTCTAACCGTTTCTCCTCCACGTCTCTTTAAAACACAGCATTCTGTGCAGAATTCAGATGGATACGCAAAAATCTACTTTAGTTATATTCTTTGTTTTGAAACAGCACTCAGGTGCCATAGCAAATACTGGACGTATAGGGCCCTATTTTAACGATCTGAAACGCAAGTATCAAGCGCGAAACGCAAGTAACTTTGTGGGCGGGTCTCGGGCGCTGTTGCTATTATACCGGCGGGATAAATGCCTCTTGCGCCCGACGCAAATCTAAAATGTGTTGGTCTGAAGTAGCTTCATTATTCATAGGTGTGGTTTGGGCGTAACGTGAAATAAACCAATCAGAGCGTCATCTTACATAAAGGGAATCCTTTAAGAGCAGGCGCGCTTGTTCCATGGCGGTTTGCTATTATAACGGCGGGTTTGCCAGACGCACGCCAGGAGCGGTTCACAGCCGAGGAGACCGACGTTCTCGTCAGGGCCGTAAAACACAGAGAAGTGACATTGTATGAGGATGGAGAAACACACCCAAATTAACTTCGCTTAAACAGGCGTATGATAATTTGGGTAAATGTGTAAGCTAGATTTATGCCTATTTTTTCACATCTTCATGGACACCACAATGGTTTCCCTCGTGTGGAATATTTTTCCGTGTAATAATGTATGGTTTTCTAAAAATGTGAATTGCTGCTTCTGTGTAGATGAGAGAAGCAAAGTGTATGTGCGTTGTGCACACGCTACATTGATTATGGCCAAGCATGCGCCCTTAAAATAGCATCTGAATAACATGCGCAACGCGCCACTGACTTTAGACTAGGTTTTTCCTGGTCTGTGGAGGAATTGTTTTCTAAACCTGCAAAATATGTTTGCACCGGAACACGCCTCCTCTTTTCGCTGAACCGCCACCGGGAGCGCAAATGCATTTACTAGTTTACCGACGTGCGTCTGTGGAGGGAAAAGTCCGCTGTGCGCTGGTGCAAAATAGGAATGATACATGCGTCGCTGTACAAAGTCAATTGCGCTAGGTGCAAGATAGGGCCCATAGAGTCACATTCTGGTTGTTGGTTAGGGGTTATATATACGTCTTATGTTACTTTTGTAACGTGGACAATTAATGTTTGTAAGCTTTTACATGTCACCATGCTTCCGCCATTTATGCTTAATGATAATAACAATACGTATGATGACGCATTTCTGAGAGTGTTACCGTTCGGTTTACGACTCCCTACAAAGGTCTTCAATTCAGCTTTATGAAACCTGCCGAAACCCTGTAATTGAACTGACTCGTATGACTATGGTTTTCTCTGATCTTTGGGCTCTAACTGTTGGCAAGGCCACACTAAAAGTACTTTGAAGCCGTTCCCCGTGTCTAATTATTGTAGTATTTGTTCATTGATCTGTGTTTTTTGGCATCCGTGTTCTCTGTGAGTCATTGTGGATGTTGGAGACGTCGTGGTGCGAGTTTGATTCAAATAATGGATCTGAACCGCTCTGAAATTGCTTAAAGTATTCATCACCCTTGAAGTATTTTTAATGAATCAACAGACATGGATCGGCTTGAGGTTCTCTAGAAACTTTTAAAGCGCAAGCAAGACGGGCTCACAAAAGCAGGACGGCTGATAATTAGCAGGACTGAAGCGGGTCCCCGCCGGGCCCCTGAACGCTTGATTTGTGCTGCTGGATCCTTAAACTAGCAGGCCGTGATCTATAACCCCTCTCGCAGTCAGATGTCTGTAATTGGACGCTTTATCCTTCTCTGAACCCCGTCAAGAGCAAATAAGGCAGCCGGAGCGTTTCCCAGAGTGATAACACACAGGGCGTGTGGAGTGTCACATGGTAAAGCTGTGAGAGATGAACAGTTTGCTTAATGTGATGTTCTTTCTCTACTATTTTCATGCAATCTTCCTGCAAATGTCTTTTGTTTTCAGAGGAAAAGCACATTCATTTCTGTTGTAGTGCAGAATGGCTCATTGAGTGTGTCGTAATGATTCCCACGAGACTCTCATCAAACCGCAAAAGAGAGATAAGTGGATCACGACTTCCATAATATTATGGATTTTGCATCAAGCTTGTAGTTGAATCTTAGTAATAAATATGAATATATTTCTTTTCTTTTTTTGACTTGAAAAAATAGGCTATATATTTTTTTATTTTCGAAATATCTAACCTGACGATTCCAATTTCCGCTTTTCTCCGTGTGGACCTGCCGTTTTTACCGATTCAGATTTTCTAAGAACTGTAATTGACAGCAGATACAAACAAAAATCTACTTTTCTTCAATGCAAAATTTTATTTATAAAAAAAACTAAACAAACCAGAAGTAAAAAGTCAGTAATAGAATAAGAACAAATAAGCTAATTGCAAACAACAGCATAAATAAATGCAACTGAATAAAGCGAGCTATGAAATAAACATGGCTTTATGTTTTTCAGCTGGGTCTGACAGTAAGTTAGTATTCAAGAACAGAAATAAAAGTAATCAAATGTAAAATATCACTGGATAGTCTTAATTTTAAAGATGAAATACAGATTAATGCTTACAATTAAAGTTACAAAAGTTATTCAGTCAAGAGCAGCGAATGATTTTCTTGGTCTTTTGTTCTCAAAACTGACCTTTTTTAACTGAATACTTGCCAAGACGGGCATTTTGACATAATTTTGTGTGTATTTGACCGTTTGGCCACTCATTTTGGTACTTGCGACTCTCGAGCCGTTTGAGAGGCGACTTGTATGGATCACTAATGCACACGCTTTTGGTACGAGTGCGAAACCTGCGGGAATTAGTCAAATTATGTGCAATACAAGCACTATGTAACAGGAGCGAATGAGACGAGCGAGTGAGAGGCAGCTGGTGTGTGTCACTGACGTTATTGCCTGTGCCGCTGGAAACAAAACGGACCGGTTATGCGGAAAACCATCTGATTCCCGTCCCTGGCCGGTCGATCGGTGCATCTCTAATTATATTTCACCTGCAACAACATTGTCAACTTTTATAAAGATACGTTTGGTCATCAACACGCAGACTTCAGCTTTAAATAGCAGTCTATTTGCCATTCAATGTTCACAGACACTACTAGTCAATATCACAATTTTATTACAATCTTTTGATTTATTCATCCAAAATTTGACAAGTCTTAAATCTGGAAGTCATAGGGCTCTAAGCCCTATCCGGACGGTAGTTGTTTCTCATGGGGAACGTAAGGTATTTTCGGCATTTACAGGGTTTAGTCTGTGATTTTATTGCCGGCCGAATCCAGAATGTCAGTGTTTTTCTCCCACTATCAGCGTAAAAATCCCCAGCCGAGTTACCTACTGTTTTTTGACAAACACCAAGGTCTCGCAGTGATTTATTCCTGCCTGAATCCACATCACTGAGTTTACTAGAAGAGAAAGAGATCAATAAAAAATTCAGTTTAAATCCTGTTTGACCACTGCAGAGCACTGTACAATAACTCTTACACTTAGGATGCATTTCATTGATCTAGCCTACACTTTTATTACTGAAATGCTGGAAGAACTAATATTACTACATATCACATATGTATTATTACAAATCACTGCTCAAAGGAGAAAGAAAAGAAAAGCATGTACACATTTGAAATGGGCCGTTATTATGGCAGCATTTATATACATAAACCAAGCAGCTTTATGTTTACCTCATGTAAATAAGAGACTTTATTAACTTATTTCCACTAATTTCCACATTTTTAAAATGGCATCCATCATTTTGAGAGAAAGTACAAGACAGAAAACAATTTTAACTGTAGCGCATCTGTCTTCCTATTTTTAAACAGGAGATTAAAGGTCCCATATTGTACACCTTTCTGAAGTTTTATTTTAGGTTTTGATGTCCTTTAGAATATATATTTGCAGTATAATTACCAAAAACCATCTCAATATATTTTTACAGCTCCTTTCTCTGGAGCTCTGCCGATTTTGGCCTGTCTACTTAATATTCACGAGCCTCTCTTCTGATTGGCCTGTTGTTTTCTGAGTGACCCACCATTGGTGGGGGTGGAGACTGAAGGCGGTGACTGAGTAGTTCTGACATCACATTTATATGGAAGTCACAACGGCTCGTGAAAAGGCACTTAATGCAGGCTGTGTGCATGTGTCTGTGGATCGACTTTTGAAACTTATATGGTAGTTTCATCGCCCCTAGACCTCAGTTATCATGAACAAAGCCAGGAAATTTCAGTTTTGACAATATAGGACCTTTAAATAACCAGAAAATAAATAGGATATTATTTTCCTATTGAAGTAAATATGAATTTATTCTAATTAATCCAAGCATATGACATGTTATGCACAGCAGACAGTCATGTGACTGACCACGTGAGCAGCGCTCTCCCGGGTTCGTAGGATCACAGAACTCATTTTTATCATGCAAATTTATTTTTACGGACGTCCACATGAGAAGCAATCACCGTCTGAATAGGGCTCTAGATAGTGTTTGTGGTTTTGACATCCTCAGTGTGTGGTTTCTGAGATCTGATCACAGCGTATCCAGCGCTGACCACTTGTGATCACCAAAATTGTGATTGTCGAAAATATCTTATTACAAGAAGATAGAAAAAATGCCCAAGTTTCACTTTTCCCTCACACAAAGCTATTGTGTGGCTTCAGAAGACATAGAGGCTTTGGGATACTTAAATTTTTTTTTTTTTTTTTTTTTTTTTTTTGTAGGGGTGTAACAATATATTGTGTACAAAAAAGCTAAAATATGTATCGTGGATAGTTCACCCTAAATTAAAATTTCTGTGTGAAAAAAAATTCAAGTTTTGACACTAAACCTCACAAATACAGAGTTTTAGTGTCAGTCCTACATTAAACTACTGTTGAAAATAATGTATAATAATGCAATGGTGGAATATGTGTGTGTCCTGATAATGCCAAATGTCTGATGTTACCAGTAAAAAGTCCTACATTATTTTAAACATATCTAGTCAGTGACAGTGAAAGCATGTTCGTCTAAAATAATTTCAGCTTCAGAATCATGAATATTGTTATTCTGGTGTGTCTATTATCCTGCATTGGGTTTCAACACCAAGTCCAAGTCTATTCATTTACACACACAATGTAATTTCAAATTGAGCATTTTAATCAACAGTTCATTTTTTGTAAACCTTTTATCATATGTCTTGAAGTATCGCAATAATATCGTATCGTGAGTTCAGTATCGTGATATGTATCGAATAGGGATGTTAACGATTCATTGACGATAATACATTTAATCAATAAAAGGAATAGACTGTGGATTAAGCAGGCTCATGCGCGTGCGTGTGCTCAACCGCGAAACATATAAAGCGAGTGTGCCGGAGTTACACATTCATCATGAATATAAGTTTGCGTGTGCATTCGCTGCCTTTTTTTGTGTGCAAATATAAGTTGTAATATTGTGTTTATTTTGTGTAGGCCTATCTCATATAGGATGCATTTGGTTAAGAATTAACACTGTAGTAAAGCGTACGGTGATCAGCTTCAGCGCGCGCAGCTCATACGGCAATGCATGACTAATAATAACTATGATTGGGACTGTCATATTAGCCTACATAACATGAGAACACTATTTTATTAAATCGTTGTGAATTCATTGTGTTTAGTTGCCGTTTTCAGCGTGTTGTTCCAAGAAGAGCGGAGCCTACACAGGCGGCGTTGGTGACATGTTGTATTAGTCCTTATATTAGATTATTAAATAAGTAATTTAATTAAATGATCAATCACATCGAAACATTTTACAATCCTACAAGCCCTTTATTTATATTAAAAACCCATCTCGTTCATTTGGTGAGGAACGAAGCGTTTTGAGCAGCGTTTGCAGACCCTATTAAGGCTAGCGATGAATCGATTAATTGATCGTTAATTTAAACGACGATCGATCATGGGAATTTGTGAAAATTGACATCCCTAGTATTGAATCATGACATGAGGGTCTCCTTACACCCCTACATTTATTGCATCAGTATATATACACCAAAGCACAGATTTTGGCTTCGGCTCAGGTGTGTGGCAGTATCGGTGTGAGAACGGATAGGAGAGTGACAGCAGTTTTCCCCCTAGCTGTCAGGGTTTCAGCAGAAGAAAACCTTTCTTTTCATTTTCCCTCATTTTCAGACTCTTGTTTCTTCGCTCCAGGCTTATTGTCCAACTCAGTTTCACTCACATACCCTGCTTTAAAGCCATTACTCATGCAGTCAGTCATGCCAGTCCGAATCCTCTCCATGTTTTATATCTCTCTGTGACAGCTTTATTACCGGTGTCCCATGATTTCCCATGATTAATGCCTGATACACGGGTGCTTTAAAGGGGACATATCATGAAAATCTGACCTTTTTCATGTTTAAGTGCTACAATCACCTGCTGTTAGCATTCCATTGACTCCCATTCATTTTGGCGTCACTTTGACAGCGAATAACTTTATATCTGAGGCGTTTAAAGACTCCATTTGTCCATTATTTATTTCTAAAGAAACACGAAAATGTATAAAAGGCTCCATTACCTTGTATCTTACGTTATGGTAGAAGCAGTGTTTGTAAAAATAGGCTAACGATTGCGTCATAACCACGCGACTCTCTGTCGCACAGTAGAGAGATTACCGTATGGACAGGAGGAGAAGCTCGCGGGCAATCGGGGGGACGTGGAGGCAAAGTGACAAAATAATTAATCAGAATACTTAGCAAAAGTTTCTCCTGCTCCTAGCTCATGGACACCTCCTACTCACACTCTCCGTCTCTGCAAGTTTCGGAAGGGAATGATTCAGATTTCTCTCGGCACAGCTACTAGAAGACAGACGGGTTGCTCACGTCACATCTACGTCGTCAAGCTCAGTTTGAGTCTGCGCAGTACGCTCGACCATCAGGAAGTGAGAGCTTCTAATTGACTTCACTTTTCTCCGTTGAATCCAATGGGGTCGCTGTGTCCATTTCTTTTACTGTCTATGATTTATATGACACTTTAAGGAAGACGCTCGTTCCGCGCATCATACATCATTACGCTATTTAATGTCATTGCACATGCGCAGTCCTTTCAGTTTCGGTTTTCAATCCGATCAAGTGTATACATGTTCTCTCGATCGGATTAACAAAAGGAATAAACCACCCCTTTCAATCCGATCGAAATTTCATTCTGTCAATCCGATTATAAGTGTCCATGTAAACGCAGCTAGTGTAACCAGTAACGCAATGGCAGAAGTTCGAGCAAAGCATGAAACTGTTCTGTCGTTGCTGCACAGACGAGCCCTGAACACTGTTATAAAGAACTCAGGGAACTGTGACAACTTGTGTAAAAGTTAAACATGACGGTACATGCAAGTCAATGAATTAATGTAACTCCACAATAACTACATAAATGTCTCCACTAACCATTCAGAAACGTCCAGGTGCGTCTAAAAGTGAAACTCTTCCTGAGGCTGCACTCGCTACTGGTATTTGTGAGATTCTGGATGAGTGAGATTGGTGTGTTTTGTTATCGTATCTGAAGCACATGTAAAGGATCGACCGTCTTCTGAACGGAGTCGGAGCAGCGGCTCATTTGCATTTAAAGGGAATGCAAATTTAAATGCAAATCTTTTTTTGCTCACCTCAAAAAAAGCTATAATAAATGATCTGGGGGGGAATTTTGAGCTGAAATTTCGCAGGCACTGGGGACACCATATATTTATTACATTATGTGGAAAGGACATAATATGTCACTTTTAAACCTTTTAGACCAAGATGAACCACACATTTTGCTTTCCTTCACATTCAGTGCTGGTTCGCTGTTGGCAGGCATCTGAAAGTTGCTTAATGTTATTATTGGGTGGAAGAGACAAAAGGTTAAGTCAACAAACTCATGGAGCAGAGGGGAAAGGAAACCATGGGATGTTGCAACATACAGGATTTTGATTGTGTATGTGGGTGAACGGGCTCATCCTTCACATTAACCAGTGCAGGTTAGTGTAAGGACACAACTGTCGATGTGTAATGATCACATTCCCTGAGTAGCACTGGGCATTGAGACAAATTTCTTGATTTGATTCACAAGCTTTCGATTTGATTC
>NC_138747.1:30581717-30586717 GCF_965113295.1 Leuciscus leuciscus | reverse complement strand
AACAGTTAAATGAGTGATCTTTTCCTGCTGTAACAGGGATGAAACTTTACCAGACTGAAATAAAACTGCGTTCATGATTTGCTTTGGTGTGTAGTTGGATAAATGTGTGCGTCATGTACTTCTGTCACAGCTTAATATGCAGAGACAACTAAATAAGCCATTCATAAGAGAAACACTGTGGCTCTGTGGTGCCTTCAACACTCGTTGTGTGTGAGCAGTCACACATATCAACCGGATGTTGCCAAACCTGTTTTAAAACATTTATAATTTGTGCATTTTCTTGTTTTAGCTTCTGCAGGAGCACGTCACTAAAAATAATTGAAACTCAGCGTAAAGGCTACAAGCAAGCTCTTGCGTGCATCTGAACTCGTTTTAGGTTGGTGCGTATGGTGCGTTCTATTATTGTCAACGAACCGACTCGGCCCTCGGATATGACGTCACTTCCACACTTGGCATGGACGCCACCCAGAAAGCTGTTGCTATGGTAGAACTTCTAAAATGTTCACTTTATTCATGTTTTAGTTTATCTTCTGTTAGCAACGCTAGCCACATTAGTAACACCCGTTTGAAACAAGGCTTCATTCAATATTGCACTCACAACAAGACCGATTCCCATACCCACAGGCATTGATACGGACGCAGTAAGGTATTGCAGTAATACGAGTGATTAAAATCGTCATTTAAACAACCAAAGCGGTCCAAAAACAATGAAAACAATTCATACTTACAAGTCACACAGGGCGCAGCCATCTTGGATTCCGTATCGGAATTCTTGCTCGGTGTCCTCACGGTTGTCCGACTTCTGAGCTGGGAAATCCGAGAAAAGGGGGCGCTTTGGTGCGTGTTGCTAGGCAACGTCTGTCTTCCTAGTCGGAACTCCGACACGGATAAATAATAGAACGCACCAGTAGATCGTCTCTTCTTCTTCTGCTCTTTTTTCCTGTTGTTTCGGTTAGCAAACAGCGTTGCATTACTGCGAGCGCCCCCTTCTGGACTGGAGTGTGGATCGCCTGTGACTGACTGTATTCGTCATCTGACTGTGAGCTTTCGGGACGAATACATGTACCATTACACCATAGACTGTAAAATAATATGGACGTAGTGTCCGTGACGTCACCCATAGGTTTCTGAAGAGCATTTTTGAAGCCTAAAGTGGGCGGAGCCGGCCGTCGCCATCTTGGCCTTGCGTCACTCCCGGATAACAGAAAATGGGCAAAGAGGCGGGGCGTGAGCTGCTGTTAGCTCAGGCTGGGGAGGTGAAGCTACTGACAGTACCAAGTCTGCAACTGCACAGGGCCTCGCGCTAAAGTGACAGTTGATGATGTAAAGCCAATTAAAAGTTCCTATTTTTGCCCTTCGAAATATTATAATAGTTAAAAGACAAGGCTACAAGTGAGACTGTGTATCGTGATTCTGTACTATTCTGCTAGTTGAAAATGTATTATGCAGTAACTTAATATTACTCTGAGAGAGTGTGTGTGACAGTGATTTATGAGCATACATGTCAGTCACTCTTTTTTTATAGTCTATGGTCCGTCAGCGCGGCATCGCTCGTCAAGTTCGTAGAGAGTTTATATTCAGTCCATTTTAAATTATGATTTTGGCCGCCTCTCAAATGGGTTAAACCATAGATATATTGCCTATGAAGTTCAAGTAAATGCGCTAGAAAATCCGCGCTCATTCAAGGATGTGCATTTATTGCATGGACGGAGAAAGCGCCGACACCTGCAGGATTTCATCTGACGGTACATAAGCATATTATAATTTATCTGTTCCGTGAGAGAAGAACGAACGAGCCTTTATTGACGTTTTTAAATCTGAAAACTCCAAAAAGCAACGAAATTGTCAGACATCCATTAGTGCATGTTCACAGAGGAAAACAACTGAAATACAGCGCTGGTTGTTCTCTCGAACGATACTCGACGACAACGACGGAATCCTAAGCCGTGGGCGAAGTAATGGGTGTATTAAATTGTATGAAATAATCCCGAAAAAAAGCACAAACACTGCAGAGATGGCAAGTTCAGCAGCTAACATTTGCTGAGGTGAAGTGACGGCTAGTAACAGCAGACAAACGGCTAGCATTGACAGCAGCGGCAATCCACCTGTCACTCAAGTGGACACACCCTTAATTATGCAGAACTTTAAATATTAATCAACTAATCGGATGAGTTAAAAAAAAATTCACCCCCCTCACAGTTGTTATGAAGGGCAAAATTAGCTGTATAGACCAAAGCCACATACAGACACCAGGCTGTAAACACGTTTTTTTCTGCTGTAAAATTTGGCATTTTAACATGGGGGAGATACAGATTTGACTCACTTTTGACACCAGCCTCAAGCGGCCAGTTGATGAATTGCAGTTTAACTCACTTCCGTGTTGGTTTCAAGAGAGAGACGGGGAGGTTGCCACTTGCATTACACCCCTAATAAAAAGCGAATAAAAATATATCACTTAAGAGATTGATTGCGATTGCGTTGGACATACCAAAAATAAATGCCCAAAACAATTTTGTCTAAAATCTCTCATTTAAGTTTATTTTGTGAAAATAAATTATGATTTGACTAACAATTTATATTTTAAAATATACTTAATGTTTAAGAATAGAAAATTTATGCTGATCAGTTTCAAGAAATACGATTATTACTCATTCCATATCAATATTTATCATACTTAACCATACTTAAGAAGTTGGGCACAATTAATAATCACATACAAAGAGAAGGAATCAGATTTTTCAATGCATTGAACGATATAAGAAGAGAGTAAATGTTAAAATGAAGTGTTATTTTGTTTTGCACAGGTTTAATATGAGGAGAGTTCTGTTAGTGTTTAATGTTCTCTTATGTTATATTTAAAGGGATTTCTTTAATGTCGGCGTTAACATTGTGGTGAAGAGTGTTTGGTTCAGTCGAGGAAGAGATGCTGCTTTATTTTAAAACTCTGTGCTTGTTGTTCGCTAGTTAACTAAAAGATGTGTTATTTTTTTAGTGGATTCAAATGATGCAAGTTCACATTGCTTAATATTGGTCTTTAAATGGATTTCCTCAACGGATTTGAGTTAACTTTCACGTTTAAAAATAACGGTTCTTTTTTTGGCATCGTTGGTTTCAACATTTTCTGGCTTTTCTCAGTCTAGAAGGCACCAACTTCTAAAATAATTTCACATTTCTACTACATAAATGACCCAATTAAAATACACATTCATCTTTCCAGCGGCGAAATATCCCTTTAGATCCATTGAGTCTAGAGCAATACCGTCTAATCACTCTTAAAAATAAAGGTTCCAAAAGGGTGATGCCATAGTAGAACCATTGTCGGTTCCTCAGAGAACCTTGCAGTGATCAGATCTTAAAATAACTTTTTTTTTTTCTTAGTGTGAAGAACGTTATAAATACCCTTTTCCACTATAAAGAACCTTTGGTTAATGGAAAGGTTCTATGGATGTTAAAGGTTCCTCATGGAACCGTCGATGCCATTAAAGAACCTTTTTTCTGAAGTGTCCTGTAGACTTGCCCGGTGAACAGCCGGCACTGGACTGGAGGAAAGCGATCGCAGGGTGAGAGAGGTGAGGAAGTGTCAGCAGTGGAAATTCTTTAAAGGGGAAACGAATACCAGAGCAATGTGAAGAACAGGACGCCATCCCTGCTAACTGGGTCATGGTTGAACACACACACACACACACACACACACACACACACACACACACAGATGTCTCAATGTAAAAGTCTGATGGGTGTTTAACTGATGACCTTTGAACTGTTCAACATGGATGTTTGTCTCACGGACTACAACACAAGTCACTTCCTCTTTTTGTTGCTCCCTTCACCCTCTCAGTTATCATATTCTCACGCTGATAATGTGGTTCTCAAACCTCTAGCATCCCATTCTGTTAAAGTCCCCCTGTAGGGATAAAATCCCCCAAATTGTATCCCTTAAAAACGCAAAAAGACATATTTAAACTTTTTTTTTTCTTTTAAAATAAATTATTCATGCCTTAAAATATCTTGAATGTAACTCGACACCCTTGCCTCATTTAATATACGTGGTTCTATGAATATGCAAATGAGCCCCGCCTCCACTCACTCACTCAGCTCAGAGATCCACTGGTTGACGATCACACGTTGATCTGATTGGTTACAAGGTAGTTTGTGACGTCAGAAACACCAGCGATTTCAAAGCGTGTTTTTGAGACTGTCTTTGGTTCACTGCAGTTTTAAGGAGAAAATACTCAGCAATGCTGTCGACTTATGAACTTACACATGCTTTGTCCTAAAGCATATTAAACACACCACATAGACACATAAACAACATTAAAAGCTGGATTTTCACCACAAGGGACTTTAATAATTTGTTCAGAATCTGTCATGAGCTAAAACCGCAATCGTGATGACTGCATTTTATCGAATTTATTTTTGCAGATTTCTGCCACTTTAAAGAAAATAGCTATTTTTATTAATTAAACAGTTCATCCAAAGTTGAAAATAATGTCTCAGTCTCACCCTAATGTATTTCCAAACCTGTATACCGTGTGTTATCAGTTAACAATGGCCATTTGTGATTTATTAACTTTGGTTATTTACATTGATTTGCTGCTTCAAAAAAAAAAACAAAAAAAAAACGTTATCCTCCTCTTTCCCGACGAGCCGACTGCGTTGTAGATTATGGGAGGCGCTTCCGGTTTGAGGAAGTTCCACTCAGAAAGACTGAAACAAATCATTTCAGATCATAAGGTTGTGCTACAAATAATCCTTATCTCACAGTTTGACTGTCAAATTTCAGACGAAACGCTTGGTATTTCAACAGGGTTTGACTATCACAAGAATATCTGTGGCAAGAGCATTTTGCATTCTTCTCCGCCTGATTATTTTCTTGTTTTCTTTGTGTTCTGCTGTAGCAGTGTGAACACACACAACACATACTGTGCATTTGTGGTCTGTTCTCCTGATGTAATTTACGATATATCCCAATAATTCACTGGAATGCATTGAGAATCTCT
>NC_138747.1:30306717-30576717 GCF_965113295.1 Leuciscus leuciscus | reverse complement strand
CAGTCAAACAGACAGTCAAACAAAGTCAAACAGACAGATAAACAGTCAGACAGACAGTCAAACAGACAGACAGTCAAACAAAGTCAAACAGACAGATAAACAGTCAGACAAACAGTCAAACAGAGAAACAGTCAAACAAACAAACAGTCAAACAGACAGACAGTCAAACAAAGTCAAACAGACAGATAAACAGTCAAACAAACAGATAAACAGTCAGACAAACAGACAGACAGACAGACACAGTCAAACAGACAGATAAACAGTCAGACAAACAGTCAAACAAACAGTCAGACAGACAGAAAGATAAACAGTCAGACAAACAGACAGACAGACAAACAGTCAAACAGACAGATAAACAGTCAGACAAACAGTCAAACAGACAGACAGTCAAACAAAGTCAAACAGACAGATAAACGGTCAGACAAACAGTCAGACAGACAGTCAAACAGACAGACAGTCAAACAAAGTCAAACAGACAAACAGTCAAACAGACAGATTAACAGTCAGACAAACAGACAAACAGTCAAACAAACAAACAGTCAAACCGACAAACAAACAGTCAGACAGACAGTCAAATAAACAGTCAAATAAACAGATAAACAGTCAGACAAACAGACAAACAAACAGTCAGACAGACAGACAGTCAAACAAAGTCAAACAGAAAAACAGTCAAACAGACAGATTAACAGTCAGACAAACAGACAAACAGTCAAACAAACAAACAGTCAAACCGACAAACAAACAGTCAGACAGACAGTCAAACAGACAGACAGTCAAACAAAGTCAAACAGACAGATAAACAGTCAGACAAACAGTCAAACAAACAGATAAACAGTCAGACAAACAGACAGACAGACAGACAGTCAAACAGACAGATAAACAGTCAGACAAACAGTCAAACAAACAGTCAGACAGACAGACAAACAGTCAAACAGAAAGATAAACAGTCAGACAAACAGACAGACAGTCAAACAAAGTCAGACAGACAGTCAAACAAAGTCAGACAAACAGTCAAACAGACAAACAGTCAAACAAACAAACAGTCAAACAAACAGTCAGACAGACAGTCAAACAGACAGATAAACAGTCAAACAGACAAACAGTCAAACAGACAAACAGTCAAACAAACAAACAGTCAAACAGACAGGCAGTCAAACAAAGTCAAACAGACAGATAAACAGTCAGACAAACAGTCAAACAGACAAACAGTCAAACAAACAGTCAGACAGACAGTCAAACAAAGTCAAACAGACAAACAGTCAAACAAACAAACAGTCAAACAGTCAAACAAACAGTCAGACAGACAGTCAAACAGACAGACAGTCAAACAGTCAAACAGACAGAGTCAAACAAAGTCAAACAGACAGATAAACAGTCAGACAAACAGTCAAACAGACAAACAGTCAAAAAAACAGTCAGACAGACAGTCAAACAGACAGTCAAACAGACAGATAAACAGTCAGACAGACAGTCAAACAGACAGACAGTCAAACAAAGTCAAACAGACAGATAAACAGTCAGACAAACAGTCAAACAGAGAAACAGTCAAACAAACAGTCAAACAGACAGACAGTCAAACAAAGTCAAACAGACAGATAAACAGTCAGACAAACAGTCAAACAAACAGATACACAGACAGACAGACACAGTCAAACAGACAGATAAACAGTCAGACAAACAGTCAAACAAAGAAAGATAAACAGTCAGACAAACAGACAGACAGACAGACAGACAGACAGACAAACAGTCAAACAGACAGATAAACAGTCAGACAAACAGTCAGACAGACAGTCAAACAAAGTCAAACAGACAGATAAACGGTCAGACAAACAGTCAGACAGACAGTCAAACAGACAGACAGTCAAACAAAGTCAAACAGACAGATAAACAGTCAGACAAACAGTCAAACAAACAGATAAACAGTCAGACAAACAGTCAAACAGACAAACAAACAGTCAGACAGACAGACAGTCAAACAAAGTCAAACAGACAAACAGTCAAACAGTCAGACAAACAGACAAACAGTCAAACAAACAGTCAAACAGACAAACAAACAGACAGACAGTCAAACAAAGTCAAACAGACAGATAAACAGTCAGACAAACAGTCAAACAAACAGATAAACAGTCAGACAAACAGACAGACAGACAGACAGACAGACAGTCAAACAGAAAGATAAACAGTCAGACAAACAGTCAAACAAACAGTCAGACAGACAGACAAACAGTCAAACAGAAAGATAAACAGTCAGACAAACAGACAGACAGTCAAACAAAGTCAGACAGACAGTCAAACAAAGTCAGACAAACAGTCAAACAGACAAACAAACAAACAGTCAAACAAACAGTCAGACAGACAGTCAAACAGACAGATAAACAGTCAAACAGACAAACAGTCAAACAGACAAACAGTCAAACAAACAAACAGTCAAACAGACAGACAGTCAAACAAAGTCAAACAGACAGATAAACAGTCAGACAAACAGTCAAACAGACAAACAGTCAAACAAACAGTCAGACAGACAGTCAAACAGACAGACAGTCAAACAAAGTCAAACAGACAAACAGTCAAACAAACAAACAGTCAAACAAACAGTCAGACAGACAGTCAAACAGACAGACAGTCAAACAGACAGATAAACAGTCAGACAAACAGTCTAACAGACAAACAGTCAAACAAACAGTCAAACAGACAGACAGTCAAACAAAGTCAAACAGACAAACAGTCAAACAAACAAACAGTCAAACAAACAGTCAGACAGACAGTCAAACAAAGTCAAACAGACAGATAAACAGTCAGACAAACCGTCAAACAGACAAACAGACAAACAGTCAAACAAACAGTCAAACAAACAGTCAGACAGACAGTCAAACAGACAGACAGTCAAACAGACAGATAAACAGTCAAACAGATAAACAGTCAAACAGAAAAACAGTCAAACAAACAGTCAAAGTCAAACAGACAGATAAACAGTCAGACAAACAGTCAAACAGACAAACAGTCAAACAAACAGTCAGACAGACAGTCAAACAGACAGTCAAACAAAGTCAAACAGACAGATAAACAGTCAGACAGACAGTCAAACAGACAGACAGTCAAACAAAGTCAAACAGACAGATAAACAGTCAGACAAACAGTCAGACAGACAGTCAAACAGACAGTCAAACAAAGTCAAACAGACAGATAAACAGTCAGACAGACAGTCAAACAGACAGACAGTCAAACAAAGTCAAACAGACAGATAAACAGTCAGACAAACAGATAAACAGTCAGACAAACAGACAGACAGACACAGTCAAACAGACAGATAAACAGTCAGACAAACAGTCAAACAAACAGTCAGACAGACAGAAAGATAAACAGTCAAACAGACAGACAGACAAACAGTCAAACAGACAGATAAACAGTCAGTCAAACAGACAGACAGTCAAACAAAGTCAAACAGACAGATAAACAGTCAGACAAACAGTCAGACAGACAGTCAAACAGACAGACAGTCAAACAAAGTCAAACAGACAGATAAACAGTCAGACAAACAGTCAAACAAACAGATAAACAGTCAGACAAACAGTCAAACAGACAAACAAACAGACAGACAGTCAAACAAAGTCAAACAGACAAACAGTCAAACAGACAAACAGTCAAACAAACAAAGTCAAACAGACAAACAAACAGTCAGACAGTCAAACAGACAGACAGTCAAACAAAGTCAAACAGAGAGATAAACAGTCAGACAAACAGTCAAACAAACAGATAAACAGACAGACAGACAGACAGACAGACAGACAGACAAACAGTCAAACAAACAGTCAAACAGTCAAAGTCAAACAGACAGATAAACAGTCAGACAAACAGTCAATCAAACAGATAAACAGTCAAACAGACAAACAGTCAAACAAACAGTCAAACAGTCAAAGTCAAACAGAGAGATAAACAGTCAGACAAACAGTCAAACAAACAGATAAACAGTCAAACAGATAAACAGTCAAACAGACAAACAGTCAAACAAACAGTCAAACAGTCAAAGTCAAACAGACAGATAAACAGTCAGACAAACAGTCAAACAGACAAACAGTCAAACAAACAGTCAGACAGACAGTCAAACAGACAGTCAAACAAAGTCAAACAGACAGATAAACAGTCAGACAGACAGTCAAACAAAGTCAAACTGACAGATAAACAGTCAGACAAACAGATAAACAGTCAGACAAACAGACAGACAGACACAGTCAAACAGACAGATAAACAGTCAGACAAACAGTCAAACAAACAGTCAGACAGACAGAAAGATAAACAGTCAAACAGACAGACAGACAGACAGACAGACAAACAGTCAAACAGACAGATAAACAGTCAGTCAAACAGACAGACAGTCAAAGTCAAACAGACAGATAAACAGTCAGACAAACAGTCAGACAGACAGTCAAACAGACAGACAGTCAAACAAAGTCAAACAGACAGATAAACAGTCAGACAAACAGTCAAACAAACAGATAAACAGTCAGACAAACAGTCAAACAGACAAACAAACAGACAGACAGTCAAACAAAGTCAAACAGACAAACAGTCAAACAAGGCAAGGCAAGGCAAGGCAAGGCAAGTTTATTTATATAGCACATTTCATACACAATGGCAATTCAAAGTGCTTTACATAGAAGAAATTAAAATAATGAAAAGAAATAAGAATAATTAAAACAGTTTAGAAAAATAAAATAAAATACAGTACTTTTAAAAAATAAAAAGGAATATTTATTATAGATCTTTCTTTCAAAGGATTCCCTTAAGACTTAAATCTTTCAACCTTCTTTTAACCTTCAATCTTCTTACGACTTCCATCTATCAACTTTCCTTTAACTTTCTTTTCTCCCTCATTTACTCACACGTTCTTTTCACTTTCTTTAGCACTTTAGCACTGCGTTCACATTCTTTCTCAGACGAAAACTTTAATATCGTCATTTAAATACTGTTCTACTTTCAAACCCACATTAATCACTTTCACATTATCACCTTCTGAGTGGGCATTTACAGTTTCGGGCTAAATGCCCTGCTGACATAGGAGAAATTAAAATAATTAAAAGAAATAAGAATAATTAAAACAGTTTAGAAAAATAGAGTAAAATACAGTACAGTACAAACAGTCGGACGAACAGCGGCACAGTGCTCATTCAGTAAATGCACAGCTAAACAGAAGTGTTTTGAGTCTAGATTTGAATGTGACCACTGTAGGAGCACATCTGATCTCTTCTGGAAGCTGGTTCCAGCTGTGGCTGGCATAATAGCTAAAAGCAGACTCACCATGCTTAGAGTGAACCCTTGGTATTTCTAGCTGATATGATCCTAATGATCTGAGTGATCTGTTGGGTTTATATTCAGTGAGCATATCTGCAATGTATTGAGGTCCTAGGCCATTGAATGATTTATATACCAGTAATAATACTTTGAAATCAATCCTAAATCTAACTGGGAGCCAGTGTAAAGACCTGAGGACTGGTGTGATATGTTCATATTTTCTGGTTCTGCTCAGAATCCTGGCGGCAGCGTTCTGTATGAGCTGCAACTGTCTTATGGTCTTTTTGGGAAGGCCAGTGAGGAGTCCATTACAATAATCCACCCTGCTGGTGATGAAAGCATGCACAAGTTTCTCTAAGTCTTGTCTGGAAACAAAGCATCTAATTCTTGCAATATTTTTCAGATGATAGTATGCTGATTTAGTTATTGCTTTGACATGACTACTGAAACTAAGGTCTGACTCTAGTGTCACACCAAGATTCCTGACTTGATGTTTAGTTGTTTTACCCCTAGAGTGAAGGTATGCGTTCACTTTGAGAACTTCATCTTTGTTTCCAAACGCAATAACTTCAGTTTTGTCTTTGTTTAATTGAAGAAAGTTTTGACACATCCAACTGTTGACTTCGTCAATGCATCGGCACAGGGAGTCAATGGGGCTGTAATCGTTAGGCGATAGGGCTAAATACAGCTGTGTGTCGTCTGCATAGCTGTGGTAAGCAATTTGGTTATTTCTCATTATTTGGCTCATTGGGAGCATATACAGGTTGAACAGGAGTGGCGCAAGAATTGAGCCTTGAGGGACTCCGCATGTCATGGATGTCCACTCAGACTTATGGTCTCCTATACTCACATAATAACCTCTCCCATCTAAGCATGACCTGAACCATTTTAGGACTATCCCAGATAGCCCCACCCAGTTTTCCAGCCTGTCAAGAAGTATGTTGTGATCGACAGTGTCAAATGCAGCACTGAGGTCGAGTAGTACCAGCACTGATAATTTGCCTGAATCAGTATTTAAGCGAATATCGATTATTATCTTTATGAGCGCTGTCTCTGTGCTGTGATGCGGTCGGAAACCAGATTGAAAATTATCAAAGTATCCATTCGAGCTTAAGAATTTGTTCAGCTGATTGAAGACAACTTTTTCAATGATCTTGCCTATGAAAGGAAGATTTGAGATCGGTCTATAGTTGCTTAATATGGTCTTATCCAGATTGCTCTTTTTCAGGAGGGGCTTGACAACTGCAGTTTTCAGGGAGTTTGGAAAACTCCCAGAGAGAAGTGAGGCATTTACCACTTCTAGAAGATCTGCTTCTAAACTGTTTAGCACAATTTTGAAGAAAGATGTGGGAAGTGTGTCAAGGGCGCATGTTGATGTTTTAAGGTGTTGTACGGTTTCTTCCAAAATTTTGCCATCAATTTCTTTGAAGTCAGACATAGTAACTACTTTCTCAGGTGGTCTGATCTGTCTGACCTCAGTGCAACTCAAGGATGTGCTGATCACCTTTCTGATATTATTGATTTTCTCAGAGAAGAAAGAAGCAAACTCACTGCACTTGCTGTTTGAGAGCATTTCACTAGGAATCTGGCTTGGGGGGTTTGTCAGTCTCTCTACAGTAGCAAAAAGAGTGCGTGTGTTGTTTAAATTGCTGTTTATAATATTTGAGAAGAAAGTCTGTCTAGCTTTGCCTAGTTCCATATTGAAAGCATGCAGGCTGTCTTTGTAGATGTTATAATGGACTACAAGTTTTGTCTTCCGCCACATGCGCTCTGCTTTTCTGCATTGTCTTTTCATATGTTGCACTGCTGTTGAGTTTCTCCAAGGTGCTTTTTGTCTGCCACTCTTCTTCCTGACTTTAACAGGAGCAATATCATCAATTATATTTTTATAATTATAGGCTTGATAAATCGTCTCCATGCTTGTGATAAAACAGACAAACAAACAAAGTCAAACAGACAAACAAACAGTCAGACAGACAGTCAAACAGACAGACAGTCAAACAAAGTCAAACAGAGAGATAAACAGTCAGACAAACAGTCAAACAAACAGATAAACAGTCAAACAGACAAACAGTCAAACAAAGTCAAACAGACAAACAAACAGTCAGACAGACAGACAGTCAAACAGACAGACAGACAGTCAAACAAAGTCAAACAGAGAGATAAACAGTCAGACAAACAGTCAAACAAACAGATAAACAGTCAAACAAACAGATAAACAGTCAAACAAACAGATAAACAGTCAGACAGACAGACAGACAGACAGACAGACAGACAGTCAAACAAACAGACAAACAGTCAAACAAACAGTCAGATAGTCAAACAAAGTCAGACAGACAGTCAAACAAAGTCAAACAGACAGATAAACAGTCAGACAAACAGTCAAACACAGACTAACAGTCAGTCAGTCAGACAGACAGACAGACAGACAGTTGTGGTAGAGATTATCCGAGAACAAATAGTTTTTGTCCTCAGGGTGACGTCTCAACCTGTACACACAACAGCACTGAGGCCGATTACAGAGATCTTTCACACAGGACAGGAGTGTGTGAGCTCGGCCAACTTTACATGTATAAATGCTGCACAAATGAGTCACGTCAGATTAATTGTTGTTTAACTGTATTTGTGTAAGCTATCACACTACCGTCTTTATGCGGATGCTCTCAAAGCGTGAAGCAACTAAGGGCAAAAAACAGTTTTCATTGCAAATGTGTTGAAAAACAGAAACATATGTTTGGTGACATAAATCACAACAATCCTATGCTTCCTTACAACGGAAGTTTTTATGCTAATATTTGAAGCTTCCACTTCAAACATGGAAGTGTGATAAAGGCCTATTTGATGAAAAATACAGTCAAAACAGAATTATATATATATATATATATATATATATATATATATATATATATATATATATATATATATATATATATGGTGCTGAGTCACATTTGACATGGTCTTTGTCTTGATATTTTTAGGTATGGAAAGATTGTGTCCACCAAAGCTATTCTGGACAAAACTACCAACAAGTGCAAAGGTGAGTGCAAATCACACCTCACTTCTTAATGTTTCATTGCCAATGACATATAGCCTATGCATCTGATGTAAATATCTTACTTTTTGTATGTATATATGTAGGTTATGGCTTTGTGGATTTCGACAGTCCTCCAGCAGCGCAGAAGGCCGTGACGGCGCTCAAGGCCAGTGGGGTTCAAGCTCAGATGGCCAAGGTAGGATATTATTACAGAAATACCTTATGAACATGACGTCCATTCAGCACATAAACCACTGGAACAGTCTGAATAAACTGGCTTTGCCGCTTCACTTTTAGCAGTATGTAGTGAGGAGGTCACCTGTGTTTATTCTGTGAATTCCAGCTCTCTTGCTTAGAAATGTTGTTTCTCGAAGCTGACGTGTTTCCGTTGGAGCAGCGCAGGCTTGATAAATCGTCTCCATGCTTGTGATAAAACTGAATACAGTTCAAGCCACAGTCACACTACACTTTTCATTCCATTCAAACGCATTCAAACGCAAGTTTATCCGAAGAAGTTTCAGAATTTCTCTGCATTCCAAAGTTCAGGATTGGTGAAATAGAAGAAATAGAAGAAGATTCGTAGAAATGTAGCATTTTCAAAGTCTAGTGGAACATAAATGAAAGTATAACAATATGCAATAGTCTCCAAAAGTACACATTAAATCACAGACCGTGTTGTTGTTGTTGTTCGTTCTTATTTTTCATACCCACACCAACTCATGTTTACTTCTGCCATTTTTAGTCATTATTTTTTACCAAAACCTTAACCCAAAATGAAACATTTGCACATTTTTAGAATTAAAAATAAAACAAAAAATAATAAAATATATTTATTAATTAGATAAATAATTTACATTTTTCAGGTTATAGTAATATGATAGCCTAGAAATCTAGACGCACCCTAGCGGCAGCAAAATGTATTTTGCAGCCAGGGCAGTCTAGCAACTCTCCATAGACTTTCAAGCTGCAAAAACCTAAATTGGGTCAGGCCAATCACGTCGTGTATAGAGTAGGCGGGGCGGGCTTAACGTATGACGACAGAGTTGCGACGGTTACCTGGCTGCCACTTGAAAACAAAGAATGACGGCTGCTGGAGAACGTCTTTCGAATCGGCTTTGTCCGCGACTCTGGAGGACTCGGAGTTAAGTTTTTCTGTGTTCGAGATGTGTTCGTCCTTTTTCCGACCAGATATGGCAAAAGTTGAATCTATCAACTAGCTCCGCTGTTGGGAAAATGCTCTGGTTGGTTGAAGCGCTGTCCTATTGCGTGCAGAGGGAATTTGAAAGACAGCCGTTTATCCCGCCCCTCGGATGAGCCGTGTCTATGGTGAGTTGCCAGACCTAACATCTTGATGTAGGTCTGGCTTGCCAGGCTAGTAATATGAGGTAACTGTATGAGTTTAAAATGGTGTAGGGTTAGTTTCAGAGTTAGTACCTAGTTTTTACCAGTAATAATATCTGTTAAAGTAAATATATACTATAGAATATCCGCTACCATTCAAAAGTTTTTTGTTTTTTTTTAGGAATTAAAACTTTTATTCAGAAATTATGCATTAATTTGATCAAATGTGACAGTAAAGACAATTATAATGTTACATAAGCTCTCTAATTTAAATAAAAAATGTTGTTCTTTTGAAATTTCTATTCATCAAAGAATCCCAGGGGAAAAAACACAGTCACACTCAAATATGAATATGAAGCAGCACCACAGTTTCCAACACTGATAATAATCATAAATGTTTCTTGATCAGCAAATCATCATATTAGAATGATTTCTGAAGGATCATGTGACACTGAAGACTGGAGTAATGATCCTGAAAATGCTTTGATCACAGGAATAAATTACACTTTATTATATATTCTCATAGAAAACAGCTGTTTTACATTGTAATAATATTTCACAATATTACCTTTTATCAAGTATTTTTGATCAAATAAATATAGCCGTCTTTCAAAAACATAAAAAAATATGACCCACTCCAAACATTTGACCAGTAGTGTACATGCAGAACAGGGCTGTAAAATAAAGTGCCCTGGAAGAACGTACACATGTACATACCAGCATCATAAACTGTCCCTGCGTGGCTTCCTGGACACCAGTTCAGGTTTGTTGACGTTGGTTAGGTAATGCTTGACTGGTTTAACACACACACACACACACACACACACACACACACACACACACACACACACACACACACACACACACACACACACACACACACACACACACTGATGTGACACTATCTTTACTCCTAGAGATAGGATTAATTGACACATTTGACTACATAAAGATATGTATGTTTATGTCTCTTGGCTCTCTGAGTCTTTTCTCTGGCACATTCTGTGCCATTTGTATGCTGTCTTGCGTGTGTGTGTGTGTGTGTGTGTGTGTGAATGTCTCTGTTGTAATCTTCTGAAATTGATCCCTCGGTGTCTCCCAAACTCCATTTTGCACGACACAGGGAGTGTGTGTGAAACACACACTTTAAATACATGCACACTGATAAATGCTAGCTATACATCAACGGTGAACCTACGAACTTGACATTGAAAAAAACAAACTGATCCACCTCTCTCTGCTTCATTTTAATTGTCTTGTTTTAACTATAAAACTATATAAAACATTTAAAAAAAACTATAAAACATAAGTGAATGCTGTCTGGTCAATACAACATTCCATTCATGATACATGATACAGTGTCATTAAAGTCGGCATGAAACTACTTGCTATCGTCTTTTCTTCCCTGTTGTGTCGTATATCTGAGTGAAACTGCTTCTCAAACGAGAACAAATGTGGGCGGGGTTTGATTATGTCCGTGGGGAATTGATTGGATGGTTGTGGTTTGCTATTGGTGGATCTCATGTGAGTGACAAGAGAAGAGATGAGCTGTCTATCTCTCTAGTCTGGGATAATTGTAAAAACGTCCACTTTCAGCTCGTGGGTCACATATCTTTTTGCTGTGAAATTTTACAGATTTTTAAAAAGTAAAGGTATAAGAATCATTTTATATAGTTAGTAATATTTCAAGATGAACACTTACTAGACTGAAGCAGCTTAAGTTTACTTAATTATCCATATATCATTAGAAAAATCATGTTCAAATGCGAGTATCAAATATGATCATCAGGCTTTTGAGAAAGGTTTATTTGTTCATCTCTTAATCATTGTATTGCATTGCATTATTGTTTTAAAACTACAGAGCTTTGATCATAAAACTAAGCATTTATTTAAATATCTTTCTAAATTATTGGGAGTGTTTATATGCATTTTTTTTATAAGTAATCTGTTATACTGTTATAGGATTTACATTACAATCAGAATTTCATCTTTTATCAGCATCTGCACCAAATTGCTTATTTTTGCTCAATTCGGGCCTCCGAATAAAACTGCGGAGTTTGAGCTTCATATTCTCACTATATCATAGCCATAAAAGCCATCAAATATGATACTCAACAAGAAACACAAATGCATGCCTTTTTAGAAAATTTGTCTAAAGGTTAAAAAAAATATGTTTCTGGCTATTATTTGTATGTGTATGTCAGGCTTTACAGGGTTAACTTCGACAGTCTGATTAAAGAAAATCAGAAAAAGATCTTTGCACATAATCACTTCTGGTTCATTTATCACACTGGAAGTAGAAGGTCAAGTATAGGGCATTGCATTGTGGGATATGGTATTATGTGCAGTGTGTTCTCTGCATCTTTTGGCAGTAGTAGCAGCAGTATGTCATCATCGTCTCGGTATGCGTACAGTCACCGTTTACAGACTGCATAATGCAGGAGTAAGAAGAGTAGTGAGTTAGCATAGCCAGTGAACATGCTTAGTGTTGCTTAAGTGAAAAATGGTCATCAGTGTTGGAAATCATGGTTTATTTTCAGTCTTAAAGAAAGCTTCTGATGTGTTTAGACTCAGGGAGTCTGGGAAGCGTGTCATGGAAACAGGAAGGAGATCTTTTTCTCCAGGGAAAGATGAGACCGGCAGAGCTAGGATGATGTCAGGCTTTTCTGTTTCTCTTTTCACTCTTTTATTGTAGCATTTTCAGACCACTTCATCAGCCTCTCAGTTTTGCGTGTGTGTGTTTGTGTGTGTGTGTGTGTGTGTGCGTTTGTGTGTGTGTGTGTGTGTGTGTGTGCTGTTTTGATGTAAAGCCCAAAGTATACTTTGTTTTTTTGCACAGTTGTAACTTGAATGCATGGCCTTTCAAACTATACTCAATTTGACGTCTAGGCGCACACAGGTGGACATTATGACAACTTGCACTCTGTGGACAGAATGTTTTGTCTCATAACCCATATACACACTTTTATAATCTTTATAGGCTTGTAGGCTAAAGTTGTACAAATGCAGGAACTTTCGAATCTCCTTGTAAATCTCTCATCCATGCAGCCATCCGTTGTTGTAGCTTGCATGCATTACTCTCTGTTCTGTTTATTCAGTTTTTTCTTTGACTAGTTGTGAATCAGCGGCCCAGAAGCACTGTTGCCACCTTGTGGACGAACAAATGACTTAGTGGCAAATAAATAATTGAATGCATGTGCATATTTGTACGCAGTTATAATAACAAACCTAGGGAACGCATAAAAAGTGATGTATACTTTGGGCACTTATTCATTCTCAACACAGTGCCGTAAAGCTCTCTCTCTGCCTGACAAAGAAAGTGTGAGAAGATTTCATATGGATTTTTAAAGGTCTTGGGAGGATGCATTTGAGTCAAGATAACACAGATGACAACACTGTAGCTGTTAGCTAACTTACAAAATGTTATCTTGGCTGGGAGGGCAGGAGCAAAATCTAGTTATGAAATTATTCTATTACTGAATGAAAAAACTGAAGCTTTAAATACATATAATATATAATATATATAATTTAACCAAAGTACCTAGATGGACAACGATTTTGACTCGTCAGCTGATGATAATAAGGGTTTAAACCATTTCAAATCATTATAATTTAAGTCCCAGTTAAAGTGTTAGTTCAACCAAAAAATTTAATTATCCCATAATTTACTGTCCCTCAAGTCATCCTAGGTGTATATAAGTTTCTTCTTTCAACCAAACACAATCGGAGTTATATTAAAGAATATCCTGGCTCTTTCAAGCTTTATAATGGGAGTGAATGGTGCCTTAGATTTTGAAGAAAACAAATCAACAAAGCACATCCATCCATCCATCCATCCATCATAACAGTGCTCCACACGACTCCAGGGGTTAATAACGGCCTTCTGAAGCAAAGCCATGCGTTTTGTAAGAAAAATATCCATATTTATAACTTTATAAACTATAATCACTGGCTTTCGGTAACGGCCTTACATGAGTCTAGTTCCGGCGGAAGAGTGACCTCTGACCCGACACATGACGAGTGACCTCGGACCCGACGCATGACGAGTGACCTCTGACCCGACACATGACGAGTGACCTCGGACCCGACGCATGACGAGTGACCTCTGACCCGCCGCATGACGAGTGACCTCTGGTATGATGAGTGACCTCTGACCCGCCGC
This sequence comes from Leuciscus leuciscus, assembly GCF_965113295.1. Taxonomy (NCBI): domain Eukaryota; kingdom Metazoa; phylum Chordata; class Actinopteri; order Cypriniformes; family Leuciscidae; genus Leuciscus; species Leuciscus leuciscus. The sequence continues at coordinate 30,562,891 of NC_138747.1, read as the reverse complement.
ATGATGAGTGACCTCTGGTATGAGAAGTGACCTCTGACCCGCCGCATGACGAGTGACCTCTGGTATGACGAGTGACCTCTGACCCCCCGCATGATGAGCGACCTCTGGTATGACGAGTGACCTCTGACCTGACGCATGACGAGTGACCTCTGACCCGACGCATGACGAGTGACCTGTGACCCGACACATAAAGAGTGACCTCTGGTATGACGAGTGACCTCTGACCTGACGCATGACGAGTGACCTCGGACCCGACACATGACGAGTGACCTCTGACCCGCCACATGACGAGTGACCTCTGGTATGACGAGTGACCTCTGACCCGCCACATGATGAGCGACCTCTGGTATGACGAGTGACCTCTGACCTGACGCATGACGAGTGACCTCTGACCCGACGCATGACGAGTGACCTGTGACCCGACGCATGACGAGTGACCTCGGACCCGACGCATGACGAGTGACCTCTGACCCGCCGCATGACGAGTGACCTCTGACCTGACGCATGACGAGTGACCTCTGACCCGACGCATGACGAGTGACCTCTGACCCGACGCATGACGAGTGACCTCTGACCCGCCGCATGACGAGTGACCTCTGACCTGACGCATGACGAGTGACCTCTGACCCGACGCATGACGAGTGACCTCTGACCCACCGCATGACGAGTGACCTCTGGTATGACGAGTGACCTCTGACCTGACGCATGACGAGTGACCTCTGACCCGACGCATGACGAGTGACCTCTGACCAGACGCATGACGAGTGACCTCTGACCCGACGCATGACGAGTGACCTCTGACCCGACACATAAAGTGACCTCTGACCTGACTCATGGCGAGTGACCTCTGACCCGCCACATGACGAGTGACCTCTGGTATGACGAGTGACACCTGACCTGACGCATGATGAGTGACCTCTGACCCGACGCATAAAGAGTGACCTCTGACCCGACTCATGGCGAGTGACCTCTGACCCGACTCATGGCGAGTGACCTCTGACCCACCGCATGACGAGTGACCTCTGGTATGGCGAGTGACCTCTGACCTGACGCACGACGAGTGACCTCCGACCCGACGCACGACGAGTGACCTCCGACCCGACGCACGACGAGTGACCTCTGACCCGACGCACGACTTGTGACCTCTGACCCGATGCATTTTCTGAATCGTGACAGCCCTATTATTTTACCAATTCATAGTTTTCAGTCACGTGACTGACGCGGATACCTGGAGGCCAAAACACCCCTAGAACTGCAGCACAGGCCTGACAGTTTTCCATCTCAAAGGACAAAAAACTAAAATATGTCAACAAAATGCAGGTTTTGGGCATTTGTGATTCACATGTTTCAGGAAAAACAGCGGGACATTTTAAAACGCTTAGCTTGCATTAATGTACCAAGACAGTGATATCTAAAGATCAAATTCACAGCTTATTGATAATGCATACTAAACAGGCAATCAGATGAGCCCAGAATATGACTGCAACTAATTAAATGCTGAAGTGATTTGTTTATGTTTTTCATTGGAAAAACGCTTATCGAGAAACTGAGCTCTGTGTCTATATTCTGTGTTCATCTGCTTGCTTGTACATAATTAATAAGTTGTATATTGAATTTGGTCTTTTAATATGGTGGGTGTTCCTTTAAGGGTGTGATGTCATGTGAAAACTATGAATTGTACGACTGAATAGTACAGTCAGATGTAATTTCTGCATTTATTTCCAGCAACAGGAACAGGATCCCACTAACCTGTACATCTCTAACCTGCCCGTGTCCATGGACGAGCAGGAGCTGGAGGCCATGCTCAAGTCCTTCGGTCAGGTCATTTCCACTCGCATCTTACGGGACGCTAACGGAACCAGCAGAGGAGTCGGCTTCGCTAGGTACTCCATCCATCCATCCATCCATCCATCCATAAATACACATCCATCCATCCATTTATACACATCCATCCATCCATCCATCCATCCATCCATCCATCCATATATACACATCCATCCATATCCATCCATATATACACATCCATCCATATATACACATCCATCCATCCATCCATCCATCCATATATACACATCCATCCATCCATCCATCCATCCATATATACACATCCATCCATCCATCCATCCATCCATATATACACATCCATCCATCCATCCATCCATATATACACATCCATCCATTTCCATCCATATATACACATCCATCCAAATATACACATCCATCCATCCACATATATCCATCCATCCATCCATCCATGTATACACATCCATCCATACATCCATGTATACACATCCATCCATCCATCCATCCATATATACACATCCATCTATCCATCCATCCATATATACACATCCATCCATCCACATATACACATCCATCCATCCAAATATACACATCCATCCATCCATCATCCATCCATCCATCCATCCATCCATCCACCCACATATATCCATCCACATATACACATCCATCTAGCCATCCACATTTACACATATCCACATATACACATCCATCCATCCATCCACATATACACATATACACATCCATCCATCCATCAATCAATCCACATATACACATCCATCTATCCATCCACATATACACACATCCACATCCATCTATCCATCCACATATACACATACACATATACACATCCATCTATCCATCCACATATACACATACACATATACACACACATCTATCCATCCACATATACACATCCATCTATCCATCCACATATACACATACACATATACACATCCATCTATCCATCCACATATACACACATCCACATCCATCTATCCATCCACATATACACATATACACATCCATCTATCATCCACATATACACATACACATATACACATCCATCTATCCATCCACATATACACACATCCACATCCATCTATCCATCGACATATACACATACACATATACACATCCATCTATCCATCCACATATACACATCCACATATACACATATATCCATCCATCCATCCACATATCCACATATACACATATACACATATATCCATCTATCCATCCACATATACACATACACATATACACATCCATCTATCCATACACATATACACATACACATATACACATACACATATACACATCCATCTATCCATCCACATATATCCATCCACATATACACATATATCCATCCATCCATCCACATATACACATCCATATATCCATCCACATATACACATATATCCATCCACATATACACATATATCCATCCACATATACACATATATCCATCCATCCATCCACATATCCACATATACACATCCATCTATCCATCCACATATACATATACACATCCATCTATCCATCCACATATACATATACATAATATACACATCAATCCATCCATCCATCCGAATTTCACAATTTTTCCCACCATTTATTAGTTTACCCATGTCTTTGTATAACAGGATGGAATCTACAGAGAAGTGTGAAGCCATCATTCAGCATTTTAATGGAAAATACATCAAAACCCCACCAGGAGTGCCAGGTAGACAATATATATTTGATTTATTTGATATAAATCCCAATTAAAGACATTTTGAAACTAATATTTTGGTTACTGGTCGCTTCGACTGTAGTACCTTCAGAACCGTTGTTATGCAAGTTTGCTGACGGAGGACAAAAGAAGCGACAGAACCAGACAAAGTACCTACAGAACGGTCGACCCTGGCATAGAGACAGTGATACGGTACGAGCGAGTATTTATATTTACATATGCGAGTAATCATACAGACCCTGTGCATTTGATGTAAAGTTAATCATATTCATTTCCACGTTCAGGGAGGAATGACACTCACATACGACCCAACAGCCTTACAGAACGGGTGAGAACAGACTCTCAGAGCCTGTTTTAATGCATCTACTATTTAATGTGTATATTAAAAATGCTTGTTTATTTGCCTATATATCAGCACAATATTAACTGCTTTTTAACTGAACATCTAACCTAAGTGCTGATGTTTAAGCTTGATTGTTTTTGCTGATTATTTTCAGGTTTTATTCTTCTCCGTACAGCATCGCTCCAAACAGAATGATCGCTCAGACATCTCTGTCTCCATACATGCAATCACAATTACCGTCCTACCAGGTGAGCATCATTAAAGAGGACCTATTCTGCTTTTTTCCATGTTCATCTCTCTTTAGTGTGTAATGTTGCTGTTTGAGCACATAAAAGCTTTGCAAAGTTCTTAAAGTCCTCCTGTAGTCAATAATTGTATCCCTTAAAACTCCTATTTGATCACCAAAATGACATATTTAAAAGTTTTTTCCTATAAGAAAATATTCGTCATACCTTAAAATAGCTTGAATGCAACTCGACACCCTTGCCTCATTTAGTATGCGTGATTCTATGAATATGCAAATGAGCCCCGCCTCCACTCACTCGCTCAGCTCAGAGATCCACTGGTTGACGATCACACGTTGATCTGATTGGTTACAAGGTAGTTTGTGACGTCAGAAACACCAGCGATTTCAAAGCGTGTTTTTGAGACTGTCTTTGGTTCACTGCAGTTTTAAGGAGAAAATACTCAGCAATGCTGTCGACTTATGAATTTACACATGGTTTGTCTTAAAGCAGATTAAAAACACCACATAGACACATAAACAACATTAAAAGCTGGATTTTCACCACAGGGGGGCTATTCTCTATATCAGTGTCAGTGTTTCTGAACTCCCTGAAACGTCTTGAGTTTCTTCCGAACACGTCACAATATTCCTCATTTAAATAATTAATACGCAGAATAAAGGGGCGGGGCCTGGTTGAGTAAGTTAGTAGTGTGTTAAACTGGTGGTTACGGTTAGGGACGGGACATTTCCCAAACACACTCGAAGCGCTCGACCAATCACAACACACTGCTCCAGCCGACCAATCAGAGCACAGTGTGCTTTTCATAAGGAGGGGCTTCATAGAGACTAAACAGAGCGTTACTGACAGACTGGGAAGAGAGGAGCTGCAACAATGGAGAATATGAGGAAATAATCAACATTCAAGCAGGAAAACCTGTTCTAATAGAGCACAAAAACACAATCAAGGCTTTGTAAAATGGCAAACGTGCTGTTTAAAATAATTATATCAGTTCACTGTACACATACTCACACAAATATTATAGAGGAAAAACGTTTTTTGTGCAATATTAATCAAAACACATTAACACACTTATAAGGTCAGAGCAAAATGGTTTACTGATAATGCTTTCCTACATCAACATCTTCTGTTAACTTACTCGTCTGACTCTTCCATGTCTGAGCAGACCTTCATTTCTGATCGCACATTTCTGAATGTCAGTCCAGATTAGATTTTTTTGTAGAGATACTGAGCTCAGTGTGAGCGTGTGCCAAAGCCGACAGCAGCCAGATGGAAGCTCACAGTGACTCAGCAAGTGTTGAGGGAGAATAACCGCAGGGGCTTGTGGGAATTCTGACACCTTATTGAGAGCGGATGGGTGAACAGGCAAAAGCTAACACTATTCGCTGAGGTCCTGTAGGTCTGACACGCGTTTAAAGCGCACTGAATGGCCCATTAGAGGAATGATGCTACAGCTCAGTCTGCTAGCATGTAAGGGCGGCTGGTGGGTTTTAAAATAAAGAGGCATACAACATTTGACCTTCCCAAGGATTTTTTTGACTGCTTTAAAAAAGCTTTTTTGGTCACTTTTAGACAGAACATTTTCAGAAAATGACACATATACAGCAAGACAATAAAACAATAATTGAACTCACCTGAATTTTCAGCATCATTACAGTCTTCATTGTGTCACATGATCCTTCAGAGTCACATGATCCTTCTGAAATCAGTCTAATATGATGATTTGCTGCTCAAGAAACATTTTCCATATTTTTTATGGAAACCGTGAAACTACCATTAAAACGTGTTTACTGTCAAAAGTGACAGTGAAGACATTCAAAATGTTACAAAAGATTTCTTTTTCAAATAAATGCTGTTTATTGAACTTTATGTTCATCAAAGAATCCTGAAAAAAGTTGATAATTTTTAAGTGGATAAAAAAAATGTAAGCAGCAAACCTTTAAAAATCCATAATTATAATAATAAGAACCATTAATTATAATTGAGCACCAATAATAATTGATGATAACTGAGCAGTAAATCATCATATTAGAGTGATTTCTGAAGGATCATGTGACACACTGAAGACTGGAGTAATGATGCTGGAAATTCAGCTTTGATCACAGGAATACATTACATTTTACTGTATTTTCACATAGAAAACAACTATTTCAAATTGTAATCATATTTCACTATTTGTACTGTATTTTTGATCAAATAAATGCAGCCTTAGTGAGCAGAAGAGACTTCTTTCAAAAACATTAAAATTCTTAATTATTTCAAACTTTTGTAGCCTGTGTATGTGCATAAAGGCTCATGTAAAGGCTATTTTTAGATGCAAACCCCTGTCCCATTCCAGTCACGACCGGCACCATCTGGCATTAAATGAGCAGCATATGGAACCAGGTGCACTGTGGGATAGCTAATTAATATTGGCTGGTATGGTGCATTTGAAGTCAGGCCCAGTATTTCTCCAGTGTCTGCAGTGTAATTCTGTGAGGCTGAAGTGTAGAGAGATGTAGGGGAGTGTGCATGATGAGACAGGATCAGTATTTGAGGAGATATCCATGTTTTTTGTGTGTGTGTCCACAGATGCACAGCCCGTCCTGGATGCATCATCAGTCGTACCTCATGCAGCCCGCAGTGAGTGTCACCTATGCTTTACTGTAGCTTTACATGCATCATCTCTGGGTTTATAGCATCTCTCTCTCTGTGCGTAGGGGACCGTTCTGACTCAAGCGATGGATCACCCGATGTCCATTCAGCCCACGTCTATGATGGGACCCCTGACCCAACAGCTGGGTCACCTGTCTCTCGGCAGCGCCGGCACGGTGAGCTCTTTCACCTTTAATAGATCCTCAACAGGAGTTTGTCTTTAGGGGCTTTCGCACCGGAGGAACCTTTTCATAGTTCCTAGAACTATTGGCGGAAGTTCCCGGATTTTGCCATGTTCGCACCGCAGGAACTAGGAACGATTTTACTTCTAGGAACTACTTTTGGAGGAACTAATTTAACTCCTTCAGAGTCTAAACCAGCACTATAGGAACTACCAGAGATGTTAGTGTTCTCTGATTGGCCGAACGCACGCGAAACACCAGCATTTTAAAAGCTGCAGTCCGTAACTTTTTTCGGTTAAAAATGTTATAAATTTTTGAGCAAGTACATAACCAGCCAGTGTTCAAAACTCTCTGCTTGCCTTTGCTCGATTCAAAACGGTAAGCTTGTAAAAATGTTTTTAACTCCAGTGGTACTGGTGGATTTCTGCGGGACATTCGAGCATGTCTTTGTGTCATTACGTCACATCTGTCCACATAAAGAAGAGTCTCGGCTAGTCTGCTAGTGTGAGGATGCTGGAGGAGATTTATAGCCTTTTCTCACAGCACTTGATATAATCCAGAAAGGTTCAAACGACAATCACCAGTGACAACTGGAGATTCACCCGCTGTAAAACGCGAAAGACTTCGGAGTTATATCGGAAGGGCATTAAATCACGGTAAAACGTCACGCAATGCTGATGTTAATGCATTTATACATTATTAAAAACATATAATTTGCACGGTTTGACGTGATATGATAAGCGATCGTTATATTTAATCAGCGCGATTTACTGCAATGCTTTTTTCCCCTCAGTTGGTCAGAACAAAAGTGGATGTTACTTGTTCAGACGACATTTTCCAGTGAAAATTATAATATTGGTCATACTTCCAAAAGTAGAATCTGTGATTGCGAATGCCAGTATCCACACCGACTGACACGCACGTTCTCCTCAAAACATTGGCTTCATCCGCGCTGTGCCATGCCGAGGCACAACCCACGTAAAGTTGATCATTCCGTGAATAACTGCAATTGCAGATTTCAAACAGAGATGGCGACAAAGAGGAAAAACTACGGACTGCAGCTTTAAAAAAGCAGTGTAAACACACAGATTATAGCAGCCTATATATTTACTCCAGAAACGAACTCTACGAAAACAGTGATAGATGGACCTCCTAACATTTACGCTCAGGAGAAAATCCATCGCAACTTTGAGGGGACCAAGCGAAACAGGATTATGTATTTCTGCTCAGCTAGCGATACTGGACATCAACCACACAGCAAACGCTAATACCTTTTCATTACTGTCTTTCTGTATAACAGTTCTATCTAATAACGTATCAGACAGGACTATTAAACAGATAATAGCATTAGATCGCAGAACTTATGAACGTGGAGAATGCGAGCGCTGTGAGCTCAGGTTCTTGCGTTCTCAGCGCCGTCAAAATAAAAGTCACAAAAACAAGTGCGGCGAATACAGAAAAATGTTCCTATGGGAACCTTTAGTTCTCAGGGAACCACTCTGGTGGCTAGTTCCTAGAGCTACCCGGTGCGAAAGCCCCTTTTGTTTTAGAATCTAATTACTATCAAAGCGCCTCTATTCAGTTTTTTCGGATATTCTCTTTCATGGAGTGTGTAATAGAGCTGTTTGTGACTGTAAAAGATCTGTAAAGTTTCACAGATCAGTGCAGATAAATGGAGTTTTGGTCTCTCAAAAGAAAGAAGTGATTCTGAACTGAAACGAGTGGTCAGTAACTCCAGTCTCACTTCCTGCTGAATCTGCGTAGGTTTGTAACAGATTTGCATAATGCCAGTCTATGTTCTTCATTGGCTGCCGTGAACAACGTCTACATTGACCCTCAAACACTGTAGTTTATCTGAGACTGGAAGAGTTTGGTTTGTGTTGTTCATGTGGAGAAGACGCTGTTTTCTGCTGACAAAGCAAATCCACTTTGATGAGATTGATATGGTAAAACCGACACCATCGTTACTGTTCGTATCACTGAGTATCAAGAGCTGAGGAAGATCCGGAGCTGAAATTCAGATATGATAATGAGCGTTTGGTTTCTGACACGGTCGACCAATCACAACAGACTGGGTCATCTGACCAATCAGAGCAGAGCAGCTCTCAGAGAGGCGGGGTTTAGAGAGACTGAATCCTTGATCGAACTGTTTCAGACACTGAGAGAATAGAGCTGATGCTCCAGTGGAGATTATGAAGAAATTAAAGTGTTTTTTGAGCTTGGATGCATGTAAACCTGTTGTAGGAGACGCCAAAACAACAATAGGAACCTTTAAAATAGCATTATAGGGGCACTTTAAAATGCAATGGAAAGTTTTTAACCATTGTTTTATTTATGTTGTCTACAGTATATTCCTAACACAGCTATGCAAGGAACGTACATCCCTCAGTACACCCCAGTGCCTCCCTCTAGTGTTACATTAGAGGTACGACAACCGTTCATCATCACACACTACTTTACATGATGAACTGGTTCATTACTTACATGTGATTCATTCTCATTCTGTGTGATGTAGGAAAACAGTGGACAACAGCAGCAGGTTTCCATGGAGACGCCTTCGGAACACACTAATTATTCCTATCAGCACAGCAAATGAAGCTTTGGTAATACAACACATAAAAGATGGGAAACATTCAGTATGCTGTCTATCAAATGGCCGATTTGGCACTGCGGCTTATATTTTTATACTCTTATAGAGTATTTAACTATCTTTTATCACTAGCAAAGCTTAGCAACTAGCCTAGGACATGCCAACACCATGGTAAATCATGCTAGCAATGTGCTAATGCATGATAGAAGCATGTTACAAATGTGTTAAATCATGCTAGCAACATGCTAAGACATGTAAGGAATGTGCTGATTAATTTTAGAAACATGCTAGCAACACGTTAAAACATTCTAGCAATGTGTTAAATAATGCTAGAAACATGCTAGAAATGTGCTGAATCATGTCGGCAGCATGTTAAAACATTCTAGCAACGTGCTAATTCATGTTAGAAACATTCCAACACCATGATAAATCATGCTAGCAACATGTTAACAATGTGCCATTTATGCTAGCTATGTGCCAAATCATGTTAACAATGTTAAAACATGATAGCAAAACACTTTTAAACATGTTAACTTGTTAATTTATGCTAGCAAAGTGCTTATTCATGATAACAAAATGTATAACATTGTGATAAATCATGCTAACAACATGTTAAAACATGTTAGCAATGTGCTAATTCATCCTAGAAACATACTAACAACATGTTAAATCATGCTTACAACATGTTAAAAATGCTAGCAACATACTAGCAATGTGTTAAATGTTAGCAACATACTTGAAATGTGTTGGACCATGCTAGCAATTTGGTAAAACGTTAGAAACATGCTAAAAACATGCTAAGCATAACAATGTGTTAAAACATGCTAGCAATGAGTTCATAGAAAATTGGCAAATCTGAATTACAGTTTTTACAAGACACTACTCTCTCTCTCTCTCTCTCTCTCTCTCTCTCTCTCTCTCTCTCTCTCTCTCTCTCTCTCTCTCTCGCGCAGGTGCTCTACAGTTCTGTGGACAATGGAAATCTCTCTGTGAGATTTGCAGATTTCCACAGACGGAAGAGTAGCAGAGGGGATACGGATCACAAAAGGATCTTGTATCTTTTGTAGAACAGAGACCGAGAAGGACGTCACTCATCTTTTGTTCAACTCCTCTCTCTTCAGGTGTCACTCGGCCAACAGTGGGAGACTGTGCAAAAGAGCTATCCATTCATCTATTTTGATAACAAAACAGAAAAAGCATAAAAAAACAAAGATAATTTAGAAAAGGCTAAGGAAAACACAATGTGTTCTTTTATGCACGTAATGGCAAATTCTTATTTTTTAAGAACTAATTCTTTAATATGGGAGGATGAGAAAAGAGAAAGTAAAAACATGTCTTTAATTTTTTTTTGTAAAATATGCAACCTTTTATTTTTTTCGATTTGTTCTTTTGTTTTTCTTCAGTCCGCAGCAGTAAGATATTTTTGTACAGATGCAAACAGTGCATTTTTTGTCCTATTTTTGAGTGTGTCGTGTGATGTTCTGCTGAAGAATCCATTTAAAGCCACTTCTTCATGTCGTACCATTTTAAGAATCTATAAAGAAATAGTGATAAAATCACTCTAATTCGATCATCACTTCTCTGAAAGCATCAGACAATCATTAAATTATTATTTATTGAAAAAATTATCTTTTTTTGGTACATACCAAGGCAATACAGATTTGTCTTTCAAGTTCAAATGAACTATTAGATGCAGAAATAGCTAGAATATCTGACATTGTGAGATTATCCGGTTATTTTTGATGCGCTTCAGCGGTTTAAGCTTTTTTAAACATAGTAATGGAAACGAACCAGATTTTTGTAGAAATGTGTTTTATGAGGGGCATTTTAAATCTAATGATTACCTGTGAAACAGTTTGTGCCTAACGTTACCGTGTTCAGGATCAATTCATTTTTATTTAAAATATGAAAATGTAAAAAAGTATAATTAATCATTTTAGAGTTAAACTTCTGTCTCCTCCCTTCATACTTTAGCTAAAATGGTGTATGTATTGCCACCAAATATTTCAGGTTTCCAAAAGCGTTGGAAATATGCATTGTAATGTACATAGTGTTTCATAAATATTACTTTTATTGGCTTACAGTACGAAGGTCTAGAGGAAGTGACATTAAGTGGTTTGTTAGTATCACAAATATTTCATAAAAGTGATGATAACATATTGACTTGATGAAGCTTCTCAATACAGGACTGCCATAAAGCAGCAATCTTTCTTCATGCTGTAATAGAGCATAAAGCAGATATGGAATCAAAGGAAAGATTCGCTGTCATGTTGTTTTACTGGTGTGAATCTATTAAACACGTATGCAGTGGGGCAAAATAACAATGACAGGGGAAGAAAATCAAGGCATTGGAAAGTTCATTGTTATGCAGTTTTATTCAGTATTTTTGTCTCGTTTTCAAGTCACAATACCTAAACGTACTAAAAGGAAACTCATGTTGTATATATGCTGCGCTGGCCGATATGGCGGACATCTTGGACTTGTGTAGTGATGGGTGAAACGCGGCTTCGTGAAGATTCAAAACCATTGTGAATCACTTGTTTCGGACCAGTGATTCGGAACTGGTTATCAAGCTGCCGAAGTCATGTGATTTCAGTAAACAAGGCTTCGTTACATCACAACTGTCTAGAAATGTTTCTAAATTTCTATACATATCGACATTTTAAAATAAGAATTGTAGTTAATAGTCACTTATTGGTCTGATTAACCCAGTTCTTAAACAAATGTAATAAAACAGACCACCATATTATAGAGGCGCTTAATATTTAACGGTGTTCGATGTTTTTTGAATTGCATTTAATAGATTATACTTTCAATAAAACATTTGCAATTGGTTTATAAAAGTTTTATGCATGTTTTGGCTGAGTTTCCGCTGCATTTGCACGGTTCTGACCAGCAGGGGTCACCAGTGTGTGGTGTTTCCAGCGATTCAAACCAGTGAATCATGTTGTGAATCAATTGGTTCAGATGATTCAAAGTTTAGAATAGCTTTGTTTCTCCCATCACTAGTCATGTGATCTTAAATTGTTGGCCTAATTGAGTCAACCTACCTACTGTATAAGAAAAACGGTGTAATATTAATTTCTTTAGTCGTCCTTTTTTGACGTTTATTTTTACTATGCGAAACATATATTATAACCAGGGCTTGACATTCACTTTTTTGTTCACCAGCCCCTGTGACTAGTGGTTTTCCAAAGTTACCAGCCACTCCGCATTTTCACCGGCCACAATCTTGACATCGATACCATGGGGAAAAACTGCCATATAGATATTTTTTATATTTTCTCATAATTTGGCAGCAGGAATATTAGGCTGCTGTCCCTTTAAGACCTGACACGGATTATACTGTTACACATGCGTTTTCTTTCTCAACTGCTTACGTTCACTTTAAACATAACTGACTGTGTTTACGTGAATACTCTCTAAGTCCAGCATTTTGACATTATTGTGTGTGTGTTTGACTGTAAGCAGCGGAAAGATCTCAGTTTAGCACTGAGAGGCGGCTTTATGTGTGCACACTTTGGCTGTGATCGCAAAACCTGGGGGAACGAGTCAAATTATACACGATATGCGCAATCCCACGCCGAAATTCAAGCCTTGTAACACCAACAATATTCATCCGGAGCAAATGAAACGAGAGTGAGGAGAGGCGGGTTTGTGTAACTCGCTGTCGGAGAGATGAGAGAGAGAGAGAGAGAGAGAGAGAGAGAACAGCTGGTATTGTGGATCTATTCTGTGGAAAATGAGTATTGGAAGTGTTTCAGATATTTCAGTAACACTACATTGCACTTAGTTTATGATGCCTTTTTAAAAGACTAACGCTGAAAAATGTATATATTTAGTATAAAATTCAACCCGGCAAAGTGGCTGGTAGTGTTGAAACACACGCTTTCGGAGAGTTGGCGGAGGTTGATGTCAAGCCCTGAGTAGAACACTAGTGCTAAGAAAAATACACATGGTTCCAGATATATTCTCTGAAAGCAATCTTACTCTTGTACACATTTTTGCCTCTCAAGTAAATATATTTAGTCTTTAGGCTTAAGATATGAAGAGTTCAGATGCAAAAGCCTCGAAGTGTCATGATCTGAAATTTTCTTCTAGAATGATCATTTTTAGCAAGCTTGTATATTTAAGTTCAGTAATTTCACTTAAATGACAATTATTAGGTCATTTTCATTGCCATTTAAGTGAAATTATTGAACTTAAATATACGAGCTTGATAAAGAAGAAAATTTCAGATGGCACTTAGAGGCTTTCGCATCTGAACTCTTCATATCTTCATTGGAAAACAAGACCACAACACTGGTTCTGGACAGTGCGAGGCTTCATCAGGTCGAGTGTTATCATGGCTTGGGTAGTGTGTAGAAGCCTTCGCTGTGGTGCTGGGATTAAACATGACATGATCAGCAGGAACAACTAGGATTAGGATGAAGAAGGACAGAAGCAGTTCTTCAGTGGCTCTCTTCCTTCACGCTGCTGTTTCCATCGTCCGACTGAGATTAGCTGTAGTGTTCGTCTTTAGATGATGAGGATTCCTCCGCTTGTGTGTGTTGGTTGCTGTTCTTTTCTAAATCCCTGATTCATAGGATTTTTGGGGAAGTTGTTCGTGTGCAAATGAAAAACATTTTCATGTTCTTCGTGTCTTTCTCTGTGCAGTTTGTTGTTGTACTTGAAATTTACTGTCCTGGTCAATCATGATGCACTTCTGAAAGAGTTTGACTATCCGAAATGAAAGCTTTGATGTCATTGATAATCTAAAAAAGAGTGTATATTTCCTCATGGTTCCACATGAGTTGTTTTTGTACCTTGTACCTTTTGTGTGTGGCTCTTCTATAGGATATAAACACAAGGGCTTCTATCACACTAAAGGGCTCGTGATGCAGCTGTTACTTCTTCCTCTCGGTGCTTTTACATTTCACCAATGTTAAAGCCATGACCTTGATCTGAAAACTGTTCAATGGTTTTCATAAAGAGACTCTTTTACATATAAAAACATCTTGTAGCTACTAGGATAGTTTGAAATTATATTCAAAGAACGTTGTGTTACTGAAATGGATCTATACCTCTTTTACAGTTTACTGAGATTCAGTGAAATCTTCAGGCCACCCAAAGAATTGATTCATTCCTGCAACCAAAGATATCAATGCCACCCAGAATCAACATGCCTTTAGTTTTCGTTTCTTACTGAGAAATATTTTAAAAGCCCTAAATCCATATGAATGATCATGGAGATGATGAGATTTGAGTTAGTTGGTTACGGCAATGATCAAGTGTTTTTCACTATTTTATTTTTTTCTCATTTCTTTGACTTCTCACCCTTTGCCTACTTTGTCAATGTGATTTTACTGTTGATGTTTTAAGTTTTGACAACGCTATGTCTAAAGATATTTCTCAAGTGATACCACGCACCTCATGAAGGAACACAGGATTTATTTTTGGTTATTAAGCTTGCTAAATCATATCATCCATTACAAATACAAAACATGAAACACGGTTTTGAAACTTTGAAATGATAACAATTCAGATTCATTACATATCGAAATTCTTATATCTTTCTCAGCAACTGGGATGAGACTGAATCAGTTCAATTTGCATGATTTAATGTCATCGATTTCCAACGAATAGCTGCTAATGTTTTGAACAGATCATTTCATAGTTTCAAAATGTATTGCTGCTAACATGGGGTGTTGAAGCTGTTCACCAGACAGAGCCATGGGCAGCAGAGCGTCAGTTCAGAGTTTGGGTTTAGAGATCCACAGAAACAGCTCGTCGTAAAGCCATACGGTATGGTTGTGATGTGATTATTGAACAAATGGCTTGTCTCTTGAACAGCTTTTTTTAAACATATTCTTTATTTATACAGTCACACATTTTGTACAGATAGCTGAAGAAACAGTTTGATGGTTTGTCTGCATGTAAACCAGAGTTTCTAGCCGGTAAAGTGTCTTCCTGTGCCACCGTTTCTGATATTCTGTTACTGTTTTTTTTGTTGTTTTAATGAAAAAAAAAAAAAAGCATCTTCTGTTTGTTTTTACTTTTTTAAAAACTGATCTCCTGAATTTCTTTTTTTAAATAAAATCTTGTTTGTATTTTGTTGGGGTTTTTATTCATTCACAGCATTTTCACCTACTGTAATAACATCAAAACATCAGCTTCATTTTTTATTTTTTTTTGAAATTGTGAGGAATCACATGCTCTTTTAATTTTCATTGAACTTTATAATTATGTATTTATAATTACGTTTCCAATGTCTAAATTCGACTACATATAGACTAGTGCTGTCAAATCAATTAATCACATTTTACATACGTTTTTGTTTATATAACGTGTGTGTGTGGATATATATACACTCACCTAAAGGATTATTAGGAACACCTGTTCAATTTCTCATTAATGCAATTATCTAATCAACCAATCACATGGCAGTTGCTTCAATGCATTTAGGGGTGTGGTCCTGGTCAAGACAATCTCCTGAACTCCAAACTGAATGTCAGAATGGGAAAGAAAGGTGATTTAAGCAATTTTGAGCGTGGCATGGTTGTTGGTGCCAGACGGGCCAGTCTGAGTATTTCACAATCTGCTCAGTTACTGGGATTTTCACGCACAACCATTTCTAGGGTTTACAAAGAATGGTGTGAAAAGGGAAAAACATCCAGTATGCGGCAGTCCTGTGGGCGAAAATGCCTTGTTGATGCTAGAGGTCAGAGGAGAATGGGCCGACTGATTCAAGCTGATAGAAGAGCAACTTTGACTGAAATAACCACTCGTTACAACCGAGGTATGCAGCAAAGCATTTGTGAAGCCACAACACGCACAACCTTGAGGCGGATGGGCTACAACAGCAGAAGACCCCACCGGGTACCACTCATCTCCACTACAAATAGGAAAAAGAGGCTACAATTTGCACGAGCTCACCAAAATTGGACAGTTGAAGACTGGAAAAATGTTGCCTGGTCTGATGAGTCTCGATTTCTGTTGAGACATTCAGATGGTAGAGTCAGAATTTGGCGTAAACAGAATGAGAACATGGATCCATCATGCCTTGTTACCACTGTGCAGGCTGGTGGTGGTGGTGTAATGGTGTGGGGGATGTTTTCTTGGCACACTTTAGGCCCCTTAGTGCCAATTGGGCATCGTTTAAATGCCACGGCCTACCTGAGCATTGTTTCTGACCATGTCCATCCCTTTATGACCACCATGTACCCATCCTCTGATGGCTACTTCCAGCAGGATAATGCATCATGTCACAAAGCTCGAATCATTTCAAATTGGTTTCTTGAACATGACAATGAGTTCACTGTACTAAAATGGCCCCCACAGTCACCAGATCTCAACCCAATAGAGCATCTTTGGGATGTGGTGGAACGGGAGCTTCGTGCCCTGGATGTGCATCCCAAAAATCTCAATCAACTGCAAGATGCTATCCTATCAATATGGGCCAACATTTCTAAAGAATGCTTTCAGCACCTTGTTGAATCAATGCCATGTAGAATTAAGGCAGTTCTGAAGGCGAAAGGGGGTCAAACACAGTATTAGTATGGTGTTCCTAATAATCCTTTAGGTGAGTGTATATACATACATATACACACACATATACACACACATATATATACTATATTGCCAAAAGTATTGGGACACCCCTCCAGATCACTGAATTCAGGTGTTCAGATCACTTCTATGGCCACAGTTGTATTAACTCAAGCACTAGGCATGCAGACACTTCTACAAACGTGTGAAAGAATGGGTCACTCTCAGGAGCTCAGTGAATTCAAGCGTAGTGCCATGATCGGTTTCCACCTGTGCAATAAGTCCATTCGTGAAATTTCTTCACTACTAATTATTCCACGGTCAACTGTTAGTGGTATTATAACAAAGTGGAAGCAATTGGGAACAACAGCAACTCAGCCATGAAGTGGTAGGCCACGTAAAACCACAGAGCGGGGTCAGCGCATGCTGAGGAACATGTGCAGAAGTTGCCAACTTTCTGCAGAGTCAATAGCTAGAGACCTCCAAACTTCGTGTGGCCTTCAGATTTGCTCAAGAACAGTGTGTAGAGCTTCATGGAATGGGTTTCCATGGCCGAGCAGCTGCAGCCAATCCTTACATCACGCTTCTCTGTCTGCCAATCCGATAGACGAGTCTGGGTTTGGCGTTTGCCAGGAGATCTTGCCTGACTGCATTGTGCCAAGTCTAAAGTTTGCTGGAGGGGGGGTTATGGTGTGGGGTTGTTTGGGGGAGGGGGGGTTGTGGTGTGGGGTTGTTTGGTGGAGGGGGGGGGGGGGGGGTTATGGTGTGGGGTTGTTTGGGGGAGGGGGGGGTTATGGTGTGGGGTTGTTTGGGGGAGGGGGGGTTGTGGTGTGGGGTTGTTTGGTGGAGGGGGGGGGGTTATGGTGTGGGGTTGTTTGGGGGAGGGGGGGTTATGGTGTGGGGTTGTTTGGGGGAGGGGGGGTTGTGGTGTGGGGTTGTTTGGTGGAGGGGGGGGGGTTATGGTGTGGGGTTGTTTGGGGGAGGGGGGGTTATGGTGTGGGGTTTTTCAGGGGTTGGGCTTGGCCTCTTAGTTCCAGTGAAACAAACTCTTAATGCTTCAGCATACATAGACATTTTGGTATGGACATTTTCCAACATGACTGCGCACCAGTGCAAAAAGCAGGTCCATAAAGACATGGATGAGGAGTTTGGTGTGGAGGAACTGGACTGTCCTGCTCAGAGTCCTGACCTCAACCCGACAGAACAGCTTTGGGATGAATGAGAGCGGAGACTGCGAGCCAGGCCTTCTCGTCCAACATCAGTGCCTGACTGTGTTCATTCTTCTCCTTTTCTCTGTTCTTTCTAGTAATCTTATTCCCGTTAGCAACATTAGACAACTTGCCAATTCACTAAGTATTAATACTTAAAAAGCTCTAATCAACAAACTTATGTTAGTATTAGCTCAAAAATAAATCATTGCCTCCCTGATGCCACAGTTTTATATCTACTTTATTACATTCATAGACAAAAATACAAAGTGCTTATTGAAGACAGATTGGTCATATGCAAGCAGAAGTGCTGCAGTGCATTATGGGTATTCAGTCAAACGAACAAACCAATCCAGAATGAACTGTCAAATGCAGAACAACATGTGTGAAGGTTACAGAAATACAATGCATTATGAAAAATGACATGCAATGACAAATTGTGATCATTCAAAATTGGTTATGACATTTTCAAATTATGTTCAGTCATTGTTTGTTTTTCACAGTTTGTTGACACACAACATTTATACAAAAAACTGATTAAACAGTATTAAATAATAGAGCTTAATATAAACTCTGCATTTGATTTTTCTGAACCAGCCGAGTGAAAACTGTTATTCACACACAGACTAACATCATCTGCCAGTAGCAAAATGCTTTATCTTCATTTTTTTGTGGCCAAAATACAAACCCACATTTGATGTACATTTTTTATCTTAATTTGTATGTATTATTAATTTCAATTTTATTCAAATTAAACAGTCTCAGTCATATTAAATATTTTAGATTTTGACCTTTGAATAAGTTAACACACAAAGCACATATTCACATTACCTGAGAAAACACTATTACAGTGTTGATTTTCCTTAAACCTACCGGAACATAAAAGGCCACATACATTGGGTTTGCAGAACAAGTTTGGAAGATTAATAGTGTATGTGATGGAGGATATTACTACACAACCGTGGCTCATTCTCGACCATCACCAAACAACTGCAGCAGGAACGTGAACAGGTACACCACATCCAGATAGAGACTCAGAGTGGCAAAGATATACTCTTCAGGACTCATGGAGTATTGCTTGTTTCCCATCAGAAGCTGCAAATCAAAGGCTAGAAACTGAGACAGAAGAGACAGAGACTCAGGTCAGTCCACATTATATCACAAAGTAAATCCTCATTATTTAAAACCATAATCCTTTCTTGACTAATCTGCTTCTCACCATGGTAAACACCACCGCTCCTATGCAGGCATAGACCGCGTGTAACCAGGGCACCTTTTAAAAGAGAAACCGTTAGAAGGCGACTAGAATCTAATCTAGGACAGATAATGGTTTTGTACAGATTGGGACTGGTATTATTAGCCAGTATCTAAAAATACAGTCCTGAACAATGTTGTAACACGTCACAATCAACATGCATTATGTACACATTTCTCTGGATGTAGTGAGTGAAGTAACGCATTACTTTATAAATGTAGCACATTAATATCTAAGTTACTTTTCAGTTTAATTATTTTGCTTAAACGTTTTTTAAATTACTGAATTGAAATTCTCTCTCTTCTCCGTAATATAGTCACTTAGACATGTGCACTCGAATGGGAACCAGTGTTGAGTAAAGTTATGCATTACTTTTAAATTTGCAACAAAATATTTTTTTCACATTTTAGTTACTTTTTTAAATAAGTAACACAAGTTACTTTGTTTTCCCTTGTATCGACTGAGCTCTTTTGTTGAGTGAAATAATCGTGAGGAACTGCAGAGGCGTTGTGTGTGAACATGATGGCTATTGTAGATCTAGACTAAATGTGAGCATTTACTCCTCTCACTTGAACAAAAACACTATTCCTCAAAATCAATAAAAACAGAGAAATGCAAACCCAGAATATTATGTGAACCTCCTATAATTAAATATGTTAAATTACACAAATATACTTTATGTATTGAATCTCACTTTATTGACCAATGACTTTGCTGCTGAACTTTGATGAACCAATTAGAGGAAAAAAGACTAAGTTAAACATCATATTTGTGTTTCATTTTTCTTTGTTTTTAATTGCTGAAGTAAGAGTGTTGAACTTTCTTCTGCGTTCTATTTTTCTGCAATACAGAATGACATCACAGCTGAAAGGTTTGTCTGAGTGGCGCCCTCTACTGTACAGGCGTGAATTTGCACTTCCTTCAGCCTGAGGATTATTCATTTCAGTTTTGGGGCCCTATTTTAAGGATCTAAGTGCATAGTCTAAAGCACACGGCTTAAGAGCACTTCGGGTCCTATCTTGCACCCAGCGCAAATGACTTTGTACACCGACGCATGTATCATTCCTATTTTGCACCCGACGCACAGCGGGCTTTTCCCTCCACAGACGCACGTCGGTAAATTAGGGAATGAACTTGCGCTCCCGGTGGCGGTTCCGGCGCAAACGTTCCCTGGTGCTATTTTACAGTTTCAGAAAACAATTCTGCCACAGACCAGGAGAAACCTAGTCTAAAGTCAGTGGCGCGTTATTCAGAGGCTATTTTAAGTGCGCATGCTTGGCCATAATGTAGCGTGTGCACAACACACACACACTTTGCTTCTCTCATCTACACAGATACAGCAGTTTTCATTTTTTCAAACCATACATTATTTCAAGGAAAAATATTCCACACGAGGAAAATCATTGTTGTGTCCATGAAGATGTGAAAAAATAGGCATAAATCTAGCTTACACATTTACCCAAATGATCATACGCCTGTTTAACCGAAGCTAATTTGGGTGTGTTTCTCCATCCCCAATGTCACTTCTCTGTGTTTTACGGCCCTGACGAGAACGTCGGTCTCCTCGGCTGTGAACCGCTCCTGGCGCGCGCCTGGCAAACCCGCAGTTATAATAGCAATCCGCCATGGAACAAGCACGCCTGCTCTTAAAGGGAATGTGAGATGTCGCTCTGATTGGTTTATTTCACGTTACGCCCAAACCACACCTATGAGTAATGAAGCTACTTCAGACCAATTCATTTTAGATTTGTGCCGAGATCCGCCCACAAAGTTACTTGCATTTTGCGTTTGATACTTGTGTTTCAGATCGTTATAATAGTGCGAGTCCGAATCCACTTTTGCTAGTTTAACGACGGGGAAAATGGTCAGCGCTCCTGGAGCATGGTCTAAAAGGGTTGTCTCTATTCTCTTAATGAGTAATGGGCATATTTTGGGCGTAACGTGAATTAAAAAAATCAGAGTCTCTTCTCCCATTCCCTTTAAAAGCCAGTTGCGCTCGCGCCATGGCGGATTCGCTATTTACATGACGGAATTTGCAAGCAGAAAAACTGAATGCTTCTCTACCATGCAGACCATCTACGGGACAAAGTGTACGCGCGTTGTGGACCCGCCTATAGGCGCACATTACTAATGCGCTCTTTAAATAACAAAAAAATATTGCGCAGTTTATTTCAGTTTCCTCAAAATAGCAACGCGTCATCAATGCGCCTGAACACACACTCGTTTTCACACCAGCAGCCCATGGGCGCGCAAATGCATTTGCTATTTAAACAACGTGACGCAGGACGTGAAAATCTAACTAAACACACTTGCGTCGCTCCTGGCGCTGCATTGCACAGGCCAGGGTGTATGATAGGGCCCTTGGTGTGAAAGGTCTATATTTGTCCCAAAAAAAGACCTTCAGGGGTTTGTACAGTTGTACAGTCGGTAATATAAACCATAATGTTGAGATTTTTGTATGGTCAGGAAATGAAGGTGAATATTATATAGGCTATGTTGTTGAATGCATTACTGCGTTGAACACAAAAAAACGTTTCTGTACAAAACCCCCCACAAGTCCTGGACGAGAGCGAGCCTCAGCCAGCTGAGATAAAAGTAATGCAAAAGTAATGTAATGCATTACTTTACATAAAGAGTAACTAAGTTACCTAATTAATTACTTTTTTAGGGAGTAATGCAATGATATAACACATTTGCATTTAAATGTAACTTTCCCCAACACTGGTCCTGAACTCTATTTATTCAGTTGAGTGTGAAGCTCAGTGAGGTTTTACTAAAGTTGACTTTTACTTACATAGCCAAAGGGAACCACGAATCCCATGACAATAGCACAGAAAAACATGACCATAACCAGAATGAAGAGAAGACCTTGGTATGAGGTGATGTCAATCTATAGAGACAAATAAATCATATTATTGTATTTTGCATGTATAAACATTAGTACTTATTGTACTTTAAAGCAACATTGCTTTATAAAAGCAATATGATAAAAGACACCAATGTTCACAAAAAATGTAAATTTAGTAATATTAATGATTGGAATAATGCTTTCATCGGTTGCTCACCTTGCTCTGAAAGCTGAAGATGGTGACGCACAGAAGCACGGTGGCAGTGATGCCAATGCACAGGATCACAGACTTGGTGTTGTAGAAACTGTAGGAAAAAACGACCGGTGTGGTCAGAAGATA
This sequence comes from Leuciscus leuciscus, assembly GCF_965113295.1. Lineage (NCBI taxonomy): Eukaryota > Metazoa > Chordata > Actinopteri > Cypriniformes > Leuciscidae > Leuciscus > Leuciscus leuciscus. The sequence continues at coordinate 30,540,184 of NC_138747.1, read as the reverse complement.
TTGAACATATCCTGTGGAATTTAGAAAAACAAGTTTGCAAACATGCAAACGCGTAACAGATATGTCATTACCTGGAGATAAAACCCAACATGCAAGCCATGCTCAGAGTCTTTGGTTCACAAAAGCATGCAAAATAAACGACAGCGGGAAAAAGGGGGAAGAAAACAATCATAGAACATTTAATTATATGAATGCAGTGTAATGCAATGAAATGCAAACATTTTAAGTATGGCTCTAAAATGATTTTTGGGCTACTGTAGAAAAAAGGCAAACCTGTACTTTACACTCTAAAAAATAAAGGTTCCAAGAGGACAGTTTGGCAGTGATGCTGTAGAAGAACCATTACTGGCTCCTCACAGAACCTTCCAGCGCTCAGATCTTAAAACAACTTTTTCTTTTTCTTAGTGTGAAGAACATTTGAATAATCGAAAGAACTTTGGTGCATTTGAAAGGTTCTCCATGGATGTTGAAGGTTCTTCATGGAACCATTGATGCCAATAAAGGACTTTTATTTTGAAGAGTGTATTTGAGGTGAGGGATTTATTTATTTTAGGATGTATTTAATTATAATAAAGTCAAAGTTGATGACATTTTTAAACAAATACTCACAAAGATTGTAAGCAGAATAAAATTCCATGGAAACTGCCTCCTATAATACAGAAATGATAAGATTATTTTATGATGTGTTTTCCTGCTTATTTCTCATATAGAATAAGTGTATTCAGTTTCATGAACTGACCTCAAATCACCACAGCAAATCAATGTGAAATATGTGACGAGAAACAGAAGACTGCAAAACACACACATATTGCTGAAGTTAAAGATCACTGAAAGTAATACCTAAAAGTGGAGCATTTTAGAGCATTTATGGCCATATTTTAATGACTGATATTACATACTTGGACATGGAGTATAAAATAGGATGTGTTTGAATGTACATCCTCACCGGAGCACTGAGGAAAGCAGAGGAAAAGAGGTTAGGAGTGTCAAAAATCAATACTTACTATCATACGCTTCCACATAACTCATACAACACACTGTTCAAAAGTTGAGGTCGGTAAGATTTTCTTTGTTCGTTGTTTAAGTCTTGTTTACTCACCAAGTTAAAACAGTAATATTGTGAAGTATTATTGCAGTTTAAAATAACTGTGCTCTCTGTGAATATATGTTCAAATGTAATTTATTCATGTGATCAAAGCTGAATTGTTAAAAAAGTGGGCCAATTTAGTCCCAAGTATTGGAATAGTACACTTACAAGTATACTACTAGTACATTGATATAATAATTACTACATAAGGTAAACTTAAAAATATACTTGAACTTTACTTGAGTATACTTAAAATGAACTTGAAGTATACTTATTTTTTGTAAGGATTATCAATGTTGACAAGAGTTGTGCTGCTTCATATTTTTGTGGAAACTGCGATGGAAATCTTTAATGCGTTTAAAAGTTGAATGCGTCCTTGCTGACTAAAAGTATGAATTTGTTTACAGTAATAATAATCCATCTGTGAGCAGTGTGCAGTATCTCGACTCACTGGAACGTGAAGAGAGCGATGACTGCCACTGTTGAGAAGAGCTGCAGCATCAGGATGGAGAAAACCTGCCAGAAACAACAAGACACATGTTTATTACAAGCTTTTTGACTTGATCATCCTCAATACATATTTCATTTGAATATTTAAAGTGTCACCTTTCGTATAAAGATTCGTCTAATAAATTTGTCATCCCAGGAAAACGTTCCTTCACCGTAGTAGTAACCAGGACATCCTGCAAAAGGAAAAATAAATGAATATATAAGACCAGAAATATGTATTTGACAATATTTGTGAGAATGCTTTAATAAGCACCAGCGTTGGCCTCGTCGTAGCTTGGCGGCATGTGTCCGTCCACAGTCTGGACCGTCGGGGCAATCTGTCAAAACAAACCGGGGTAATATAGAGGCCAATAACATGCTGCCAAATCTGAATTATTCAACTCACTTTGAGAATGATTATAAAATACTCTGAGTAAACTTTAATCTTTGATTATTGTTTTATAAGCTTATGGATATAATCCAATACAGAGATTAACTGACCTGTGCAAATGAAACCATGAAATACAGGACATATTGTGTCATGAAAAAGATCATTTAGATTGTGTGTATGAATGCAATATGTAATACAGTCGGTTTAATTCTTTAGTCTTCAGTAGAATAAAACTGTAAATGTTATTATGTCACTGTAAAGACAGAATCTTGATCTATAAATAGTGGTAATAATCTCCTTATGGAAATATGCCAGCAAAGCACGCGGTGTCTTCAGTTGATCAGTTTTAATGCCATTCAGTCAATTACATTTATAACCATTAATTTATGTTACTTTATTATATATATATATATATATATATATTATTATTTTATTATATAGACATCATTACTTGTAGATTAATTCATCTTCACTTTACTTTCACGGTTTACAGAAAGTCTTCTGATTTGTATTCTATTCTATTGTTATGTTATCTGATCTTATGTTGTTGTATTCTATTCTATTGTTCTGTTATATTCTATTCCATTTTTCTGTTTTGTTTTGTTTTGTTCTGGTCTGTTCTGTTATATTCCATTGTTCTGGTTTGTTCTATACTATTATTTTCCATTTTTCTGTTTTGCTCTGGTCTGGTCTGTTCTATTCTATTCTATTGTTATGTTATGTTACCTGATCTTATGTTGTTGTATTCTATTCTATTCTATTCTATTCTATTCTATTCTATTGTTCTGTTATATTCTATTCCATTGTTCTGTTTTGTTCTGTTCTATTCTATTCTGTTCTATTCTATTCTATTCTATTGTTCTGTTATATTCTATTCCATTGTTCTGGTTTGTTCTATACTACTGTTTTCCATTTTTCTGTTTTGCTATTCTATAGTAACTGATAAAACAATACCTTACCTTTTTCTGTGTCATTGTCAGTGATGTTTTCCACCGATGTGAGGATCCGCTGTGGTTCTCAGAGGAAAGCGGAGAGTTTCAGTCGGTCAGTGTGTGTGTGTGTGTGTGTGTGTGTGTGGAGATTTATAGTATCTATCCAGGCTAATCCCTCCAGCAGGGCTTTAGTTCATTCCAGCAACGTCTCAGCACTGGAAGGCATGATGGGATCGGGTGGGAAAACACATGCTTCATAACAGATCTTGGGCTTCTCCTTTGACATGTGATGCAACAGGTGTGCTATATTTAGAGTTATATAGCATGTTATGTATGTAGGACAAACCTGAAAGAAGAAAGATGATGATACAGAAGTACATGTGAAGATGACATTATTTGAGTTGAAAATGTTGGAAAGGTGTGGGTTTGTCTCGTCTTGTTTTGTATTATTATAAATTCAAGATACATTTAGGCTACTTGAGAAGCAAAATGAGTTGATATTGTGGTTTTCTGAAAAGAAAAAAGAAAAGAAAAATCATAATGAAGTTAGTTTATTCTTAGAATAAGATCAAATATCTGCATTTTTCTGACTCCATTGGCAGATATTAGTCCTTGTTTTTTAAGCATGAACTCACTTCATTTTGATTAATATTCCATAAAAGAAGACTTCATATCTGAAGTCATTTTGCTTCTCAAGTAAATGTATGTTAATTGATTTAAGAATGTTTAGATATATTCGAACTGGAAAACAAGACTGAGGAAGATAATCATGTGTGCAGTGCATTGACTCTGTGTTATAGAGCTCTAGTGTTATTGCATAAATGTGTTCTTGTTGTTAAAAAAAGAAATGCATTTAATATGTATTTCATACATATTTTCATTAAAAAAAATAGTTATGATTGTAATAAGATTGATACATAACTTGGGGAGACAACTTCAGCATAATAAAATACCCTAACAATATTAAATAGAAGAAAATATCAATAAAAGAAAAATACAGTAAAAAACTAACTTTTTTTCATTCAAAATGTTAACATTTGCTAATAACAACAAGTTAGAGATATTAATAAGTTAATAATACACACAGTACAGCTAGTGTCAATAATTCCCTGCTCATTTCATTGTTCACGAATATTCTAAAGGAACGCAAAAGGCTTGTGGAACGGCCATGTTTTTTTTTTAAATTAAATATGATAAATATAGTGCTGTAACGTGATTGTCCATCAAGAGGCAGTCGTTTATTTCCATGATAGATTAATAGAAGAGGCCGGACAGCTTGTCATGAGGGATATGCACAATATATGGGGCAAGTTGTCACATTAAAATAAAAGCAAAGACGAATTTTCGTTCGTAGACGTGTAATTGACATTCATAAAGTCATTGTAAACTAACAATAATTAGATTTAGTGGTTTCATTTCATGTTTTGTGATTCATATTATTGATATACTGCGTAAAAGCAATTATAGATAGGCAATATCAATATGGCCATATGTGAACATAAGCACATCAACAATGTTAGCCTATATGTTATGTTATTATACAATAGTATTATTAGTATGGAACGTTTAGTCTGTCAGGTTGTTGTGGGTCATGAAACAGTGACTTCATGCTTTAGTAAGCTGCTTCTATAACGACTGCTAAAGGTTTAAGGGTTTATTTCTAGAAGCCTGCTTGTCAGTGGGCCAAACTATAGTACGAGAGCTGTTTATTTATATGTGCTGGAGGGAAAGATTTGATCAGTTCATACATTTCTGGGACTCAAACCCATGACCTTGCCGTTGTCTGAGCTACAGAACTGTAATTTCCAAAGTCATGTCAGAAATATTTATGAAAGTTACGTCATCTAAGCTAACGTGCTAGTTTGTCGGTAGAGGGCGCTCTTCAGTTTATGTTCCCTGTAAATGATTTTTGACTGCATTATGATGATTTCTTAATTCAGAATATGATCAAGATGTGTAGGTGGATGTGTTCAGGGAATTTGCCTGTTAAAAGTATAACATTTAAAGCCCCTTAAATGAACGAACTGACTCGAAAAAAGATTCGTTCATTTTGATGAACGAGATCGAACAAGAGAGTCAGTAAAATGATCCGAACTTCCCATCACTAGTTTATTATGGCCTGGTTTCTGTCCAATAATCATAACTTTTCTTGTAATAACTTACCAGAGTCCACATAACATGGTTTAACTAGCGCAGGTTTTTCCCCTCCATGTGTTCAAACATTTCCGGTTGAAACAGGAAGTTGGTGTAGGACATGCTGGCGCTATGAACAACATTATTTTCGCATGTTTTCCTAAAAAAAGAAAGACTGTAAGCTGCAAATATGTGCAGTAATACTAATTGTGATATAATATATAATAATAATAATATTTTATTGTTTGCTCGCCTTAAGATTTAAAAAAATTAACTCATTGATGTCATCTTAAAAAAAACAACATTTTATTCAGATGTTTAGTTTTAGCCAAACATAAAATAGAATTGTATGATGAGTTCAGTCTCTGTTTCATTACTTGCTTAGCTTGCAAGAAACAGTCAAATATATTTTTAGAAATCATATTTAAAGACTTTATTTATTTTTGTTTTATTTATCAGTTTATTGATATAGGGACAGTATATATATATATATATATATATATATATATATATATATATATATATATATATATATATATATATATATATATATATATATATATATATATATAACATGATTCCAGTCAAAAACTGGAAAATATGTATTGCACATCGACAGAATAGCATAAGCAAATTTTCGTCTCGGGTCCCTAGAAAGCCAAAAGAAATAAAAAATAAAAACTACTACTCAAAGAATACTACCACAGAATGTCATACACATTCAAATACATACCTAAATGACCTGTACCTATTGTAAGGATGCTTCCAACCCTGGCATGAATAACTACATAAATCAAACATTTATTAAATAAATGTGTTTTTTATTTATTTTTTATTCAATTTAAATTTATTCAAACTAATGTCATTAATGTTAGCCCACTGTTCATTTAAATGTAGTATAGCACAGTAACCGCAAGAGGGCGCACTTACTGTATTTAAATGCCATATCAAACATTATTAATTTGGATGTACAATATTTATTTATTTGTTTATGATCCATTAATACTAACACTCTCTTTTCTCTTCTCTCTACTCTATATCTGTTTATAAAAAATTACATATACTGTGTTAGACTAAACTGGGAAGGGTCACAGCACTTACATACTGTTGTCCTATTGTTAGTTAAACTGCCTCTATTGCTCTCCTCATTTGTAAGTCGCTTTGGATAAAAGCTTCTGCTAAATTATTAGATGTAAATGTTAAATGTTGTTCATATCTGGAATCAATTATTCATATATTCATATACATTTGATATAGGCTATATTTGATAACCTATATATATTTTACATTTTTGATATGCATACATATATATATTTGTCTTTTTGTTATTCACAGGTATGTTTCATTCGGTATGGCCAACATTAAATATTCTAGACTCATTATTCTGTGCTATATTCTGTAATTAAAGGCAGCGTATGTGATGTATGAAATGAAACAAAGATTCCATTTGGAACCCTGGAGCCATTATTTAAATGAAGGTGAGAATCGTGGCATAGATCACATACATCATGCTGGTTCCTTCGCCTGTTGCTAGGAGACCATTGTGCACCATCAGCAATCCATGTGCAAAGACACGAGCAGTGCTCAGGATATTATATATATATATGCGCATGTATACAAAATACTCAGGTTTGCAAAAATTGAAATGTAATTTTTTAATATCACATAATCTTGCCATCTCTATAGTAAAAGATAAACATAATACATTTACGAAATATACATTTAGATGCACGTGAAACAAATGAATTGAGTTTGTGTAGAAATGCTAATGTCCGCTTTGCTGCTAACTCATCTTCGCCAATACAAAAGACACTTTCAGAAAATTCTGAACTGCAAAGGGTAGAAAATAAACCATATCCATGCAGAGCTGTTGAAAATGACATTGGCTTAACAGTTTAAATACAAGATGAGATGAGCAGTCCTTTCTTCATGACACAACCTGGTATTATCATGATATTTCCACACGTGAATTCATACTACAGTCTTATACAGTTATGAGAAACTATCATACATTTCAATTATAATACATGTTTTTTACACTCAATGTTTTGACTGTAAACAATATTTATAAAGGTCCACAAAGAGATATAAGAATGTGTTAGAGGAAATTATTGAATTATGAGCTAGCATCTGAAAGGTTGTACAATGTGTTGAACAATATGATAATGAATGCATAGCATCTGGAGTGAGAAGAATATTTATAACGTCCCGAAACTTCAAACTGACACCGATCTCTCAATGCGAGATTATTTTTCTGGTTATAAAACCATCCATCCCCTCATAATCTCGTCAAATGTCCATTGTTGGAAGAAAAAGCTATTCCCTCTTCTTGGATTTCTTGAAAACTCTCCCAAAAAGTCCAAATGTCCAGCATCTGCCAAGAATCCTTACGTTGCATTGGAAAAGTGTGACGTGGTGAAGCGAGTCTGTGTAAGTGCGAGTCAGATGTTCATCCTGAATTATGCATGGCTTGTTTGTACAGAAGAGCACCCTGAGTCTGTGTTTTAGGTCTGGCATGCGTCTCAGGGGTCGATGTGGAAGGCGAGGAGTTTCTCGGAGTGCTGGTTGTTGAGTGTCCTGAGGTCTGGCAGACGCAGCAGGAGTTTGGGGAAGAGTGCGCTGTCTTCCGGCCTCCTGCGAGTGATGAGAGCTCGGAGAGCGCCGATCAAATCCTCCTGGAGCTGCTCGACGGCTCCCACGTCTGATATCCCTGAGCGATCTGACACACAGAGAAATAATCATGAGTACCTGGAATACTGGCTGTGATGTAGACATTACTACTCTCTTACAAACTCTAGTGAAATGCCTTGCTGTCCTTCTAAGGGCCGGTTCAAACAGAACGCGGTTTCGCTGTTTAAAAAGTGCACAGTCTAGAGACGCGTTTTTTAAAAGTTGAACTTCTTTTAACTTGAGCGCCACATTTTTAGAACGGCGTATCACGTGTGAGGTGCAAGTGCAGCGGTTAAAGGCGTCCGTCTAGCGTGTTTACTTTGAGAAACAATGCAAAAGTATTGCAGTGCAGTGGAAAAATGTGTTCTGTGTGAAGTGATGACGGATTTAAAACACTCATGGGTGGCAACTTCACTACACAAAAAGAGCTGTCAATAGAAATGTATACTAGTCTAAGCACAAAAATATGGTGCAATTAAAAAAAAATGGGTGCAATAATTAGTGTGCTAACAGAACTGTTTTCTATGAAAGTTTGTTTCCGCCAAAAAAAAAAAAAAAAAAAAGTATTAGATAATTGCGTTTTTAATCTCACAATACTGGCCTTTTCTCTCGCCATTCCATTCCAATTCTAACCAAAAAAAGGTTGAAATAAAAAATTTAAAAAATGTCATGATGGAAACATTTTCTTTGCATTTTCTTTGACTACAGCCACCATTTTGGATTTTAGTATCGCATTATCCACAAAGGACACATGCGATGCTGATTGTTGAGAACAGCCATGTGAGAAGCACAGCTGTGATGCCTAAAAATGTTGCCTAGTTGGACATCTCCCTAGTACTGACACACTTGAAACATTGCTTGCGTGTGAGAATTATTGGGAATGCAAGGTACCTGCAGAAACCAGCACCACAGCCATGAAGAGACCCATCTCATCAGCCTCCAGACCCATGTTCCCCAGCTTCTCACTGAACTCAAACATGGCGTCCAGAAGACTGCCCATGCCAAGCACTCGCAGCGATGCCAACGGGTAGGTCTGACCATTTAGGAATGTTACAGTCCGTTCCTTGGCGTCAAACAGCGAACAGAACCTCACCATTAGAACCTGCAATGAAAACAATGATGTTAAATAAACTTTTCAACATTGGGTCGTGTAAAGTGCATCACAATAACTCTCAAAGACTTTATTCATTGAAATATTAGTACTGGACGCATTTCGCTTTCAGACCTTAGTTATTGAGTGTTGAAACAAATCTGTAAAGATATTAGTCTAGAGTCTTGCACAGTCCGTAAATAGTTGTCCGTAAAGGGATCAGATTCATGATCGAATTGTTCAGTTGAGTCAAATCTTTTCAATTAATCAACTGAACCAGTTCACAAAATCAATCCTTGGGTCGTGATCTTGAGTCAACAATATTTTGGTCCTAAATAACTGTTCTATGAGGTAAATCACAGCTCTTAGTTCACCCTCAATAATAAAACATAGTTATATACTAATAAACATCAATATGTTTCTACATAGAAAAAGGCAAAGACAGTGGGATTGGACCTGATCTGGGGACAGAAGTTGGCGTTTCTCACCTGAAAGGTCCCTGCCTTCAGCAGCATGACTTGATCATGTTGACTCAGTGCCTGAAACCCGGGAATGCTCTTGGCAAACTCGACCACTTCTTTAACAGCTGGAGTGAAGCACTGGGAGAAACTCTCCCAGACCTGTTGACTGGAGTGACTGGCTGGGGAGACGGGACATGCATTGAGAGGACATGCCTGGAGAAAAACAGAAAGAGACTAAATTAATCTCATGAATTCAAAAAAAAAGAAAGAAAAGAAAGAAGTTTTGCGATGTGCAACAAATCATATGCCCTCATAAAAACCTACCAGAACTTTAGCGCCAGGACTCAGTCTCCAAGGACAAGACGTCTGAGTGGAATAACTGTTGTGCTTTGATGGATAGCTTTGAGAAGGTGTGGTTCCCTGACTGGGACTTGAGGATTGTGGGAAGTTATAGTGACTGTTGTCTATGACCTGGATTGTTGGTTTGTTGTCGTGGCTGGCGAACGGGCATCTGGATTGGGAGAGGCAGTTTGTTGTGGAATGTACTGGATGTTCCTGCGGTGAGACGCTTGGCTGAGGATGAGACTGGCTGTAACCGGACTCTTGCATTGGATTATGACGGAAGGAAGAAGGACTGTTGTTATTGTCATCGTCAATCTTCACCAACACCTTCTCCCCGTTCACAAAGATGTTTCGGTAAGCTTGCGAGATCGCACCGATGGCCTCTTCTGATTGGCCGTCTCCAGGGCTGGTGGGGGTCTCGGTCGGTGAAGAACAGTTGATGTCCATGGACGCCGATTCATTAAGGCTGTTCATGTAACTCTGCATTTCGTCCAGTAGACGTTGTTTCTCACGCTTCGGAATGCGTCCAAATCGCACAGCTAGGAGAAACAGGGGATTAAATGTCAGTATGTATAATCCAATCATACAATGCAAAGGTTTCACTGAATTTACAACTGTCAATAATGCAGTGAGGTATGAGAGGCTGTGCTGTGAATATAGTCACGGCTAAAGGGGATTGTTAGGTCCAACATGCACTGGAATAGTTTTATTGGTTTATCCTTATTTTACTGGCAAATCAGCATTCAGGATCCATTTTATAAAAGACATGAAACAAGATTACATCACAGTGACCACTAATCGTTCATATCACATTAGAACTGGTCTACAAAGCTTCGTTCTGTTCTACTTCCCCCTCCTCTTTCTCATCCGATCTCTCCCTACTCCACCTCGCAGCTATTCATAGATCCTTCAGCTGTATAATACACCTCCCCATCCTTCTGTTCATCTCTCTCTCTCTGTGTGTGTGTGTGTGTGTCTCTCTCTCTCTCTCTCCCATTGGGAAGTGGGTTAGTGAGTCACCCGAAGCAGAGGTGATGTCGGTGAGGGAATGAGTGATGGAGTGATTGACAGCAGGTGAAATGATACAGTCATGAGGTCAAGGGTTAGCAGGTGACAGGTGAAAAGGGCAGAGAGAAGAAGGCGTTAGAATAGTTAAGTGGTGCAACGTTGTAGGGCAGAGGAACATGATATGATGATGACCTAGAATGATAAGGAGCACCAAGTGTTGAGCAATGTGAAGTGCCTTGAGCAAGCAAGGTTCGGTTGAAACTGCTAACACAAGCACTAATGCAAAACCAGATCTTTAGGCTTGTAATATAACAAGGTTTTGTGTGTCTCGGGGTGTCATATAGCACCCTCACGTGAAGGCGTTGACCAGTGTTAAAGGAGAAGTCAAGGTTTCCGGTGACAAGCTCAATGACATTATAAATGGAGGAATATATACCATCTACTGTAAAGCAAGCGACATACAGTATTAGCTATGTTTTTTGTATTACAATACCCTGAAAAGTTAAATCCATAAAGGTTCTTTATACATTCATAAACTTTCAAATGAATTGGAAATCTTGCGCAATTACAGCTTGAGTTGCAACAAGGGAGGAAAACAAGGTCAAGTATGTCATGTGACGTTGAAATATGATGGTGCATGCGGTATCACTTTACTTTCCCGCTTTTTAGGTCACCTAAATATGTACACTAGCCCCAGAAAATATGATTTATTATCAGCCCAGTTTACAAAGCTCCCCAGAGACAGCAGTGTCCTGTATGGGCAAAGTGTGCTAGAGGACAAATCGAAAAGATATTTTAGTGTATTTATGCATTACATCCAACTGAAATAAATGTTCTTAGCTTCTGGGTTACACCGACAAAGCACTTTATTAAATCCCAGCGAGCGTTTAGATCTTAATTAATCCTGCAATACAGCAAACGAAGACCTGGAAACACATTAAACTGCAGTGCACTAGGAGCTCGGTGTCCCCAATTCCCCAAATTAACCTGATTTGCAGCAGATTTTACAGTGAGCGATGACTTGTGGGATTTCGGCGTGCCCGCACTAATAAATCAGCGGTGAAAGGAAACTGTCAGCCATAGGTGCAAGCATTACAGAACAGATGGTGGATGCTGGGTTGAGGAAATAAAAAAGGAGAATTGAAAGAATGTTTTAAATGCGCTGGAAAGGTGTGATCACATTAGCGAAATTTTGGGGCAAAAAGGTCAATTGTCCATTGTCAATAGTAGTGATGCATGAAATACTGATGAATACTGATGTTTCCCTCAGCAAACACTTTAAATAATACAGTCATACCAAGAATTATAATGCTTATTATTAATAACTGTATGTTTTAAGCTCTTACCATCTCTGGACATGCCGACAGAGAGGCACTTCTTAAAGCGACAGTGCTGGCAGCGATTGCGATTCATCCTCATGATCAGACAGTTTTCATTCTTCACACACATCTTATAATTGATGTTCTGCTGGATACTGCGGCGGAAGAAACCCTGAGGATAACACAAAATCAGATTGAATGCGTGTGTGAGTAAAGCAAGCAACAGGCACATGAACTGACTAGTGACTTCTGCTCAGTTTAGAGGCACATCAGTTATTCATTTTGAGAGTATTTTAAGAGTGAGAAGTGTGCATTTGCGTGTCCTTACCTTGCACCCTTCACATGCATGGACACCATAGTGAAATCCTGACGCAATATCCCCACATACTTTGCAGAGCAACACCATACCTCCGGTTTCTATAACACAAATTTTAAATGAGTTAGCAGTGATCAATGTCACAGAATTTGAGACAAAATTATCAAAAATGACTCCAATAATACTCACTAGTAAAGGTACCCGTGAATCCAATGGGTCGCCTGCCAACCATTGGGTGTGAGTAGGAGTTTTGCCCTGATGACGTTACGGTTGGTGTAACGGTGTTCACAGAGGAAACACTGCTTACTTCTGGAAATTGGAAAACCAGTTTGTTGCCCCTTGCAGAATTGCCACTGGTTCCAGCTGAGTATTTTTTAGGGGCTCCAAGATCAGTGAAGGAGACCTCCTCTGGGGATGAGGGTTGGGAGGATGGAGACTGGGTCTGGTACCCACTGGATGGGCTCCCTGGACTGGGGCTGGCACTTCCGGTTGAGCCTGCATAGTGAATCACTCCTTCACCTGCGTGTGTGTGAAGGGGAAGAGAGAAAGAGAGGGGGAAAAAAGAATATTTCATGAGGATAAGTTTGTCTTGTTATTATAAATATCTAGTTCAGTCATGAAACTCTAGATGGAGCAGATCCTTAATGCAATATGCTAGCCATCACATTGTTCACTACATGGCTCTTCAAGCTGATTGGTCTCTGGTACATCAGCTGCCAATGAGCTTGCATGCTCAACATTTAAATAGTCTGGTGTAGTGTTTGCTGTAAACCGGTCCTGCAGCCCTCCACCTTCCCCAGATCCACTTGCCTAGATCTGCTACGGGTAATTTCTTGAGTGGTATATCATGGCAATGTATTTACAGTAGCAATTATCCGTACTTGCTCTACAGCAGCACCAATAACAGTCTGCCAAGACCATATACATTAACATTGTCATATCCATTAACATACCAAACTATCCCGAGTCTTGTCATGATATAAATATCTAAATGAGCAGAATGAGAAGGCTTATTTAGTTTAGCTTACATATCCATTGCACTCTACACAGTTTATTAAATGTGACTAATTTCGTGTAGGCTATATTCACTTCATTTTGCATGTTTAAATCCATTTTGCAGGATTCAGCAAATCTGTCATTGAGCTGAGGCTTTTATGCAAATCTTAAAGATAAACGTGCAACATCTTAGTTACTCTCTGAATCAGTTAAATGTCATCAAACTGAATGGTATTGTAAACTGAGTGGGTGTGGTCTATTCAGAAATGTGTCTTTTTTCTTTCTTTTTTTAGAACAGTTGAATGTTCAAAAAGCTGTCAAGCTTACATTGACTTCTATGTAAAATGTCTCACATGTTTGAACTCTTCACTACTTTCAGTCTGGCTAGCTCATCCATCGTCATGAATCACATGTTTCAAAGCGCGCCAGGAGAGGGCTCAAACATGTGAGAAGTGTGCCAGACTGCCAGGATGAGCCAGACTGACTCACGTGTATAAGTGTAATGCTGGGGAATCGGATTTATTTCAGAGTCGGTTCGTTCGTTTCTCCACAGCTTTCCAAAAATTGCATGCCGGTTTTCACGAGTTCAGTGTTGGTTAAATTCATACACCAGCCTGTTTGTTAATATGATTGCGTTTTACATTTTTATTTATTTTATTTTTTCAAGTGGAATTTGCATCTTCCAGTTTAATGTTGCGAAGTGTTTTCCTCAAGCGTGTTTTTCTTGCGTGTTGTCTCCATCGATGCAAAGATCCCTCTACTAACCTTCCCGAGTCTGTTAAACCGAATCATTCAAAAGAACCGACTCAAAAGAACAATTTGTTTGTGAATCATAAACTCGAAGAACTCGTCACACCCCCGCCTCACGCGCTGCGCGCTCCAGAGCTGCCAGCCACCTGACCGTCGACTCACATGCACTCCTGACACAGTGAACGCCCCGAAAACACAAGCCTCTTTCCGCAGTCCCGTGTCTAAAACAGCCGCAGTACGAGAGAGAGAGAGAAACACACTTGTGTGCCAGCCTGCTGCTCACGTTTGAAGAGGGCTTAAAAACAGTAACCAGGGCCAGGTTTATGCGCCCGTGTTTGTAATACTTGAGTCACCGGAAACTGGAGTGCATGCATGAACGTGCACGGTCACGTTTGCTCGACATGCGAGCTTGTTTTTGTTTTCGCCTTCTTGTTTTTAAAAAAAAACGCAACTCATTTCACCTCTGCTAGCTCAATTGCTTATATGATGTGCATGGATGAAATATATATATTAGACTACATTAACTGCTCTTCCCAATTTCATTTCATCCGAGTTAAACGAGTTCCACGACCATAGTGACATTTTGTATGACACATAATTTCCCCAAACACGTTTCCTGTGTATTGTATCTCACATGCAGAAGGGTGAATGAGAATATGAGGGTGAATGAGAATATGAGGAAGAATGAAGAAATGAATGGGTTATTGAATTTGTGAAACCTGCTGTTCAGGAAATCAAACATCCCTCTTGATGACATTCTGAATGCTTACAGGAGTGCTGTGTTTGTTTAATATATTCAAGGTAGATTTTATGTTTGATCACTTAGTCACTTTAAAATTTCAATAACATTAGTAGGCTATAAATGTACGCTTCATATTATACTATGTAGTATTGTATAGCATACTGTAAAAATTTTTTAAAAAAATGCTGCCTTAAATTAGGTACAATTAACTTGGATGTTTGTCATTTCAACTTAAATGACATTAATCTGCTGTATTGCATACCTTGTTGTAATGTACTATAATAATAACTACTGACATTTTGTATCAACTGGAGTGTGATACTGTCAAATAAAATAATCCAATGCTTCCCCTATATGTATAGGTGTATCTGAGTGTGTAGTTTCTTATGCATTATTTATATATTCTTCATGTTAATGTTTTCTAAAGGCAGTGTTGAATGATTAACAGAAAAATGATAAACGCTGACTGAACTATATTTTAAACCAGCCGAATGAACATTAAGTAAATGGCAGGTGAGCTGTACGTTGAGACTCTCAGTTGTGAGGCTTTAAAGGTTTGAAGTTTTGTTCAGAGAGCTGGATGCCCTCAGACATGCGCTGCCTGCTGCTGAAAACTAGGTCAATATTACTGTATCTTCTAGGAGAAAACACATATGTGCAGCACAACCTGTGTAAATGAAGACTCAGTGTGCTACAAATGAATCATTGGCTTTGTAATAGATTTTATTCTTGACGTAAGGAACACTACTGGGGCAAAGCACATGCGAGTTAGGCTACATATATTTGAGCTTTCTGTTTTTACGTGATGAGTCAATCTCTTAGTCTGTGCCTGAAATGCACCAAGCATCTTCTATCACATAAGGCTGTGCTTGTTATAAGCCTGTGTGTGTTGTCTAATGGAGATCACGCAGGCAGAGAAGAACGAACTGAGCTGAAAGCTGTGCCTGTTTGACTTTGACCCAGTGACCAGCCTCCCTCCCTTCAGAGACCGGATGAGATCGCTGCCGGAACAAAAACACAGGCAAGGAGGGGGTGTGTGGTGTGTGTGTGCCTGGGAAATCAAATCACGCGTGGCACGTGGAGTTCCGAGTTGATCCTCGTGACAGTGAAAGTGAAAGTCTGTCTGATGACAAGCAAAACGTGCAGCTGGCAAACCGAGCGCTTTCAAAGAAATCACAAGCACCAGAATCAGAAAAACAACACACTGGATATGACACTGACAATATGTATTCTAAAGGTTATTTCTAACCAATCCGAAAGTAGCACACTGATAATTGTAGTCTGTATAGTCTGTATTAATAACAACAATAATAATATAAATGTACATATCTGTGCATTATCATATACATGTACATATCATATACATATCTGTTTTAAAGTTCCCATGTATCATTATTTTACTTGCTGCCAAAAAACTATAGCATCACAATCACACTGGGATACATTCGTTCTGACGGTAACACTTTACAATAAGGTTAATATTAAGTATATTATATATTATTAAGTAGTATATATTATTATTAGTAAATATATTAATAACATGAACTAACAATGAGCAATACATGTGTTACTATATTAGTTCATCTTTCTTCATGTTAGTTAATACAAATAATAAAAATACAGCTGTTCATTGTTTGTTCATGTTAGTTCACAGTACATTAATGTTAACAAATACAACCTTTGATTTGAATAATGCATTGAAAATAATATTAACTATGATTAATAAATTCTGCAGAAGTGTTGTTCATTCTTAGTTCATGTTAACTAATGAACCTTGTAAAGTGTAACCGTTCTGACTTACTAATACATATCTAAGATTACTTTATTATGACTCTTTAATAAATGACTTCAGATTAGCCATCTAAAAACATCATTGGCTTATAAGAAAGGTCATGTGATGCCCGTAAACAAAACTCTGGTTTATTGCCTGATGTGCAGTGTTAACTGTCAGGTTTTCCTCAGATGATGTTCCTGAGGAGTTGTTGACATGCACATCACGTGTTTGAGTGAATGTAAAGGAGGAGCGCTTATAGATAAAGGCCAGTCAGTCACTGGCGCACGAGCGTGACTCGGTTAATGAATATAATCACACGTGTGAACACGTTCCCTGTTCGAGAGGGAAACACCTTGACAGTAGATAACCCAGTTTCCGATTTCACCCACCTCTCTACTGGAGATCACGCTACATGTTACAAAACGCTACAGAATCGCGGCGAACGCACAGATAGCTTTGAAGTTTTACGATTGTAACTTTGTCATAGCAACAAGTCGTTGGTTGCTGAGGTCATGCTGAAAAATAACTCACGACTGATTTATGAGGATGATATGTCATGATGTACACAGTCTGTTGGAAGAGCGCGCGAGGAGTTGCACGTGAGTTTGTTTACGCGCCACCGGAAACATTTGTCAAAACATCGGTATCCGTAACGCAGGCACGCGATACAGTACAAAATGTATTTCAAATGCAGCGTGCAGAAGCAAAAACGAATCATGTCATTGTAAAATGAAAAACATGTCAAACAATTAGGCTACAGTCCTTCCTTGGCGATATCAAACGTGAGCGTGTATTAATTTTGCACTAAAATACAATGTCTCTATTTTACAAAGTTCAACAAGATGTTATATCAACATTGGCTGAGATAAAACTGTGCATATAACTCTAATCGGGTGATTTAAAAATGTCTACATTAATGTAGAACAATCTAGAATAGCTAATACTTATAGTCAATACATCGCTTTAACTCACCTGGACTGCCGTCCATAGTGTCTGTTCCTGATGTTGATGAAGCAAAAGCGGGAATCTGAAGCGGCTCTATTATAATATTCAGCGTGTTTCAAATTCCGTCAACACAGGTGAGAAGACAACTTCAAGAAGTATTTTAAGGAAAAGTCTCGAAAAAGAAGAAGTTGATTCTCAAAAGTCAGATGTCCTTCAGGTTAGCAGGGCAATGTGCCGTTCCTCAGTGTTAGAGAGCTGAAACACTGTGTTCATTACTGTAAGAACAGGCAGAGCTAGTGACCTGGCATCAAGGCAGAGATGTGCAACTAGTTTGAGACGAGCACAAGCATCACACCAAACACGTTTTCAGGTGCTTTAGAAATGTGACTGAGCTTCCCCCCACTAGTTTCCCCCCTCCTTTCTGTGCCCTTTAAATTGTTTGTGGTATTGTGTGCCAAGGACTGTGAGTCCGTTTCACACGCCCTCTGTCCTTCTCTGTAGTAGCTGCTGTTCTCTCTCTCTCTCTCTCTCTCTCTCTCTCTCTCTCTCTCTCTCTCTCTCTCTCTCTCTCTCTCTCTCTCTCTCTCTCTCTCTCTCTCTCTCTCTCTCTCTCGTATATGACTGACTGAATGCGCGTGCACTCGGTTGACATTGGAATGCCTCATGCGCGCGCTGCATGTGATCGCTGTCCTACTGACACAGATTTTATGCTAATGTTCGGAGAGGAGGAGGAGAGGCGTGGGGAAGCACATGCAGAAGAGGAGGAGCGCATCGTGACTGCTGTTTGTTCCCCCTCACAGCTTTATATTGCTCGAGTTCCTCCTCTCCACACACGCGCTGCTGATAGGCTTCGAGCCATCGAGGGTTTGCCCGAATGAACATCGCATCAAACCGCCTGAACTCAGCTCGGAAAGGCATCATGTGGGTCTCACGTTTTTAGCCTGCATCACGCACTGGCTTGGATGTAGGTCATGTGCCTAAATTAGCTATAGCCTACACATAATTTGATGAAATGATGTTTGGAGACCTCTAACTAAATATTAATACTGATACGAAAAACATGTCTATATTATAGTGTTACTGAAGAAATGTGCATATATAGGCTACACGTCAAAAAATTAAGGTAAGGTTTTTTTTTTTAAGAAATGTATTCTTATTCAGAAAGGATGCATTAAATTGACCAAAAGTGACCGTGAAGGCGTTTATACTTACATATACCTCCTGAGACCCCGAAAAAACGTTTGTTTTTTTTATCTAGTATTTTTCATGTCATTACATTGTAGAGCATAAGAATCAAATGGAAAATAAAATATTTTTTATTTATCATATGCTATGCTATGTCCATTTAGTGGACACCAGGACTCAGCTATTTAAAAAATAAAAACACATTAAATTACATGTTTATGCAAAAACAATGGGATTTATTTTTTTATTTTATTAACCAATACATTTTTAGGTTTCAGGTTTTTTTAACCAAAATCTGTATAAAGATGATTCCCAGCTATGTTATGAAAATATATAATGGAATGAATTGATATACCATTTTACTTCATGCAATATGTGGGTAAACGGGCCATAAATGTGCAATACAATGTATATATATACACGGTATCTAATTAGCATATTAATGTGTTCTTGGGCCAACATATAATGAAAAAAGAAGTGTAATAGTGGGAGTAATAATTGCCACGATTTTCATAATAATATATCATATTTCATAGGAATATTGATATAGAATTTCATTTGTAAACAATAATTTTCTGCATCTGTGACCTGTAGCTCCTCCCATGACAGCCACGTCATGTGATCTCATGAGTATTCCCAAAATAATATTTCGTAGTGTTATGGTTTTGATGAGCGAGAGACTTCTTTCAGAAACATTAAATATCTTACTGATCCCAAACCTTTGAACAGTACAAGTTAAACATGTGGCGTTAACTGTAACATACACCCTAATGTTCAGCCTTGCATAAGCATTTTCCAAATTACACTGTTTCCTAGAATATATGGTTTTCTTTGTGTTATTTTTATAAAAACATGAGGTCATGGTGAACAGAATGTTACTTGATACGAGTTAGTGTAGGTCACATCAAAAACGCCTCGGTTACGACTGTAACCTCGGTTCCCTGAAGAGGGAACGAGCGTTGCGTCGAGAAAATGACGCTGTGGGAACGCTTTGCGTGATGACGTCTTGAAGCACATGTAAAATCAGTCCAATGGTGTGGCGGAACGTCAGAGGCGGGTGACGTCACGTACCAGGAAGCTATAAAAGCCGGCCCGAAACAGAAAACGAAAGCTTCGTAAAAGTCTGAAGTCGAGCTGACAGGCATGAAGGAGATATGGCAGGGCGACGCAACGCTCGTTCCCTCTTCAGGGAACCGAGGTTACAGTCGTAACCGAGGCGTTCCCTTTCAAGGGAACTCCCGTTGCGTCGAGAAAATGACGCTGTGGGAACGTCTATACCAACGCCTCCATAGCTACAAATGTCTGTCCTGTGTGAAATCCGTAGAGCAGCACTAGGAAGACAAAACATGAGACCCTGGAGCAGAGTCTAGATCCAGAGAGTAAAACCTGACGAAAGTGTGCGGTGAGGACCAGCCTGCCGCATCACAGACGTCCTGTAAAGAAACTCCTGAAATAAGGGCCTTAGAGGCCGCCATACTCCTCGTCGAGTGCGACCGGACAGCCAAAGGAGAAGGCTGCCCAGCCGCCTCATAAGCAAGTGAGATAGCCTCGACCACCCACTTGCTCATCCTTTGCTTAGACACCGGGCCCCCTTTGTTAGGGGACCCAAAGCACACAAATAATTGATCACTTTTACGCCACAGGGCAGCTCTGTGGACGTAAGCGTCTAACGCCCGCACAGGGCAAAGCAAATTATTAGCCTCCTGGTCAGCATTTTGAAAGGGAGGAGGACAGAAGGCCTGCAGAACAATAGGTCTAGCCACATTAGTGGGGACCTTGGGGATATAACCCGGTCTCGGATGAAGGAACGCTTTAACCATACCCGGAGCAAACTCTAAGCATGACGGAGCCACCGACAATGCTTGAAGATCCCCTATTCTCTTAAGAGAAGAAATAGCCAGAAGGAAAAGAGCTTTCAGAGTAAGAAACTTCTCAGGAACCTCCTCAATGGGCTCAAAGGGGGCCTGGGATAAGCCTTGTAGCACAAAGGACAAATCCCAAGGTGGCACCCTAGAGCGAACTGCAGGCCTCAGCCTCCAAGTGCCACGAAGGAAACGAGATACCAGAGGGTCTTTCCCCACAGACATTCCACCCAAAGGAATGTGGTAAGCACCTATGGCCGCCACATAAACCTTTAAAGTGGACGGGGTCAGACCTGCAGTGAACCGGTCCTGCAGGAACTCCAGCACTGTACCAATTGGGCAGTGGACTGGGTCCAACCGACGGTCACTACACCAGGAAGTGAAAACTCTCCACTTCAGGGCATAAAGTTTCCTCGTGGAGGGAGCTCTGGACTGTAGAATGGTCTCAACAACCTCGGTTGAGAGACCTGACTCTATGAGCTGGGCCCCCTCAGAGGCCAAGCCCACAGGTTCCACAGTTCTGGCCGAGGGTGAAATATCGAGCCCTCTGCCTGGGACAGAAGGTCCCTCCTGACGGGTAACTCCAGAGGATGCCCGTCGAGGAGGGACACAAGATCGGGAAACCATACTCTGCCCGGCCAGCGCGGGGCTATAAGAAGTAGATGGACCCGGTCCCTGCGAACTCTTTCCAGAACTCCCGGGAGCAGAGCAACTGGGGGAAAGGCGTACAGACGTAGCCTCGGCCACGTCTGTACCATAGCATCCAGTCCCAGAGGAGCTGGATGCGTGAGGGAGAACCAAAGTGGACAGTGAGACGTCTCTCGAGACGCAAACAGATCCACTTGTGCTTGGCCAAACTCCCTCCATATCAGCTCCACCACCTCGGGGTGGAGCCTCCATTCCCCGGGCCTCGGCCCCTGCCTCGACAGAGTGTCTGCTCCTATATTCTGTACCCCGGGGATGTAAGCTGCCCTGAGTGACAGTAACTTCCCCTGGGACCACAAGAGGATATGGCGTGCCAAGTTGGATAACGGGCGCGAGCGCAAACCCCCTTGGTGGTTGATATAGGCGACTACCGATGTGTTGTCCGTATGTACTAGCACATGGTGCCCCCTGAGATCTGTGATAAAGCTCCTCAGAGCCCGGAAGACAGCTAACATCTCTAGGCGATTGATATGCCAGGAACGATGATGGTCTTCCCACAGACCTTGAGCCGAGCGACCCTCCAGGATCGCTCCCCAGCCCGTGAGGGAAGCATCCGTCGTTAGCAATTTGCGACGACAAGGAGCTCCCAACACTGGGCCCTGGGACAGGAACCAAGGCTTCTTCCACATAACCAAGGCACGTAGGCATCGCCGCGTGACCTTGATTGTGCGAAATGGGTTGCCCCTCGGGGAAAACCCCCTGGTCCTGAGCCACCACTGCAGGGGCCTCATGTGTAGCAGTCCAAAAGGTATCACGTTGGAAGCTGCTGCCATGAGACCCAACAGTCTCTGGAACTGTTTGACAGTGAGTAGCTGACCTAGCTTTACACTTTTCACAGCTGCAAGGATGGAATCTATCCGTGGCGGTGACAGGCGCGCCTGCATCGACACAGAATCCCAAACCACGCCTAGAAAAGTGGTCCTCTGTAGTGGAGAAAGCACACTCTTCTTGGCGTTCAGCCGTAACCCCAACTCTTTCATGTGGGCGAGAACAACATCTCGATGTTGAACCGCCATCTGATGCGAATGAGCTAAAATCAACCAATCGTCGATGTAGTTCATAATGCGAATACCCTGGAGGCGCAGTGGCGCCAGAGCTGCATCCATGCATTTGGTGAAAGTGCGGGGTGATAAAGCTAGGCCGAATGGAAGAACTCGATATTGGTATGCTTTGCCCCCGAAAGCAAACCTCAGGAACTTCCAATGACACGGACGGATGGATATATGGAAATATGCGTCCTTGAGGTCTATCGTGACAAACCAGTCCTCGGACCTGATCTGTGGCACGATCTGCCTCAATGTTAACATTTTGAACTTGAGCTGCATGACTGACTCGTTCAGAACTCGAAGATCTAAAATGGGACGCAATCCCCCGTCCTTTTTTGGAACTATGAAGTACCGGCTGTAAAACCCGGTTTCCCTGCTGGAGGGAGGTACATATTCTATGGCCCCTTTCTCTAACAGAGTGTTTACTTCCTGTTCCATAACCAGAACCTGCTCGGGGCCCACCACTGTGGGCAGGACCCCCATAAACCGAGGTGGGCGTTTCTTGAATTGTATCTGATACCCTTTTTCCACGGTCTGCAGGACCCAACGAGAAACATTTGACAGTAGCTTCCACGCTGTCAAAGATTCTACTAGAGGTACCAGCCTCTCGAGACTGGTTTCTGGATTTTGTTGCTGTTGAGTAGCCTGTTCGACGCCCTGTAACGGCGAACCGGCAGGGAACGACCGAACAGACTGCTCTAGCACCCTCCTCAGAGGGGGCGGGCATCCCGAGGCCACTACGTTTCCGGGTGGACCTTGAGATATGTGCTCGCCGGAGACCGCTGCGCCCTGTAACACCGGAGGCGGCAGGGTTGGCAGAACGGTCCCCTGAGGGTACCGAAGAGAGACGGGCACCGTAAAATGAGGTGTTAACCGCTCTGCTTCGGGGGGGACTACCCTCATTTGTCCTGGGTCCTCGGACGTCAGGACTTTTTCCCAGCAGCCTTCTTGGCGGTAAGAACGGTCCGCAGATCCGTTCTACCCCTCGAAGACTGCTGGGTTTGAGCGCGCCCTCCGTGTCCCCGAGGTTTTTGTGGGGGAGCACGGGAGGAAACGCTCTGTTTCTGAGTGGCACGGTGCTCAGCGCTCTTTTTAGAGGAGTGAGGCTGCTCCCGCTCAGCAGCCTCATAGAAAGAACGGCGGGGGAGAAGTCTTTGGAGAGCAGCTGCTTGTTTGGCAGCTTCCTGTGATTTTGCTACTGCACTATTAACTGCATCGCCAAATAGACCAACCGTGGAGACCGGAGCATCTAAGAGAACATTTTTTTCTTTATCTTTAATGTCGCTCAGATTGAGCCACAGATGCCTCTCAGTGGCCACCAGGGCTGCCATAGACCGCCCAATTGATCTGGCGGTCTCCTTGGTGGCCCTGAGAGACAAATCTGTGGCTCTGCGTAGTTCAGCCACAGTGTCGGGACCAATACCCCCGCCCTCCTCTAAATCACCCAGCAGTTCAGCCTGATAGGCTTGCATAATAGACATCGTATGCAGACACGCTGCTGCCTGACCAGCGGCTGCATACGATTTATGAACCAGGGAAGATGTTATTTTTACTGGCTTAGATGGAAGTGTAGGAGTCTTCAGGGAAGATGCCGTTGCTGGAGAGAGATAGCTCGCAAGCGTCTCTTCCACCTTCGGCATCTCCCCATAACCATGCTCTTTATATTTATAAATGGAAGAGTAGTGGGATGTGTGTGGTGAAAATACTCTGTACGACACTGGTTTTTCCCACGATCTCGACACCTCGGTGTGGAGATCGGGGAAAAACGGAAGACTCCTGCGCTGGGGCTGCGCACGAGATGGCAGGAAGCGTTCGTCAAGCTTGCTTTTTGAGCGAACGTCCTGCCTATCCTCTGGCCACTCAATGGAAAGTCTGTCAACTGCTCTAGTAATAACATCGAGCAGTTCCTCAAACGCGTGAGACTGAGGTGGCGAATCCTCAGACTCAGCTTCAACACTCACAACATCCAACTCCTCAGAGCTGGACAATTGCAGCATTGGTGCCTCTATCAGGGGGGAAGAAACCGCAGCGCGTGCTTCCGCACCCTGATGAGAGGCACTGGATCTGTCAGATTGATGCTGAGATAAGGCAGAGCCCGTCTCAACATCCACTGACAGATCCATTTGCGAACCCCAGGTCTGAGATCGCCGCCGAGCCTCAGCCGCGGCGGGACCCGAGCCCTGGGGAACGTGGTCGGGATTGAACCGAGCCAAACGGGATCGGAGCGTACGCAATGGAAGCGCACAGCAATGCTCACAGTCACCACCCTCGAGTGCTGACTGGGCATGCTCCTCTCCCAAACAAACAACACAAAGAGTGTGTGTGTCACCTCCCGTTAAATAACGCGGGCAGGGATGGACACACACTCGATACTGCTGCTTGCTCGCCATAACTGAATCAATATATATATATAGAGACAGACAACACCAAATAACAAGGACAGATTTCAACACAGAGCGCAACTGAAGACTCAGAAAGCTTTCGTTTTCTGTTTCGGGCCGGCTTTTATAGCTTCCTGGTACGTGACGTCACCCGCCTCTGACGTTCCGCCACACCATTGGACTGATTTTACATGTGCTTCAAGACGTCATCACGCAAAGCGTTCCCACAGCGTCATTTTCTCGACGCAACGGGAGTTCCCTTGAAAGGGAACTGCTCTCTTTTATCAAATTATTTATCAGCCACTTTATACAGCCATCTAGTGGTTACACCATGGCATTACATACGTTTCTCTCTTTTTTTTTACTCCCACCAGATGGCACTAATTTATGGGGCGCCGTTTGTTAAGTGTCTCATGCTGAAAATAACAGCAACATTTTGTCACATTTAGCTTCAAACAATGTTGTATTTAACTGGTATGAATTTTTGACGGTCACTTTTTACCACATTTACAACAATATTTGTCAACTTAGAGATATTTTAAATAGTTAAATCTAAATATTAAATGTTACACCTAAATGTTAAATGTTAAATCTAAATGCTAAATCTAAATGTTAAATCTAAATCTAAATGTTAAATCTAAATGTTAAATCTAAATCTAAATGTTAAATCTAAATATTAAATCTAAATCTAAATGTTGAATCTAAATCTAAATGTTGAATCTAAATCTAAATGTTAAATCTAAATCTAAATGTTGAATCTAAATGTTTCGGGTGAAACTAAATATTTAACTAATATGCAAAATCAAAATGCCAGTAACCGGAAGTGCCAAAATAAAAGCTCGAGGAGGTCAGTGTGTGTTTATAATATGGTTTATAGTGTCAAAATAACGAATAAAAACCATCTCATCCGAGGAAATGGACTCTTGGACATGGATTATCGTGATAATAACTACCTAAAATAATAAACACATTTGGAGAAACTGTATTTGAAGAGTAGGCTAGTGTCACTTTTATGAAAAGTGCGGGACTTATGACCTGGGACTTATGATAATAGCCAGCCACGAGGGGGCTCACTTTGACTGAATGTCATGTCATCACTCTCATCACGAAACTCTACAGTTTCTCCAAACGTGTTTATTATTTTAAGTAGATAATATCGTTATATTATCGTTATTATTATGAGATGGTTTTTATTCGTTATTTGACACTATAAACCATGCTATAAACATACACTCGAGCTTTTATTTTGGCACTTCCGGTTAATGGCATTTTGAATTTGCATATTAGTTAAATATTTAGTTTCACCCGAAACATTTAGATTCAACATTTAGATTTAGATTTAGATTTAACATTTAGATTTAGATTTAACATTTAGATTTAGATTTAATATTTAGATTTAACATTTAGATTTAGATTTAACATTTAGATTTAGATTTAACATTTAACATTTAGATTTAGATTTAACATTTAGATTTAGATTTAGATTTAACATTTAGATTTAGCATTTAGATTTAACATTTAACATTTAGGTGTAACATTTAATATTTAGATTTAACTATTTAAAATATCTCTAAGTTGACAAATATTGTTGTAAATGTGGTAAAAAGTGACCGTCAAAAATTCATACCAGTTAAATACAACATTGTTTGAAGCTAAATGTGACAAAATGTTGCTGTTATTTTCAGCATGAGACACTTAACAAACGGCGCCCCATACTAATTTACCTTCAAAAATTGGATTTGAAATGCTTTGTCTCTATTCTAATACGGAATATTGCTTTAATTGAAAAATAATGTACAAATAAATTAGAATTGTTTTTTATTATTTTCAATGAGGGAAAATTGCTCATAAATATTGCATAGTGTAAATATTGCATAGTGTCATAAATTCCCTTTAAAATTCAAAATAATAATAAAAAAATATTATTGAACAAAAATATATTACATTGGTTTTCCTGAAAAAAAAAAAAGAGTTACATTTCAAGGCTCGGGTCACTTTTGACCTGGAAAGAGACGAAGAGAGCCAGAGGGTTCACATCAACAGGAGCCGAATGATCTCAGCAAGTGCCCAATCATTTGATGAACTCTTTCTGGTTTATAGATGTTTATATTTTCAAGGCCTCACTATTGTTGTACATCTCATGACTAAAATCACGTGTGATTTATGATGGTCATTCACTAAAGATGAGGTGTGCACACAAACACTGAGTCATGTTACATTTATCACCTTCATATCAGGGCTTAAAGGGATAGTCATTTACTCACCCTCATGTTGTTCAAACCTGTGTGAGTTTCTGTCTTTGTCTGAAAGCAAAAGAAGATATTTTGAAGTATGTTGTTAGCCAGACAGTTGATGGAAAATACTATAACTGTAACTGTTTGGTTACCAACGTTCTTCAAAGTATCTTCTTATGTATTCAGCCAAAGAAAGAAATGGCAGAATTTGAATTAGTGTTCTCAAAGCTTATTTGTTTTATTTATAATGTTAGCAAGGATGAATAAATACTGTAAAAAATGTATGTATCGTTGTTAGTCAATGTTTATTATTAACAGACGTTACCTAATGAGACATTATTGTTACCGTTTGTCATATGAATCACCAACAGACTTGCGTATGAGACAGTGATTAATATGTTTATGTTCTTAAAGTAATTTCAAATATATAATTATAATTAAAACTATTATAAGTAAAACTAACAAAAATATCACAATATAATTATAGACCACAAGAATCAAAATGTAATCTGATAATGATTATGGTTGGGGAGAATTATCATAATAGACACATTTTGCTTAATCTGCTTTTTGTCCTTAATCTGACAACTATTATTTCTCAATGGCCTTTGAATGTAATGTCGTGATATCATTTCTGCTTGCTCTTCTTTCTGTTTCTCATCTACTCTGGCTTTTACTGCTGTTCTGGATCATTTTAAATGTATATTCTTTGGCTGTTTTGCACTGGCATTTCAATAATAAAACTGAATTTAAAAAAGGTTTTTACTCTGTTATATAAATACAGTCATTACTGATGATTTGGAGATGTATTCAGTAGTTACTATTTTAATTTGACTTTTTTTTATTATGTCTTTGCAAAGAACTTGCAGTTGTGCTCATATAAACCCCAAGATGGCGCTCTTACATAAATAAAAGATAGAAATGCCTCTATTTCAATTAATGAGTTGGAATTTGAATTAGAACGACAGAAATAGTTTATAAATAGTTTTTTTTATTGTTTAGTTTATTTAAATTTTTTAAATATAGGCTAATGAAACATAAATTAAATTAAGTTATTGCCAAGCCAATATTTAAAGTTTGTCTTGACAATATTTCCTCTTCTAGTTAAAAAAATGTCTTGCGGTTATATAAGTTGTATATATATATAATTCTACAACTATGCAATTCTGTATTTTGTTTGTCACCTTAATTCATGTCAACCTATTAAGGCGGTATTTAAAAGACATTCTCTCTTCAACTGAATATATTTGTAGATACAGTCAATAACATTGGAATCCTAAAAATATATTTGTAATTTCTTATCTAAAGCATTATCAGAGATTTTTATTAAACACCGATCAACCCATTTTAATGAGCATTCTGTGCATTGCTAATATAATACTGTGATATAACAATTATAATCTTGCATAGAATCTGTTTTCTACGCTTCCTCGATCCTCCTGAAATGAGGCATTTACCGGAAGTAACTCTGGAATACAGAAGCAGGTCAGTTTCATTGTCAGTTTCTATGGTTACTAGTATAGTAACCTGATTTTTGGAACCTTAAACTGGGGTTAACACTGTTTGCTAAATATCCTTTCACTGCTCTAGGGATGAAAAGATGCCTCTAGTGCCTCCTTACCCTGACTCACAATGGTATAAGCTAATAATATGATCATAATGATCGGATCACGCGGGAAATGTCAGAATTCTCTGCGAGTAACTTGCAGTTTTACACCTAAACCGCTAGAGGGAAGAATCTTCCGTCCTTCATCGTCTACAGTTAAACTGCTTTCTGGATCACCCCTTTAATTTTTTTTGGGGGATAATGATGCTAGTGATGTGCAGTATGCAACAAAAATGTAAATACATGCGTTACAATATGTCTGCATGTGTTGAGGTGAAACTGTATACAGAAAGGAAGAGAGAATTAAACAAAGAGGGATCCAGAGAAGAAAAAGGGTTTTTGTCAGGACATGTTGTGATGGGCATGTTGGTAATTACAGAGTGAGCCTGGTGTTTGGAAACTCAGCATACAGCTCTGCCAACACACACTTGCAAAATACCTTGAGCCTGGAGCGTTCAACGCCCTAATTCATCCCGACACTCTTATAAACACAAGCATATGTGCATTCACAGACACACATGAAATCAGCATTATTGGCAAATCAAGTTTAGTCAATGTATATCCAAGCACACTATAGGTTTGAACTGCCTGAATGTTGCTGAATACATTCCCCCAAAAAAGCTTGTATGCAATGAAAGGAAAGATTGCATTTTTAAAAGTGTGCATGTAATACATCTGCTTTATTTTATTTTTATGTTTTGATCTGGAAACATCATAAACAAAAGACTGGAGTCTGTGGTTACGGTCAGACTGTTGCTCTGGTGTATGACGGCTCACAGTTCCCCTACTTGCCTTCAGTAGCATCTGTGAACTGAGAGCTTTATCTAATGGAATGCCCACAATCCTCAGGCTAGACATGATCGGCAAATTCATTTAAAGTTCTGTCATGAAACTCCAGATGGCGCAGGCTGATAGGTCGGATTAGGTCCTTAACTCAATCTGCTTGCAATCACATCATTCTCCATAAGGCACAGCTGGTTGGCTCCTGGTGTATCAATAGCCAATGAGCTCGCTGCTCAACCCTCAGAAACTGGTCTGCATTTTCTGTAGCAGTTTACAGTGTGCTTTCAGAAACCCTCCACCTTCCCCAGCTCCACCTGTATAGATCTGCTACAGGTAATTCGTGTACTCTGTTGTAACATCAGCATGTCTTACTTGATAACAGCAGTGTGTCGTGTGTGTATTAGCAGTGGCAAATCCCGTACCTGATCTGCAGCAACAATAACAGCAGCCGCAGGGTAACAGATCTAAGACCAAACATCCATTACCATGCCAAACACTCTGAGAGTTGTCATGACAGAACTGCCTTTGTGACAAAATTTATTGTGGTGCAGATATTCAGAATGTGGAGATAATTTTAATCAAGAGATTTTCAAGGCTCAAAAAGGATCAAGTGACAGCAAAATTATGCTGAATTTATTTACCACGATTGCTTCAGAGATTGAATATTTCTGAACTTTATTTCGTTATTGGGATGGATCTGAATAAAACAGTTTCATTTAGGAGAACTGTAACATTATTTCACAATATGACCCTACTGTATTTTGGATGGTTTCCTGACCACCTGACCTCTTCTTGGAAATAAATGTTTCACTGTAGTTCTGCTTAAGTCATCATCACAAACATGTTCATTTGTAAGCGCTTTGATGTAAACATATGCCAGAAACAGAATATTTACAAAGCAGGTATGAACAAAACACTTTTAAGAACAGAATACATAGACTCAGTTTTCTTTTTAATCTCTATATAATTCTAATGATCCTTTAAATTATGTTGATCAATAAAAACGACAATAATAAATAAAAAACCACCAGTATTTGTAAAATAAATGAGTTTCTGATCAGAAGGCCTGAGGCAGTGGTTAATGGACTAATGGATTAAAGGACAGAGTCTCTCTAGTGGTGATTTTAAACTCATGCTCCTGGCAGAAACTGCAGAAATTGTACAATTGTTTCCATATGTGCATCAAACTGCTTTTCCATTATTCAAACTCCTCCTTCTCCTTTTTTGTTCTCTTTATCTCTCTCTCTCTCTCTCTCTCTCTCTCTCTCGCTCTCTTTTCTAATAATTTGGAGTTTTTAAAACTTTTATGATGTCTGTCTTAATCAGAACAAGCTGGCACATTTTGGCATTGCTACAAACCTATGGAAATTCAAACATTGTGAGAGAGACAGAGAAAGAGAAAAAGTCGAAGTTACAGAGAGGGAGAGAGAGAGAGAGAGAGAGAGAGAGAGAGAGAGAGAGAGAGAGAGACAAAATGAGAGAAAAAAGAGCAGAGTAAAAACAGAAAGACTGCGGTAACCATCTTTCCGTTTCAGTCAGTCACTACGAGTTACGTCAGTGACTGATGAAATGGGGATTTCGCTTAGAAGCCCATCACCTTTGAGTTCTACAAAATGAGCCAATGGCAAAACAATGCCATGGGTCTGCGGAATTTGCATAGTGCAACTCCGCCCCTCCTCGTACTATATTTCTGCTTCGGAGCCGAATGTTACTTCACTTCTCTCCACTGCAAAGCTGTCTACGAGTTCGAAAGACGAAGACGATCGAGTTACGGGGTGTTCCAGTAAGATATCATTCCTGCTGCTGGTCTGTGGAGTGATCTGCCAAACGTATGTGTTTTCTCCCTGGGTGCTTCAGCACTGCTGTTGAGTTTTTTACTCTCTAAAAGAGCTGCACGCGGCACGTCTTTTTAAAGATGTCTCGGCCGTGTATTTCTGGGTGCGGCAGACGGATTGATTCCGCTGATGGGCACGAACGCTGCCTGGCGTGTTTGGGCTTAAATCACGCTCAGGCATGACCATCGCAATGTTGTGATCGAAACTCGATGACCTCCGTAGAGGTAGAGTCCCCTCCGCCACACCCTAATCTATTCCCTCCGCGAGAGGGGATACTTTGGCTGGTGGCCAGGGTGATTTGAGGGTGACGGTGTGGAACAACCCGACGAATCTTCCTTGGGCCACACCCCCCTCTAGCACATTGCAACCCGTGAGGTTGCCGGATGAGGTCGCTGGCCAGTCTAGTGGCGGGCCCAGCGTTTCATTCGGTGCCCTAGCAAATTATGTCATGTCTATCGCCGCATCACAAGGTGGGCTTGAATCATCAGGAGATGAAAACTCGGCTGTGATGCCTCCTGTGGTGCCAGCATTGCCCGAGTCTGATCCAGAACTGACTGCCATGCTTTCCCGGGCAGCCGCGAGCATCGGGCTTGTGTGGAACCCTCCGCCATGTCCCAAGCGCTCAAAGCTTGATTATTGGTTTTTGGCGGTGGCGCGTACTGACACTCGTCAGCACCCGCCCCCAATTCCTTTCTTCCCAGAAATGCATGACCTCTTCTGCCTTCTCTGCCCTCAATGAGGCCTCGGCCCAAAGGGTACACTGGGGTCCCCCCGGTGGAGCGTTCTGTGGTGATACAACTGTGTCCCCAGAGCGCCTCCACCTGGTGTGGCGACCCAAAGCACCCCTCCAAGGCCTGTAGGTTTTCATCCACTCTTGTGTCCAAAGCCTATAGAGCTGCGGGGCAGGCTGGCTCCTCTTTGCATGCTATGGCCATCCTGCAAGTATATCAGGCACGGGTGCTCAGAGACATGCACGAGGGCAGGGCTGATTCAGGGCTCATGCAAGAGCTGCGTTCTGCCACGACCTCGCTCTACGGGCGACGAAGGTGGCGGCACGCTCCCTGGGCCACTTGTGTGGTCCAGGAAAGGCACCTTTGGCTCAACCTGGTAGATATGCGGGAGGCTGAGCAAACACGTTTCCTCAACTCCCCTATCTCTCTGGCTGGGCTCTTCTGCGGCGCGGTCGAGGACTTCGAGGGCCCCAGCTCGCGTCTGCCCCGCAGCCTGCCAAACGGAGTAGCAAAGAACTATCAGGCTCGGCTATACCTTGGTGGGTGGAAATGCCCCTGTCATGCGTGAGGAGGTCGCCACCCTACTGGTGAAAGGTGTGATCGAGACCGTCCCTCCAGCCGAGATGAAGTCCGGCCTCTACAGCCCCTACTTCATTGTACCCAAGAAGAGCCGTGGGTTACAACCAATCTTGGACCAATGGTTGTCGAGGCAGCCCTTGTGCCACTCAGGCAACACAGGGTTTACATCCTGAAATATCTCGATGACTGGCTGATTCTAGCGCACTCTCGAAAGCAGATTTGCGAGCACAGGGCCCTGGTGCTTTGGCACCTCGCCCGTCTGTGCCTTCGGGTCAACTGGGAAAAGAGCAAACTCTCCCCCGTGCAGAGGATCTCTTTTCTCGGTATGGAAATTGACTCGGTAGCCATGTACGTGCAGCTTACGAGTGAGCGCGCGCAGTCACTGCTGAATTGCCTGAGTCAATTCGAGGGCAAGAGTGTGGTCCCACTGAAGTTATTTCAGAGGCTCCGGGGGCATATGGCATCCGCAGCAGCAGTCACCCCACTCGGACTGCTTCATATGAGACCACTTCAGCACTGGCTTTGCGATAGAGTCCCGAGATGGGCATGGCAACAGGGCACGCTCCGGGTACCAGTCACTCGGGCTTGCCGTCAGACCTTCAACCCGTGGTCGAACCTCTCCTTTCTAAAGGCCGGAGTGCCCTTAGAACGAGTGTCCAGGCATGTTGTTGTATCAACAGATGCCTCAGCCACGGGTTGGGGTGCCATGTGCAATGGACATGCTTCCCCGGGCTCCTGGATAGGACCCCAGCGCCTTTGGCATGTAAATTGCCTCGAGTTGCTGGCAGTATGCTTAGTTCTACACAGTTTTCGGACGTTGCTCAAGGGCAAGCACGTACTAGTCCGTTCAGACAACACGGCGACAGTAGCATACATCAACCGTCAGGGTGGTCTACGCTCCCGCTGTATGTTGCAACTCGCCCGCCATCTCTTGTTATGGAGTTACAAGCGTCTGAGGTCGCTTCGTGCCATTTACATTCCGTTGGAGCTCAATTGTGCAGCCGACGAGCTCTCACAACAACGCTCATGTCCCGGGGAATGGAGACTCCATCCCGAGACAATTCAGCTAATTTGGGATCAGTTCGGTGACGCATAGGTAGATCTGTTTGCCTCCCAAGACACTTCTCACTGCCGCTGGTTTTACTCCCTGACCGAGGGGACCCTCGGCACAGACGCACTAGCGCACAGTTGGCTGTGGGGCCTCCACAAATATGCGTTTCCCCCAGTGCGCCTTCTCGCACAAATCTTGTGCAAGATCATGGAAGACGGGGAGCAGGTCCTTTTGGTTGCGCCTCATTGGCCCAGCCGGACTTGGTTCTCTGAACTGGTGCCCCTCGCTACAGCCCCTCCCTGGCCAATCCCTCTGAGAAAGGACCTCCTTTCTCAGAGACGGGGCACCCTCTGGCACCCGCTTCCCCATCTGTGGAACCTGCATGTGTGGGTTCTGGACAGGACGTGGAAGGTTTGAGTACCCTACCACCTCAGGTGGTGGCTACCATCACTTCAGCTAGAGCCTTGTCAATGAGACACGCCTACGCTCTGAAGTGGAACCTTTTCGTCACCTGGTGTTTGCCTGCGGCAGCCCTCGTGTCAGGCTAGGTGCTTCCATGTGCATGATTCCCCCGTTGGGCAACCCCACATGTGTATTTCCATGGCAAGTCTCTTGAGCATGTGTCTTTCCCTTGGCAAGTCCACCTTGCCACCCCTGGGGTTGAAACTTACACCCTGCGGGCTGGATACCTCAGTGTGTTCCATATGTATCCTGTTCGCAGGTCATATGTGTATTCTGTAAGAT
The DNA here is from genome assembly GCF_965113295.1 of Leuciscus leuciscus. Classification (NCBI taxonomy): domain Eukaryota; kingdom Metazoa; phylum Chordata; class Actinopteri; order Cypriniformes; family Leuciscidae; genus Leuciscus; species Leuciscus leuciscus. The sequence goes on along the minus strand of NC_138747.1, from coordinate 30,505,997 downwards.
CTCCCTACGGCCAGGCATTGTGTTGCATATTTCCATGGGGATATGCTTCCCAGTGTACCTTGGTATTCCTGTATTAAGCCTAGCCCTTCATCATTGCTAGTCTCATGACAGGGAGCTCAGACTTGCGTAGGGCACTGGAAGACAGCCGCTATGGTGTGATTAAATAGGGACCCCCATTTCATCAGTCACTAACGTAACTCGTAGCAACTGACTGAAAGGGAACGTCTCGGTTACATCTGTAACTCTTGTTCCCTGAAGGAGGGAACGGAGACGTAACATCCACCTGCCACAACCGCTGTACCGCTGGAACAGCCGGGCGTCCAGTCTCGGTTATTCAGCAGGTAACATAATTCGAGATTGCACACGCAGCTCCTTTTATACCCACGAGGTGGGGCGGAGTTACACTATGCAAATTCCGCAGACCTATGGCATTGTTTTGCCATTGGCTCATTTTGTAGAACTCGAAGGTGATAGGCTTCTAAGCGAAATCCCATTTCGTCAGTCACTGACATAACGTCTCCGTTCCCTCCTTCAGGGAACAATGGATACATACGTAACCGAGACGTTCTCTCGACTGTGAGGCGACTCAAGCAAAAATAGATGTTCCATTACAGATGGAGGAGTGGAAAGTAGTGGAGGCTTAGGGGAGGGAAAATGGCAAGAAAGAAGAAGAAAAAGAATGACTGTAAAGCAGACGTGAATCTGACAGTAATGGTAGTTGACAGACGTGAGTTCATGGCAGGTTCGTGATGACATCACTGGCTAAATTGAAAACGTTTTTTTGTCTCACCAAACACATGTAGATAACTATGTACATGTAATACCCATGCAGAACTGTAAACTAGGGTGAATCAACCCTTCTTTTTGTGGAGAAAATGTGGGTGGTGTTTGCCCACATAAAAACTCAACCATATGATGCCACGCTGTTGCTAGTATGTATTTGTCGTTACTTGAACAGAGTGATTTATTTTAATGTTGCTAGAGTGTTGCCAGGTGGCTCTCTGCTCAAAAGACTAGCTTAGACCAGCATACATTTGCAGTCTAGTTTCTAATCTAGCTGGTGGACCATGCTGGTTTCCAGCAAAAAATAAAACTGATGGTCAACCATCATGGTATTTCTGGTGAAGCTGGTTGAGGTATTTCAGGCTTAGCATAAACCCGGACGGGACACTAATATCCAGAACACATCAGATGCGGGTGATGACCAGCATTTTTCAATGGATTTGCAAATCAAAAGTTTCTCTCAAAATATTCTAGACCATTTGGATCTCTTTCAGTGCATATTATGGAATTCTTCCACTCATCCACCAGGAGAAAACCACCTCTAATGTTGCAAAATTTTATGGGTGACAGGGTGAGAACTTTGTCTGTCTACGTGAGGGATAACCTTCATGTACACTTATTGGGGGGTAACAATACACAAAAATTATGGTTTGGTAAATACTTTGGGTTTGAAGTAATGTTTGGTATTTTTTCTGTATGCGGGGCGGGGCGGGGCGGGGGGGGGACGTGGGGGGACAAAACATACAATTGACTTTCTATTATGTCAATACAGATGCAACTTCGTACTGCATAAAAAAATATTTTTTTTTACACTTTTTGTAATACTGGTTGAAATCCTCTTCATATCCTGAGAGCAATCAATAATTGAAGTGGTCAAAAAAAAAAAAAAAATACATTACAAACCAAAAAATGTTGGTCCAGTCATTGCATTCGGTCCGATACGATGTCTTACCCGCCTGGGTGGTACAAGTAAGAGCTCTGTAAGTTGTTTATGCTCAACTTAACGTGCTTTGAGAAATGAGGTAGTTTAACGGCATCTTTAACGGGACGCTTTGCAGGCTTTGCTATGTGTTCATGTGTTTTAAAGGAGGCGTGGCTTAGGAGTGCTCTGAAGGGAGGGTGGGATTGTGTGCTTTCAAAGCTAACTTACTTTTAGTAGAATCTCCAAAATTGCCTACCCTACCTCTAAAGCCCGGGACACACAAAGCCGATGTCAAATTACTAGCGGCGACCAAAGCTGACTGTGTTGTCGCTTCTCATTGGCCAAAAGCTGCTGATAACTGTCTATATCAGCAGGCATCAATACTCTATTTTTGTCATTCAAGAAGGGAAACCAAAACTAGGACTGCAGATATAAATACAAACCACGACAAAGCAGTGCTTGCTTATCATTTTGAATGTCAATCATGCTGATCCCTTTCTTCATTCCAGTCAGCTCATGTTATTATAAAAATATTTGTGTATTCGAAAGGTCAGGTAAGATGACGAACAGCCTTCTGTCTGTGCCATCTTGACTTCTTTTCTCACTTTCATCACTTTCACTTTCATTCTAGAGCACTGACTCGTTCGTGAAGCTGAACAGCCAATCAGAGTTCTCTCTCTCACCGACGGCCCGAAGCTGATTCAACATGCTGAATTGGCCAGAAAAAAACCTGATGGCGTCCGACTAGAGCCAACGGCTCTAGAGACAGGCTGCAAAAGAGAGTCAATCTCATAGACCCCCATGTTAAAATGCCCAACTTTACAGCAGAAAAAATGTTTTTACAGCCTGGTGCAAAAAGTGGTTTTGGTCTATATAGCTAATTTTGCCCTTAATGCCAACTGTGAGGGGGGTGATTTTTTTTATTACTCATCCATTTAAATTATATTAAGTCTTAAAGTTCTGCATAATTAAGGGCGTGGCCACTTGAGTGACAGATGGATTGCCACTGATGTCACTACTAGCCATTTGTCTGTTAGCGTCACGTCACCTCAGCTAACCGCCTCGCTGCTTGTTTTCGTTTATCTGGGAGTGACGCGCTGCCAAGATGGCGACGGCCGGCTCCACCCACTTTGGGCTTCAAAAACACTCTTCAGAAACCTATGGATGATGTCACGGACACTGTCCATATTTTTTTTACAGTCTATGTGTGGAACACACTGGTCGCTCAAAAACGGCCCGAAATTGGTCCTTGGTGCGTCCCGGACTTGCTTGCTGTCAGAATGAGCCTTTATGCAAAATGTAAAATACTCATGTGAATTTCTAACATTTACAGAAGGATACAACCGTAAGATGTAGGCTTAAGATAAGACTACGCTGCATTCGTTCGGTAAACGCGTGCTGAACCAAAAATCAGAAACAGAATCCGTGCACCGCTCACCCCTGCGCTTACATTAGTGTATGGACTGTGTGTGAGCACATGGCCTTGTGTCAACATGCATGCATGAAGTAATTAACGTTGTGTGTGTGTTTCCATGGCACTGGAAATGTATAAATGACTTCACATTTGGGCGTCTGCACAATGAATGTGCTCTTTCATTGGTTAGATTGTGAGCTTAACTTTATAACCCAAAACTGAAAACTCTCTCTCTCTCTCCATTTCTATCTCATTTTCTCCTCTTGTTCTTGCCAGGTCCATTTAAACGCAGCACAGTGTGCTCTTTGTGTGTTTGCCCCGACTGTGCTTTTGGACTTTTGAGTACGACACACGTTTACATTCTGCTTAAAGTCTTTGTCTGCTTGTGTGTTGTTGTCGGTGTGTTGATGCATATGCCAACAAACAGACAGACAGACAGACAGACACACACACACACACACACACACACACACACACACACACACACACACACACACACACACACACACACACAGACATAGACATGATAGACATGCACACATAGACACACACACACACACACACACACACACACACACACACACACACACACACACACACACACACACACACACACATAGACATAGACATAGACATGCACACATAGACACACACACACACACACACACACACACACACACACACACACACACACACACACACACACACACACACACACACACACACACACACACACACACACACACACACACACACACACACACAGAACTTCACATGACATCAATCTGTGTGGACTGTGCAGTGATCTCATTACAGACAACTTGCTGTTGATTAAAGCCTACTGTGTCTCTCTCTCTCTCACACACACACACACACACACACACACACACACACACACACACACACACACACACACACACACACACACACACACACACACACACTTTTCCTTCTTCAGCCTGAGGCTCACTCCATTCTGCGGTTTCTCCTCCGCTTGCTTCCAAACGGGGCCCCATTTTATGTTCTCTAAAAACTCACTCAACCGTACTTTCTTTTTTTATGTTATTTTCCTTACTTCGTTGCTCTCATGCCCTTATATATTTATTTTACTGATCTGTATAGATCTGATATATATTCTTTAATTTCATAGTTATGCCGCAAGAAAACTTTTTACTTGTGCTGATGTGTCCAGGAAAGCTTCTGTCATGCCCAGTTACTTCACTCTGCAAACTAGCAGGCGCAGAGGTCCAAACGTCTGAGACCGCTTTGAAGAAAAAAATAAATAAAATCTAAACCAAGAAATAAATAGAATAGTTTTGATTTTTAAAGGTAACACAAATAAACATAAAAAACGTAAAATAAATAAGAAATATTTATGATTTATTGACACAAGATGGGAGTTTGACATGTCTATACTCCTTCTAAAACTAGTATGTAGATTTGAAGATCATATATTGTTCAAATGACAACTTGGACATTGAAGAAATTCATGAAATTGAAAGAAATTCAGTCACAGCATATAAAATATATATGTTCCCTTGTATAGACATTATCTGCATATGTACATTTTAATCTAAAATCATGGTGATTAAAAATTGTTCACTGACACATTATTTGTTTACTGCACATGTACAGTATAATGGAATTTTTTTCTGAAAAATGACAAATAGAAGCACAATCACTAGTAGCTTACTCCACTATATTTTCCTCTTTCATTGGCAAGAAAACAGACCGTACACATTTACGCTCACTGCTCTGTTTCTCTGCACACTTCTTTGCCACAACACTAACAGGTCTGACCTCTGACCTCTAATACTGCTGCATCAACCTTTCAAACACTGAACACACGCATACAGTTACAAATGATTTCATTTTCATTGGTCACTCACATCTATTTCCTTTGTTCTGCTCTAATCGACCATATAAGTGATTTGCACATGCAAACCATAGCCACCTTTTTAGATGTTTTAGACTGACAGAATATGCAAAGTTGAGGGTAAAGATCAAACGCTGTTTCTAACATGCAATCTTCATCACTACTTTTTTATTTTACTCTATTCTTTTCTCTCCCTCATTCAAGCAACACACTTTTAGACTTACCAGCACTTTTCAGTTTTATATAAAGCTACTGTATCTCTTCATTCTCCCAGGTTTATGTTATTATAATAGGCATGATGTCTGAACAGCACAGTGGTCACAGTAGTTCTCAAATCCGAACATTTTGTTTAGCCTTGTTCAGACTAATCAGTCCAAATTCGATTTTTGTGCAATTGGAATCCAAACAAATTTAGCAAGTGGGAACAGCAGAAAATATCATGTGAAATTCAATATTTACAAATCCATTTCAAACTACATTCATATGTTCAAATCAGATTTCTGGAAATGTGCTTCAGTCTGACCGCTCTAATCGGATTTTGCTTAGCTTTTCTCATGCCATGTAAACGATGGGGTAGAAAACATGCTGAAAGTCATTGCAATTAGAAGGTTGTGTTGTTGTGAAGTGCAGTTCGAGCAGAAAATCACTGCCAGTCGGCTTGGCATACACGTCTCTTTGAATCTTGAGACCAGTGAGATGATAATAAACCCACTCATGCCAGCCTACAGTCTGCCAATACAGTGTCATTGCCATAGAAATCATGAAAATGATGAATGAAAAATGGAAAATGAACGACCGCCACGGCACACACAAATCGGACACAGTGTGGACAGTCAATCATTTAGATTAGATTCTAATCAGATACACAAATATTTGGACTGACAGTGTGAACGTAGCCTATGTCTTTCTTATCTGACACACCTCTAATGAGCTGATGATTGATAACCAACACTAGCAAGTACAACAATATATGAAGAGTTCAGATGCAAAAGCCTCTAAGTGCCATCTGAAATTTTCTTCTAGAATGATCATTTTTATCAAGCTCGTATATTTAAGTTCAGTAATTTCACTTAAATTACAATTTTCATTGCCATTTAGATTAGATTAGATTAGATTCAACTTTATTGTCATTACACAAGTACAGGTACAAGGCAACGAAATGCAGTTTAGGTCTAACCAGAAGTGCAATAGCGGCAAGTGCAGGATATACAGTGGTTCCATAAGTGCAGGACATGGATATGTACTGAATAAATATAGAGTTAAATACTATTATAAACAGAATTTTACAGATAGATTTGTCCTATGAATATAATATACAGATAACTATTACTGTGAACAGAATTTACAGCTAGATATGTACTGAATATAATAAGTGAATTTAAGTGAAATTACTGAACTTAAAGTCGACATGAAATCAAAATTGAGATGCCAAAAAGAAATCAAGAGCTAGTCCTCCAGAGACCAGAAATCAAGAGCTAATCCTCTAGAGAGCAGAAATCAAGAGCTAATCCTCCTGAGAGCAGCAATCAAGAGCTAGTCCTCCAGAGAGCAGAAATCAAGAGCTAGTCCTCCTGAGAGCAGAAATCAAGAGCTAATCCTCCAGAGAGCAGAAATCAAGAGCTAATCCTCCTGAGAGCAGAAATCAAGAGCTAGTCCTCCAGAGAGCAGCAATCAAGAACTAGTTCTCCAGAGACCAGAAATCAAGAGCTAGTCCTCCAGAGAGCAGAAATCAAGAGCTAATCCTCCTGAGAGCAGAAATCAAGAGCTAGTCCTCCAGAGAGCAGAAATCAAGAGCTAGTCCTCCAGAGAGCAGAAATCAAGAGCTAATCCTCCTGAGAGCAGGAATCAAGAGCTAGTCCTCCAGAGAGCAGAAATCCGGAGCTATTCCTCCAGAAAGCAGAAATCAAGAGCTAGTCCTTCAGAGACCAGAAATCAAGAGCTAGTCCTCCAGAAAGCAGAAATCAAGAGCTAGTCCTTCAGAGAGCAGAAATCAAGAGCTAGTCCTGCAGAGAGCAGAAATCAAGAGCTAGTCCTTCAGAGACCAGAAATCAAGAGCTAGTCCTCCAGAGAGCAGAAATCAAGAGCTAGACCTCCAGAAAGCAGAAATCAAGAGCTAGTCCTTCAGAGACCAGAAATCAAGAGCTAGTCCTCCAGAAAGCAGAAATCAAGAGCTAGTCCTCCAGAGAGCAGAAATCAAGAGCTAGACCTCCAGAAAGCAGAAATCAAGAGCTAGTCCTTCAGAGACCAGAAATCAAGAGCTAGTCCTCCAGAAAGCAGAAATAAAGAGCTATTCCTTCAGAGACCAGAAATCAAGAGTTAGTCCTCCAGAAAGCAGAAATCAAGAGCTAGTCCTCCAGAGAGCAGAAAGCAAGAGCTAGACCTCCAGAAAGCAGAAATCAAGAGCTAATCCTCCAGAGAGCAGAAATCAAGAGCTAGTCCTCCAGAAAGCAGAAATCCAGAGCTAGTCCTCCAGAGAGCAGAAATCCAGAGCTAGTCCTGCAGAGAGCAGAAATCAAGAGCTAGTCCTCCAGAGAGCAGAAATCAAGAGCTAGTCCTCAAGAGAGCAGAAATCAAGAGCTAGTCCTGCAGAGAGCAGAAATCAAGAGTGAGACCTACAGAGAGCAGAAATCAAGAGCTAGTCCTCCAGAGAGCAGCAATGAAGAGCTAGTCCTCCAGAGAGCAGCAATCAAGAGCTAGTCCTCCAGAGAACAGAAATCAAGAGCTAGTCCTGCAGAGAGCAGAAATCAAGAGCGAGTCCTCCAGAGAGCAGAAATCAAGAGCTAGTCCTCCACAGACCAGAAATCAAGAGCTAGTCCTCCAGAGACCAGAAATCAAGAGCTAATCCTCATGAGAGCAGAAATCAAGAGCTAGTCCTCCAGAGAGCAGAAATCAAGAGCTAGACCTCCAGAAAGCAGAAATCAAGAGCTAGTCCTTCAGAGACCAGAAATCAAGAGCTAGTCCTCCAGAAAGCAGAAATAAAGAGCTATTCCTTCAGAGACCAGAAATCAAGAGTTAGTCCTCCAGAAAGCAGAAATCAAGAGCTAGTCCTCCAGAGAGCAGAAAGCAAGAGCTAGACCTCCAGAAAGCAGAAATCAAGAGCTAATCCTCCAGAGAGCAGAAATCAAGAGCTAGTCCTCCAGAAAGCAGAAATCCAGAGCTAGTCCTCCAGAGAGCAGAAATCCAGAGCTAGTCCTGCAGAGAGCAGAAATCAAGAGCTAGTCCTCCAGAGAGCAGAAATCAAGAGCTAGTCCTCCAGAGAACAGAAATCAAGAGCTAGTCCTGCAGAGAGCAGAAATCAAGAGCGAGACCTACAGAGAGCAGAAATCAAGAGCTAGTCCTCCACAGACCAGAAATCAAGAGCTAGTCCTCCAGAGACCAGAAATCAAGAGCTAATCCTCCTGAGAGCAGAAATCAAGAGCTAGTCCTCCAGAGAGCAGAAATCAAGAGCTAGTCCTCCAGAGAGCAGAAATAGAGAGCTAGTCCTCCAGAGAGCAGAAATCAAGAGCTAATCCTCCTGAGAGCAGAAATCAAGAGCTAGTCCTCCAGAGAGCAGAAATCAAGAGCTAGTCCTTCAGAGACCAGAAATCAAGAGCTAGTCCTCCAGAAAGCAGAAATCAAGAGCTAGTCCTTCAGAGAGCAGAAATCGAGAGCTAGTCCTCCAGAAAGCAGAAATCAAGAGCTAGTCCTCCAGAGAGCAGAAATCAAGAGCTAGACCTCCAGAAAGCAGAAATCAAGAGCTAGTCCTTCAGAGACCAGAAATCAAGAGCTAGTCCTCCAGAAAGCAGAAATAAAGAGCTATTCCTTCAGAGACCAGAAATCAAGAGTTAGTCCTCCAGAAAGCAGAAATCAAGAGCTAGTCCTCCAGAGAGCAGAAAGCAAGAGCTAGACCTCCAGAAAGCAGAAATCAAGAGCTAATCCTCCAGAGAGCAGAAATCAAGAGCTAGTCCTCCAGAAAGCAGAAATCCAGAGCTAGTCCTCCAGAGAGCAGAAATCCAGAGCTAGTCCTGCAGAGAGCAGAAATCAAGAGCTAGTCCTCCAGAGAGCAGAAATCAAGAGCTAGTCCTGCAGAGAGCAGAAATCAAGAGCTAGTCCTGCAGAGAGCAGAAATCAAGAGTGAGACCTACAGAGAGCAGAAATCAAGAGCTAGTCCTCCAGAGAGCAGCAATGAAGAGCTAGTCCTCCAGAGAGCAGCAATCAAGAGCTAGTCCTCCAGAGAACAGAAATCAAGAGCTAGTCCTGCAGAGAGCAGAAATCAAGAGCTAGTCCTCCACAGACCAGAAATCAAGAGCTAGTCCTCCAGAGACCAGAAATCAAGAGCTAATCCTCATGAGAGCAGAAATCAAGAGCTAGTCCTCCAGAGAGCAGAAATCAAGAGCTAGACCTCCAGAAAGCAGAAATCAAGAGCTAGTCCTTCAGAGACCAGAAATCAAGAGCTAGTCCTCCAGAAAGCAGAAATAAAGAGCTATTCCTTCAGAGACCAGAAATCAAGAGTTAGTCCTCCAGAAAGCAGAAATCAAGAGCTAGTCCTCCAGAGAGCAGAAAGCAAGAGCTAGACCTCCAGAAAGCAGAAATCAAGAGCTAATCCTCCAGAGAGCAGAAATCAAGAGCTAGTCCTCCAGAAAGCAGAAATCCAGAGCTAGTCCTCCAGAGAGCAGAAATCCAGAGCTAGTCCTGCAGAGAGCAGAAATCAAGAGCTAGTCCTCCAGAGAGCAGAAATCAAGAGCTAGTCCTCCAGAGAACAGAAATCAAGAGCTAGTCCTGCAGAGAGCAGAAATCAAGAGCGAGACCTACAGAGAGCAGAAATCAAGAGCTAGTCCTCCACAGACCAGAAATCAAGAGCTAGTCCTCCAGAGACCAGAAATCAAGAGCTAATCCTCCTGAGAGCAGAAATCAAGAGCTAGTCCTCCAGAGAGCAGAAATCAAGAGCTAGTCCTCCAGAGAGCAGAAATAGAGAGCTAGTCCTCCAGAGAGCAGAAATCAAGAGCTAATCCTCCTGAGAGCAGAAATCAAGAGCTAGTCCTCCAGAGAGCAGAAATCAAGAGCTAGTCCTTCAGAGACCAGAAATCAAGAGCTAGTCCTCCAGAAAGCAGAAATCAAGAGCTAGTCCTTCAGAGAGCAGAAATCAAGAGCTAGTCCTGCAGAGAGCAGAAATCAAGAGCTAGTCCTTCAGAGAGCAGAAATCAAGAGCTAGTCCTCCAGAAAGCAGAAATCAAGAGCTAGTCCTTCAGAGAGCAGAAATCAAGAGCTAGTCCTCCAGAAAGCAGAAATCAAGAGCTAGTCCTTCAGAGACCAGAAATCAAGAGCTAGTCCTCCAGAAAGCAGAAATAAAGAGCTATTCCTTCAGAGAGCAGAAATCAAGAGCTAGTACTCCAGAGAGCAGAAATCAAGAGCTAGACCTCCAGAAAGCAGAAATCAAGAGCTAATCCTCCAGAGAGCAGAAATCAAGAGCTAGTCCTCCAGAAAGCAGAAATCCAGAGCTAGTCCTCCAGAGAGCAGAAATCAAGAGCTAGTCCTCCAGAGAGCAGAAAGCAAGAGCTAGTCCTCAAGAGAGCATAAATCAAGAGCTAGTCCTGCAGAGAGCAGAAATCAAGAGTGAGACCTACAGAGAGCAGCAATCAAGAGCTAGTCCTCCAGAGAGCAGAAATCAAGAGCTAATCCTCCAGAGAGCAGAAATCAAGAGCTAGTCCTCCAGAGAGCAGAAATCAAGAGCTAATCCTCCAGAGAGCAGAAATCAAGAGCTAATCCTCCAGAGAGCAGAAATCAAGAGTGAGACCTACAGAGAGCAGAAATCAAGAGCTAGTCCTCCAGAGAGCAGCAATGAAGAGCTAGTCCTCCAGAGACCAGAAATCAAGAGCTAGTCCTCCAGAGAGCAGAAATCAAGAGCTAGTCCTCCAGAGACCAGAAATCAAGAGCTAGTCCTCCAGAGAGCAGAAATCAAGAGCTAATCCTCCAGAGAGCAGAAATCAAGAGCTAATCCTCCAGAGAGCAGAAATCAAGAGCTAATCCTCCAGAGACCAGAAATCAAGAGACAGTCCTCCAGAGACCAGAAATCTAAGGTCAGTCTTAAAAAAAAAAAACTCTGTGGAGGCCAGTGTTTGTATGAGTGATGATGACAAGACATGAAGGTAATATTTATGCGTGTGTGTGTGTGTGTGTGTGTGTGTGTGTGTGTGTGTGTGTGTGTGTGTGTGTGTGTGTGTGTGTGTGTGTGTGTGTGTAATTGCATGTTTATGACCCTTCATTGCTGGTTTAGGACACCCGATTTTTATAAAACATCTGTGAAATGCAACAGCAAGGATTAAAAAAAACAGTTCATAGCAAAATATTTTATTCTCCTTCATGTCATTCCAAAAGCATATGACTTCATGTCATCTGTGGCACACTAAAGGAGAAAATCTGAAGAATTATTCTGCGGTCTCTTGCATGGATGTTTGACTTTCAAGATTCAAAAAGGATGCAGAACTCCATAAAAGTAACATAAAATTGTCCTTAGGCTACAACTGTGCCATATTACAAGTCCTCTGAAGACATACAAGCTTTGTGTAAGGAATAGAACAAAACTTAACTCTGTGAATGGATCAACTAATTAATTGAAAAGAAATGACTCAAAAGAAGGATTTGTTCATGAATTAGATATTGGAAATTTTGCATCAGCTCTGATGAACAAGCTATAGTGGATGTTATGTTGTTCAGTGAATGATTTACATAAGCTATTATGATTCATTTTTGCTTGAAAACCTCAGTCCCCAGTAACTGTATTCGGATGGAAAAGATCAACACATTTACATTTTTTTTCCTTTTGTGTTCCACAAAGATGTCACACATGTTTGGGAAAACATGAAAGAATTTACATTTTGGGTGAACTAAACTCTTAAAGATAAAGATTCTTTATTGGCATCGATGCCTAGAACTTTCATTCAACAAAATTAAATGTTTTGTTTTTTGTTTTTTTATAGTGAAAAAATTTTCTTTAGATTTTAAAAATGTTCTTCACACTAATAATACACAAAAAAGTTTTCTTAAAGGTTCTTTGGTGAACCAAAATTGGCTCTTCTTATGCACTATAACCCGAATAAGTTGGCAAAACTTAAGAAATATAAAAGTCTTAGTAAGCAGGACTTGCAGATTTTTATTTTGAACTCATATATTTTATTTGCTTCACTTGAAAAATGTTGAGTAAGCTAATTAATGCCTTTAATACGGTGGCCGAGAGAGCTCAACGCACAGCAACTGAAGAAAACACATGCAAATAGAAAAAAACACAGCTTCATCATACACGTGTGCTCCAAATACTCTGCAAATAGCACAGACCACAACAGAAATGTTTCCAGGGGAACCAAATAAGTGACGAAACCGACTGGGACGTGCTTATTGCTCGTGAGCTTCCCTATGCCCTGTACTCCCTTTGAAGGGCAGACGGTAGAGCTCTTGAAGTGGGACTTTGGAGTGAGCAGGGCACTCGTGTGACATTATGTAGCCATTTGGAACGCACTTGATGAAGGGAGCAACGAAAGACAACGTAATTTCCTCTTTATTTTCACCTGGGATGTTCCCATGACAACAGCACGGCGTCCATCAGCTGAATAGCTGTTCTTCCCAGGGGGGCAGTCATTCGGAAAAAATTGAAGCTTCCCCGGGTGCCGCCATTGATTAGCAGACCATCACCTGCTGTTAGCAGTCCATTGACTCCAATTCATTTTGGCGTCACTTTGACAGCGAATAACTTTACATCTGAGGCTTTTAAAGAATCCATTTGTCCATTATTTATTTCTAAAGAAACACGAAAATGTATAAAAGGCTCCATTATCTTGTATCTTACGTTATGGCCCCGTAGAAGCAGTTTTTGTAAAAATAGGCTAACGATTGCGTCATAATCACGCGACTCTCTGTTGCACAGTATGGACAGGAGGAGAAGCTCACAGGCAATCGGGGAGACGTGGAGGCAAAGTGACAAAATAATTAATCAGAATACTTAGCAAAAGTTTCTCCTGCTCCTAGCTCATGGACACCTCCTACTCACACTCTCCGTCTCTGCAAGTTTCGAAGGGAATGATTCAGATTTCTCTTGGCACAGCTACTAGAAGACAGACGGGTTGCCAGGGACGGACTGGGGCTAAAAAACAGCCCTGGACTTTCTCCCAAATAGGCCCATCATCCGGCCATTCGCCTCTAGCCATGTGCAACAGACTAGCCAGGATGTCCTGATACTATGCCACAATACTGTAGCCTATCAGACAAGGTATTCACAAAACCAATGATGATAATTGGGGTTGTGTTTATTAATGAAGCCTCAGCCTTCAAATAAAGACAAAAAAATTTACAATGCCATACAATACAAATAATGAAATGTCAATTGCCACAGAAACCCCAAATTACACAAACTTGTAATTATAAAACATAGTTACTATATATACCAGGGGTTTCCAACCTTTTTGTGTGCGAGGGCTACCTCAAGGGATAAAATAATCTAGAAGGGATTTTTATTTGTTATACTCCAATATTTATTATACATATGGTGAAGCTTTTTTACTTGTCACCATCATATGGGAAATAATAAAATATCTTGATATTCTGGTTCAGACTTACAAGCGTTTTAAACTTGTAAGTCTGATCGTTGATTTTCTATAAACCTATTGTATGTGTTATCAAAAACAGTAGCCTAAACATTTAGTATAAATATACATGAAAAAAAATAAAATAAAAAAAATAAACTGCCATAGCTTCTAAACAAAACATTAGGCTACTGCATTACATTTAATACATTTATACATGACTATATTAATATAACAGCATTTTTAATATAAATACAGGCACATTTCTGCCAAAAACGTTAAAAACGGCTAATTCATAAGTTGTGGTGTGAAATGTCTTCTAACTGGTTTGTTCATGGAACAATGTTTCGCCTGTTTTTTGCGTCAATATGTTGAGAATATTATATCAGCGCTGTTTCATCTGGCTTTTAACAAGCTTAAGAATAGAGAATTCTGCGCTGAATTGAAATGGTTCTCAGTGGATCGCGCAGTGTAATAATGTTCGCGTGATCCGCACAGCTGCTTTGGCCGCGATCGCTGTTTTTTTGGGCCGAGCTGATAATGCTGTGCGCTGCTCAGATCAAACCAGTTTTGTTCCGCTTTTTGAGCATTTGTCATTTGATGTTTCTCATATGCAACGCAAATGACAGCGTATATAATCAAAGAGAGTTGGGTAATTTTGTAGAGGCAAAAGTTCAAATTGAAACGTTTAGTTGAAAAGGTCGCAAAATGATAGCCTACCATTTATTCGAAGTCTGGAACCCCGACGGCAAGTAGGGGCTATTTATAGAATGTGTTTGTGGCTAGGCCGACTCTTCTTCCTCAGTTGTTGTTTTTTTACACGTAGCATATAAGTGATCGTATTAGTGCCCCTGCTGTTGGCTGTTCATATTGCTTTATTAGACTTTTTTTTTGTTTTTGTTTTTTTGTTTTTTTGCCAACGGCCCTCGGTTGGATGGCCGTTCTGGACTTTTCCAGAACGCACAGATTGTCAGTCCGTCCCTGCGGGTTGCTGACGTCACATCTACGTCGTCAAGCTCAGTTTGAGTCTGCACAGTAGCCTACGCTCAGCCATCAGGAAGTGAGAGCTTCTAATTGACTTCACTTTTCTCCGTTGAATCCAATGGGGTCGCTGTGTCCAGTTTATATACTGTCTATGTTTTTTTTTACAAAAACGCTTTTAAAATATGCGTTATATATCTGTGAGTGTCTCAACTTTAAAACTTTGGACCCTACATTACCTAATATTTCTTGTGAAATTTTTCTTTATTAAAATTTAAACATAACATGAAAACATTTGTACAGTGTAACTGATGTATAGATTCATATTTTTCCCTCATGTTCTTTTTCTCTATCTTTTATTTATTTATTTTAGTTTTCAGCTCATTGCTTTTTTCTCATTTGTATTCTGATGACATTGACCATATTGTTAATACATTTTGTATATTGTATACTACAGTATATTGTATATAAGTTGTATGTAATAAAAATTTAATCTCTGTATGTTTTACAACAACAACAGAAATAAAATAAAATAAAATAAAATAAAATAAAATAAAATAAAATAAAATAAAATAAAATAAAATAAAATAAACTTTTGAGCTGTAAGCATGTCCCAGCCGGGTTCGTCACTTATTTAGTTCCCCTGCAAACATTTCCGTTGTGGTCTGTGCTATTTGCAGTGCATTTGGTTGTGTTGTGAACTTTTGCAGTACATTTCTGTATTTGGTTGTGTTGTGAGTATTTGGAGCACACGTGTGTTATGAAACAGATTAAGATGTTTTCTTAATTTGTGGGTGTTTTTTTTATTTTTTTATTTGCATGTGTTTTCTTCAGTTGAGCTCTCTCGGCCACCGTACTTTAACTTAAAATTGTCATTTAATCTCAATTTAAATATTTTGTATTAGTGAAAACTTGGCTAGCTTTAAGTAGTTAATTCAGCCGCGGCTCGTCTATATGGGCCAAATATTCATCCAAACATAGACCTCTATATATGCTACACTCAATTAATAATAAATGATAAATGTGTTCAGCATTCGGCAACAAATATTTTTCGGATTTTCTACACTATTTTCATTCGTAAAGTGAGCAGGATATATTTAAATGATGCGCATTCGACAGGCAATTTACTCTTAGTACTAAGAAGGCAGCCGGTCTCGGAGACCTCCCTAGCTCTACAGCGCCCCACACATTTCCATTGAAAATCTGTGGTGAAAAATGGAACTGCAGGAACCGTAACGCGCACAATTTCAGAGCCGTTAGGGCAGATTTCAGGCTGCCCGTCCCGCTTATTTTCACTAAACTAAACCTCGCTCTAGACCCAGACGACATCACTCCGCTTCAGATATGTGTCTTCATCAGGTCAGTAACTAGTTGGCATGTCTGTCTGTTCTTCCTATGCGTATCAAATTAATGAAAGTAGCAATAAACCATTTAGTTTAAACGTGCTCATGTGAACAGGCCTTTATATACAGTAGTTCTGTTGTGTTTATTTTATATTTGTTCTGAGGATAGACATTTGTTTTCCTCACTGGATTTCTACACAACTTGCAATATTCTAAAACAACATTCGTACGCAATAAAAATATCTACTACATGAAAGCAATTCTAGACTGCATTCAATGAGTTTGTCGTGAAACTAAAGTCTGTCAATCATCATTCGAGCGCCAGCCTCAGGCTGAATAACAATTCTGAATTCTGCCAAAAGTGTGTCTGATGTGTTCAGCGATTAGATATGAAGCTTACAAAATGTTTATTATAAACTAGCGCTAAGACTCAGAGGGCCCTATATCTTGCACCCAGCGCAATTGACTTTGTACAGCGACGCATGTATCATTCCTATTTTGCACCCGCGGAAAGCGGACTTTTCCCTCCACAGACGCACGTCGGTTAACTAGGCAAGGCAAGGCAAGGCAAGGCAAGTTTATTTATATAGCACATTTCATACACAATGGCAATTCAAAGTGCTTTACATAGAAGAAATTAAAATAATAAAAAGAAATAAGAATAATTAAAAGAGTTTAGAAAAATAAAATGAAATACAGTACAGTACAGTCGGACGAACAGCAGCACAGTGCTCATTCAGTAAATGCACAGCTAAACAGAAGTGTTTTGAGTCTGGATTTGAATGTGACCACTGTAGGAGCACATCTGATCTCTTCTGGAAGCTGGTTCCAGCTGCGGCTGGCATAATAGCTAAAAGCAGACTCACCATGCTTAGAGTGAACCCTTGGTATTTCTAGCTGATATGATCCTAATGATCTGAGTGATCTGTTGGGTTTATATTCAGTGAGCATATCTGCAATGTATTGAGGTCCTAGGCCATTGAATGATTTATATACCAGTAATAATACTTTGAAATCAATCCTAAATCTAACTGGGAGCCAGTGTAAAGACCTGAGGACTGGTGTGATATGTTCATATTTTCTGGTTCTGCTCAGAATCCTGGCGGCAGCGTTCTGTATGAGCTGCAACTGTCTTATGGTCTTTTTGGGAAGGCCAGTGAGGAGTCCATTACAATAATCCACCCTGCTGGTGATGAAAGCATGCACAAGTTTCTCTAAGTCTTGTCTGGAAACAAAGCATCTAATTCTTGCAATATTTTTCAGATGATAGTATGCTGATTTAGTTATTGCTTTGACATGACTACTGAAACTAAGGTCTGACTCTAGTGTCACACCAAGATTCCTGACTTGATTTTTAGTTGTTTGACCCCTAGAGTGAAGGTATGCGTTCACCTTGAGAACTTCATCTTTGTTTCCAAACGCAATAACTTCAGTTTTGTCTTTGTTTAATTGAAGAAAGTTTTGACACATCCAACTGTTGACTTCATCAATGCATCGGCACAGGGAGTCAATGGGGCTGTAATCGTTAGGCGATAGGGCTAAGTACAGCTGTGTGTCGTCTGCATAGCTGTGGTAAGCAATTTGGTTGTTTCTCATTATTTGGCTCATTGGGAGCATATACAGGTTGAACAGGAGTGGCGCAAGAATTGAGCCTTGAGGGACTCCGCATGTCATGGATGTCCACTCAGACTTATGATCTCCTATACTCACATAATAACCTCTCCCATCTAAGTATGACCTGAACCATTTTAGGACTATCCCAGAAAGCCCCACCCAGTTTTCCAGCCTGTCAAGAAGTATGTTATGATCGACAGTGTCAAATGCAGCACTGAGGTCGAGTAGTACCAGCACTGATAATTTGCCTGAATCAGTATTTAAGCGAATATCGTTTATTATCTTTATGAGCGCTGTCTCTGTGCTGTGATGCGGTCGGAAACCAGATTGAAAATTATCAAAGTATCCATTCGAGCTTAAGAATTTGTTCAGCTGATTGAAGATAACTTTTTCAATGATCTTGCCTATGAAAGGAAGATTTGAGATCGGTCTATAGTTGCTTAATATGGTCTTATCCAGATTGTTCTTTTTCAGGAGGGGCTTGACAACTGCAGTTTTCAGGGAGTTTGGAAAACTCCCAGAGAGAAGTGAGGCATTTACCACTTCTAGAAGATCTGCTTCTAAACTGTTTAACACACTTTTGAAAAAAGATGTGGGAAGTGTGTCAAGGGCGCATGTTGATGTTTTAAGGTGCTGTACGGTTTCTACCAAAATTTTGCCATACATTTTTTTGAAATCAGACAAAGTTACTACTTTTTCAGGTCGTCTGATCTGTCTGACCCCAGCACAACTCAAGGATGTGCTGATCACCTTTCTGATATTATTGATTTTGACAGAGAAGAAAGAAGCAAACTCACTGCACTTGCTGTTTGAGAGCATTTCACTGGGAATCTGGCTTGGGGGGTTTGTCAGTCTCTCTACAGTAGCAAAAAGAGTGCGTGTGTTGTTTAAATTGCAGTTTATAATATTTGAGAAGAAAGTCTGTCTAGCTTTGCCTAGTTCCATATTGAGAGCATGAAGGCTGTCTTTGTAAATGTTATAATGGACTACAAGCTTTGTCTTCCGCCACATGCGCTCTGCTTTTCTGCATTGTCTTTTCATATTTTGCACTGCTGTTGAGTTTCATGGCGGTGGAAACTAACTAAGAAATACACTTGTGCTCCCCGGGGCGGTTCAGCGCAAAGAGGAGGCGTGTTCTGGCGCAAACGTTCCCTCATGCTATTTTGCAGGTTTAGAAAACAATTCCGCCAATGACCGAAAAAAAACAAAACAGTTTAAAGTCAGTGACGCGTTGCGCATGTTATTCATATGCTATTTTAAGGGCCATAATCAATGTAGCGTGTGCACAACGTGCATACACTTTGATTCTCTCATCTACACACAGACACAGCAGTTATCATTTTTGCAAATCATACATTATTACGATAGATAGATAGATAGATAGATAGATAGATAGATAGATAGATATACATATTTATTATAAAAGTGATTTAGCTTACACATTTACCCAAATTATCATACGCCTATTTAACCGAAGTTAATTTGGGTTTGTTTCTCCATCCCCAACGTCCCTGACGAGAACGTCGGTCTCCTCGGCTGTGAACCGCTCCTGGCGCGCGCCTGGCAAATCCGCCGTTATAATAGGAATCCGCCATGGAACAAGCGCGCCTGCTCTTAAAGGAGAACTTGGTAACTTTTTTAACTGAATAAAACTGTCTAGAAATCATTTGGATGGTTAAACAACCTGTTCTGGTGATATTGGTGACTTTCCCCGCTCCCCCCAGCGTTCCCAGGCGGAAAACCAACCTTGCAACTTGCAACACTACCGTCCCGGCAAGTTAGAAATTGGAAGTCTCGTGATAAGCGAGAACTAGAACGAGAACGAGCGCGAAACACAAATTGCTTTACGGCAATTCGACATAAACACACACGCATGTATGATGTATTACCAGATTACCCACCTCGGTAGACATAGCTCCACGCGATACAGTTGGCTTGCTCCGATCAAAACAAACGCACATGAGCAGCGGTAGAGAGGGGGAGGAGGCCGCCGCAAATGAGTTTTTTACGACTGTGTTGTGAAATATACACCCCCCCACAGCTGTAGGGGGAGCTCGTGGGGAAAACATGCGACAACAAAAGGGAAAATCAGCGAAGTGACAAGAGTTCGCTAGAGTTACCGAGTTCTCCTTTAAAGGGAATGTGAGATGACGCTCTGATTGGTTTATTTCACGTTACGCCCAAAGTCAAGTCAAGTCAAGTCAAGTCATCTTCATTTATATAGCGCTTTTAACAACGTAGATTGTTTCAAAGCAGCTTCACAGAGATAAACGTATAATTTAAGGTAACAGAGATTGTTTTGGCTTTATAGCAGAGTTAAGTTATTTTCCATCTAAAGTTAGTTTTGATTGATTTGCTTCCGTCGCAATGATCATTTGTTATTAAATTAGGGGCCGCTAAGACGACACCATTCCCTCTACACAGACTTTAAACGCGAACCTGTGAGAAACGCTGATTGCGTTCACATGCGCATTTAGAATGGGTTCTATAGTTATGTGCATTTGAAAATATGCAGGTTTGGAATTCCCTACAAGCCAAGCCTAAACAAAGTACTTGTCTTTCCTTATAAATTTTGATAAAGAATTTTATTTTGTTGCTTTGGGGTAGGAACGCGAAACGAATTTTCCCGACAACGCCTTATCTGTAGAGTGGTAAAGGGATCCTTCATAGGGAGAGACTAGTTGGCACTTCAGCACTGCGTTGTCATCGGTCCAGGCAAAGGTCCTTCGTCAGATCTGGATACGGCCCGGATCCGGCAGGCTGCAGGAAAACCTCGGGATAAACACAGACACTAAAATTAGCGTAGATGCCATTCTTCTCATGATGTAACGAGTACATCAGGATTTATGGGAAGTGTTCCCGGTTCCGGCTGACCTAATCTATGCAGCCTAACATTAAATTATAGAAGTCTATAATGTATTATGTGAATGATAGGTCAAAGAGATGTGTCTTTAATCCACAAACCACACCTATGAATAATGAAGCTACTTCAGACCAACCCATTTTAGATTTGCGTCGGGCGCAAGAGTCATTTATCCCGCCGGTATAATAGCAACAGCGCCCAAGACCCGCCCACAAAGTTACTTGTGTTTCACGCTTGATACTTGCGTTTCAGACCGTTAAAATAGGGCCCAGAATCTGCCATACCTAAATTTACGACAGGAGCTGCTATTGCAATGAATGCTACCTTCCTAATTAGTAACACAATGCTTTGATAGCATTAGCATAGCATAGCATATCACTTTCTGAATGAGTACAGCTATATAAAACACTTAACATATATCTGTTCTCAAACTAAGCTCATGTTCCTCTCGTCATGGTAATTGTTTGAAAAAAGAAGTCCCAGCCCAGTTTCAGATAAATTTAAGTTTGTCCAAATTAAAAGAAAGAAGTTCATAACACTCAAAACAATGATACAATTCAGATTACTTAAAAGTGTCAGTTTATTGACTGTCATTATATGTTTTCTAACATTGGCTCTACTCTAATCAATTAATTATTTTGAGTGTTAGGGTTTACAGTGTGGCATCACTGTGAAAAAAACAAACATTTTTGGAACCTTTAGTTTTAAGAGTGTAATTCTTTAAGTGGAAATAATGACATAAGAGATTTTTTAAGGATATAGAAAAGCTGTCTAGTTGTGAACCTGAAATGTATAAAAAAGAAAAATATGATCTAAAGGAGGACAATAGGCTTAAGAGACCATGATGGCATGAGAGAGGAGAGGGGAGGGGAGGGGAGGGGAGGGGAGGGGAGGGGGGGGGGTATAATTAGGGGGAAGAGAAAAGCAGAGCAAGCAGTTTGTCGAGGAAAGGCAGAAGGAGATGGAAGGATAATGGGATGTAGAAACTGACACCCAGAAGAAAGGGCTGGAGAGAGATGCTATAGGGGGAGACGTATAGACGGATACAGCAGAACCAGTGGGGGAGTGGGGGGCAGAGAGAGGGAAACTTAAGCTTTCTGGCCATGATTTTCCATCCCTAAAGGCATTCTGTGGTTTCTAAAAAAAGCCCTGTATATTTGAAGTATTGCGTCACGTGACCAGGGCTGTATTTATGAATCAAAGAGTATCGTGATGTTCTGAGGGAAAGACAGAGAGCGAGAGAAAAATAGAGACAGATACCGTGCGCAAGACAACAACTGTTGTAAAGAAGACATGCATGGCAGAGAAAGTTTGATTGAAAGAGGGAGGGCAAGAATGCCAGAGAGCGAATGAGGAGGTAGAGTGAGTGAGTGAGAGGGGGGAGCGAAAGAGAAAAGGCAGAAAGCAACAGGCTCCTTTATTCACACAGAGAGACACATCTGACTTACACAAGTCAACTGAGCCGCTCTCGTTCGCTCAGTTCAACCCTTCACTCCAGACCTCCGTCAGGATCACCAGATCAGGTAAGCCTGATCTCCACAGCGCTGAACGACACAACACACCACAGTAAAGCAAGTCTTAGAAGAGTTTTCTTTCGATTCCCAGCGTTTCCCCCCAGCGTACAGCTCATAAAAGCGAAAGAGACCGTGAATGAGAAAGACATGTTAGAGCAGGAATAAATGTGTGCAATTCCTGCGTACAGTTTGAGTGTGATAGTTTTGGCGAGTTTGAACTGAAGACAAGATTAGAGGTATTGGAAGACACAGCAAAAAATGTCCTTTTCAACGACCGGTTTCATGAGTTTGCCTTTGGTTGTGAGTCTGTAACTTTTTGTCACTCAACTGGATGTGACATCTCAATGAGGCGAGCTGACGGCGTCTTCTTATCAAGATCATCGAGTTTAGACTGAAACGGCTTCAACCTGATGCTAGGAAATGACTGACTACTGAAGTTCTCAGAATTTCACCAGTACACTAAAACATGTTGCTAAAAGGGTTTCTCTGCCTTAAAGCATTTCAATTGAATGCAACAATTCAGACGATCTGATGAAGGCATTATTTTAGTACAGGAATATCTCGAAGAGTGTTGTGTTTTTTATGCCACAGAGATGAACTCATGTGTTTGAGGTGACTTGTTCACATGGTGTATCACTGAAGATCTGGTCAGAAAAGAAATCTGAAGACATGAAGATTTGTTATGAAACGATTGTGTTGGTATATCCTTATCAAAACAAGCTCTGTTTCTCTTTTAATTTTGTCAAATGGTTGTTTAACCTTTACACACACTTACTATATCCACACAACAATAGGCTTCTGATGAACGCTGTGTTTCGATTTGACTGTAATGACGCAATATTCCTAATCATAGTCTCACATGCACAGACAGATTCGTGTGTGAATCTTCTGGATGGCTGTTATAATTCAATATATATATTTATATAAATTTTTTTTTGCTTGATGGCCTTTTAAACAAGTCAATCACAGTGATAAGGGTTGTTATTTTTTGATAAATAGATGCACTTATATTACAGATGGGACCTTGTTAATAACGTTGTTGAAGGTTACATAAACACCTTAAACTGGGTAATTATCCAAATGCAATGGAAATATTAAAATCAGCTGTTTTGAATATCGTAAGTGATAAAATGTTTGTGTTGGGATTGCTGTAGCTTCCTTACTGGAAATATGTCATGTGTTTGTACAGGGAGGTCAGGAAAGAGCTACTCTATAGCCGTTCATTCAGATGGGAAGATCAGAATTGAGATCACTTTTAAATTTCAGTTTTGTCCTAGACAACAAAGAGATAAATGGAGGCCAAAGGAAATTTTGCTCCTGTGTGTCAGATGTTTTTAACAAATGTAATTTTGAAAGGAGACCTACAAAATGGCTCAAACTGTTCTCAGATTTGCCAAAATAACTCAAATTCTTCCAAGACCAATTTCTTTAACTCTGCTATTCACATACACAGCTAGCGGGAGCGTTCTAAAGTTGAACAAACATTCTTCTAGTAACAAAACATTTGTTCAAAGTTCTGGTCTTTAGTAATAATTTAGCACATACATCGTTCATGGAACGTTTTTACCTGAAACGCTCAGTTAGATGTTTGTCTAACGTTTTTTAAATTATACTATTTGTTTCAGAACATT
This sequence comes from Leuciscus leuciscus, assembly GCF_965113295.1. Classification (NCBI taxonomy): domain Eukaryota; kingdom Metazoa; phylum Chordata; class Actinopteri; order Cypriniformes; family Leuciscidae; genus Leuciscus; species Leuciscus leuciscus. The sequence continues at coordinate 30,482,504 of NC_138747.1, read as the reverse complement.
TAGAGAACATTTAAAAGTAACAATCCCATTAATGTTTGTGCATTATGCTAAAATAGAATGTTCCCTTTAACATTCATATAACCAGATTTTAAAAAATATATATCTTTTTTTTTTTTTTTTTTACATTCAGAGAACATTCAGAAATAATGTTTCTGATAACTGAATGGGAACGTTCTCGGAACATATTTTTGTTAGCAGGGTGCTCTCTCTCACTGTATAATACAATAATACATAATGATTCATAATTGCAATCTCCAGTAAGTCTCCCAAGTTTTCACATCTGAGCAGTGAAATCTTCCCCTAGGCTCTTGAAAATGAAGATGGCAATTATCCAATGGCAGTCAGGCTTTGCAGCCTCATTGGAGATCCTTGTACGTTCCACTTTTTATTCTTTAGTTCTTTAGAAAATCATCCATCTACTAGTGCTCTAAAGTTCCCAGAAAAAAACACTAATCTGAAGAAAAGGTGCTTTCAGGATACATTTTATTTTTAAGAGTGCAGACTAAGCAATGTCTTATCATGTACCAGCCACATATTTAATGATCTCCAAAAGCATGAAGAAGGTCTTCGCTCACAGACTCGTTCTTGTCACGGCCTGCTGCGATGTGCGCTGCTGTAACTTCTGGGTTTCATGGGTTTTCGTCAGCATTTATTTGGCTAACACACACTTTCAGAAGTTGTGCAGGGACTCTCCAGAAATGTATATATTTAGACCTGCTTTAAACCAACTTTTACTTAACAAAACTTTGGTCACCACAGTTGTATTTACATACATATAAAATCAGGTATGTGCATTCCTTGTGTAGCTGTGGTTTATATGCACACTGAAAAGATCCAAGTAAAATAGTGGAATATATCATCAAGAATTTACCATATTGTCCACAAAATGCCATATATTGACAAAAAAAACCACCATTTTAACCACCTGTAGTTTACATGTACATTATAGTCAATTAGACAATTCATCCAGGCTTACAGACGTCATTATCTCAAAGGTTATACGACTACATTTCCTAACCAATATTTTTTGACGATGTGATTAACATTAAAAGTCATGCCCTGAAACCCTCATCATTAAAGCTGAGCTGACTTTAAATGTAGACATGTTCATAAATAAACCCCATCAGTAAAGCAACATGTTCGACAGTCCGCTGTAAGTGATAAACACACCTAGCTTGTAAACTGAACATTTCTTTTAAATTGTGTTTGTGAGGAACAATAATCAGCGCATAAGTGTGTGTGTGTTTCATAGATCATCAGTCAATCTGTCGGCGCAATGTCTTGAGCTCTGCTCGTCTCACCTGTCAGGCTGGCGTTGTTGGTCTAGCCTAGTTTTCTTAAACACATTGCAGTGTTTGTGTGTGATTGACAGAGAGAAAGAGACAGAGAGAGAGAAAGCACTGTATTTAAATACTTTAACTGCACCTCCCTCAGTTTCTCATTGTTCTCAGCTTTTTGTGAATGATAGTTCCTTCAGGCAGAGAACGCTGTCTGTCTCTCGACTTCTCACTGTCTCTGCTTGTCCATCAACATATACTGTGAACACACATATAATTACCCTAACCTTACCATAAGCACAAACCTAACCCAACACTCTTACAAATAAAGCTTCTTAATTGGCATTTATGCTTCCATGAAGAACCTTTAACATGCATGGAAACTTTTCAATGCACAAAAGTTTCTTAACAATGGAAAAGAGTTCTTCAGATTAAAATGTTCTTCACACTGAGAAATAAATACAAACTGTTCTCTGGAAGGTTCTTTGGGGAATAAAACAAAAGGTACTTTTGTGGCATCACTTTGAAAATCCCCCCTTTTAAGAGTTTAGCCAAAGAAGAAAGCATTTCATCATTTTAGAATAATAAATAAAAGTAAATTATGAAGATTTTTGTCTAACTTCTGGAATCATTCTTTCCACACACAGCACATGATGTACATGTAGCACCTGATATAGGAAACTGAGCAGGTAATACAATAGTGAAGCTCACTGCAGCTGGCATAATTCATGGAGAGGACATTCATAATTCATGCAGAAGTTGTGTAGAAGTGTTCTCCATATGCGCTGGCAGGCTGTACGGGCCGGTGTTAATATGTTACGGCTGCCGCATCCGCAGTGCATTTGGATTGATTATTTGTAAGAAAGATGGTGAGAAATAGAGAAAAGGAAACATACAACGGTTGGTGGAGATGCCAGAAAGAACAAAGAAAGTGACTCGAACCATTCGGAATTTTAAAAACTGTTTACATCCGGCTTATTAGAGAAATATGTTGGGTTAAGACATAACAGATGACATGCTTATGAGTTAAAAACTGTCCAGACATTCTTGTTTATTTTAAGCAGAATTAAGTATTTCCATAAAAATATGTATTGTTTGGTTATATTAGTGCAGTCAAATCGATTAATCGCAATTAATCACAAATAAGAAAAGTTTGTAAGTATATGATATGTGTATGTATGTATGTATGTATATATGAATGTGTGTATACAGTATATGTCTTGTATGTGTGTGTACTGTATATGTATATATACAAACTTTTAGATGTGATAAATCACGATTAATCGATTTGACAGCACTAGTTTATATGACATATTTATAAGTTACAATTTTAACATACATTTAATGATTATTCAAAACAATTCTCAGGAGTGAAAATCTGAGCAGTTCTGTTTTTTTCTATAAAGCAGTTAAACTTAATACGTCAAACACAATCCACACAGTAGTAGGCCTAAACAAAGATGTAATTTAGCCAACTATGTGTTGAGTGTGTGTGAGTACCTGGCCACAATCTCAATTAGACGTGACCTCTGACCCACACTCGTTGCCTCAGGCACTAAAAGGTGACTACAGCCGTGACCTTTCCACTTCTTGGGTCAACCAACAGAATCTGCTCAATATAACGGCACCATTGTCTGGTTCATATTCAAAGCAGTTGTCATCTGTGTCAGCACTTATATAATACCAACAATGTAACTCTTTACGAATGCAAAGAGATCATTCAAAGCCCTGGTTTTGGAATTAAGCCTTTAGAAAATTCTGATCTAAAGTGAGAAATTTGATTATAGGAATACCCCAGCAAACGAAAATAGTCTAAGAAAATGAAAACATTGTTTTTTGAATGTTCTCTCATCATTCAAAATTGCCTTTGCAAATGTATTATGAAACATTCCATTTTATTATTCATCAAATGTTCTGGGATTGTTAGTTTTGAATGTTCTCTGAAAGTTCAGAAACAAGTAGTAACATTTAAAAACTGATAGACGAACATTCAACTAACATTTAAAGGGTAACTAAACCCCTGGTCAGAGCCTGATTACACCCACTGGCAATATTTGAAAAACTGTAAAAGTGGGCAGAGCCCAGCGGAGGGGGTGCGTGCATCTGAGACGCGTCTCTCTGTAGGCAAGGACGTGGTTAGCTGGTACCCTCTGACGTCACAGGGTACCACAACTTCCAATAGGAAAATTCAACTGCAGTAGCCACCGTTCAACCTGAAAATGACTTGAATCAATGAACAGCATTTATAAAGCCCTAGTTTTACAGATCATTAACTAAAAAAAGTTGTTTTAGGGTTTAGTTACCCTTTAAGAAAAAAGTTCCATGAATGATGTATGAATACCATGTTTTTAGAACATTATTAAAGACCAGATAACTCCGAATGAACGTTCTATTAACGTTACTGGAAAACTTTGAGAGAACCTTGAGAGAACGTTAGCTAAAGTTCGGCGAACGTTCCCTGTTGGCTGGGCAGTCGATGCTGCAGTGTCAGACATACTTTTTATGTAAGAACTCAAATGCAGATGTGAAGTAAGTACTAGGGATGCACCGATATGAAAATCTTGTCCGATACCGATAACCGATAATTTGTTATATTTGAAAGCTGATAACCGATATATTGGCCTATAAATCCAAATTTTTATATAATTTTTGAGAGTCTGATTACAAAAACAAGTCTCACCATTAAAATCGCTGTACCAAGCACACAATTATAATATTCTCATTCTAATTGTATGTAGCCTATTCATGGATTTCATCCGGTCCCTTTCCACAGGTGTATTAATCAAGCACAATGCAGTCTGCATTCATAATCTAGGTGCTTGATTTTATACACCTGTGGAAAGGGACCTGATGAAACCCATGAATATGACAGACTTGTGCTGTGCATGTTGCATTTGACTGTATTTTACTTTTTTGAAGTGATTCCAATCATATTTCAAGCAATTCAAAACCATCATGGCAAACAGCTCGCATCTGAAGTGTCTCAGCTGATGGAAATAATCCATTATTTATCGGCTTTAATATATCGGCCAGATTTTCTTATTGGGCCGATAACGATAACATTAAAATATCGGCCGATACCGATATGGTGGCCGATATATCGTGCATCCAAATACTCAAAGGGGACAATATTATTTACAAATGACTGTGTTATTAAATAGCTAACTATATTAATATGTTGATGGCTTAAAAAGAGATACTTTGAAGATTGTTTAAGCTTTTTGAAAATACAGTGAAAGTTAATGGGGTCCAAAACAGCCCCTTCATTTAGAACTCAATGACTTGAAATTGAATTGAAAGGAATGTGGGTGAAAAATAGTAAATTATGACATTTTGTGCTCAGAATTTTTGGGTGAACTACAGTATGTTGTGGTTTACCCTGTTCGCTTTACCAGGACATATAATTAGAGCTCTGTACTAGTGTCTACTAACTGTATGAGGCCATTAAGAATATTTACACATATTCTGACCACTTTTTTACAACGCAGCCAATGACATAATGACGTTCATAAATTTAAGTTATTGTGCACCAACAGTGACCAAATGCATAAAAATATTTTAGAGGGAGGAAAGTCTTGTGCTCCAATTTATTAGAGGATGGAAATTTAAGCCATTACCTGCATCTGTACGTTTCTGCTTTAAGTTTGAAGCGGCGAGTGTAAAATTTAAAGCCTCAAAGAGTACACATGCTGTGAATAGAGTATAAAAACATTCATGAGCCGTCTCACACCTGCATGCACTGGCATTTAAAAATTCCACTTTTATGAAATATGTGACTCAGAGTCTCAGTTTTGACACATGCACGCTTGTGTACAATAATGGCCATCTGTATTTGGTGAGCCCATGTGAAAATCCCTGTCTTGCATATGTGTGTTAATATGTCTGTGTTTTAATGCACCACATCCTTTGGTTTGAAGTTCACAACCTCCCTCAAGGCACCTTGATTTATGGCTCATATTTCAGCAACGTAATTATTCCCTCTTAGTCCATGTTTTTCCAGACATGTTTTGCCTTAGTGGCTGTTCATGGTTTCTTCGGGGGAACTGCAGGGCTCTGGTTGAGGTGCCAAACTCCATTCATTAGCACACATCAAAGACACGCCGTCTCCAACCTGGAGCAATGTCAGCGTGTGTCACACATGGCCATGACCAGCTGAGGTGGACCTTTATAAAACCCACGTTCAAAGTGACATAAAGACCTTGTTTAATGTGAACGAATCATTTCATTTTGAAGTGTTGTACCCAAGAAGCACTGCTCAAATCCAAAGAGAGCAGTTCATAAATACAGTAAATTTTTTCATGTGTTCATTTACTGAGAAGTTTGCTTTGATGAATTCACACATTCTGTGCCAGGGTATTACATATAGTGTGTTATAATGTAATATTCCACAGAAGTTAAAATGAAACCATGCAGTTTATGTGTCTAAGGCAATTGCGTATTTTGTTGGCAAGGAAAGCTAATAAAATGTTATCCTAACTCTTTTATTATGCACTAGACGTGGCTGGCCGAATCCAAAATGCCATTTTTACAGCTAATTGGATGTTCCTACACAAAGTCATAAATTAAGGTGATTCTATGAGGACTTCAGAGCAATTAACAGTCTGTAAAATTGGCTATGTGTTGTGTGGCTTTTGGTTTGCATTTACAGAGTGCATCACTGACAACATTTAAACCTCATTCGGCTCAAGAAATTGTTTAGTAGACCTTGGCGTGTGTAATTTCTGTGCCTCTATAGCATCACAAAATGCACAAAGAATTACTTTTCACACAAGTTTCTGGCACTGCCAATGTCTTCAATTGGTCGGACAAACAGAACCTCATACCTACGCCATGAATTCGCCATGAGCCAGTTTTGCTGTATTGGGCTGGTCTGGATGCTCAAAAAACAGACCAATATTGATATAACCGTAATATCTTTACAGTTTTCAGGATGGCAGCCGACAAATGCACCCATGAGTTCATATTTACATTAGGCTGTTGATCAAAGACAATTTGTTAACTACCAGACCCCAGATATTTTTATATTACATTTTAAAAAATGTTACCAAAAAGTTTAGTATATTCACAAAATTATGTTTCATGGGGTGTGGTACTTTATACTTTAAATCCAAAGCACAATTCATATTTTAGGTAAGGAGGGATTATCTATTTAGACACGCACGCACGCACGCACGCACGCACGCACACACACACACACACACACACACACACACACACACACACACACACACACACACACACACACACACACTTACAATTGGTCATTGAGCAGACACTTTTATCCAAAGTGGTTTACAGATGCAATTCTCATGCCAACAATATTTGCTTTTTCTAATCTTTTTTGCAATATCCAAGTTTCAGGAATAGTAGTACACAAGGTAGAAAGAAGAGTAGTAATTGTCTTGTTTATTTTAGCTTACTATTTGTTTTTTGATGAGAAGAGGTGGAACCATGCCCATGTTGGCATCTACCTGTTTTGGCTAAATTCTACCATAGTGATATTAAAGGGATCTTTGCACCATGACCTCGAGCCAAACACCCGGCCAGAAGCCTTTTTTCCCTTGGTCAAACATTATTAAAGTTAGAGCTTATTTAGAGATATCAGCCGGATGGCTTAGTGCAGGTGCTAATGGATCCAAGGATGTATCTCGTAAATTACCCCACTCATAATGGCCAGAATGGTACCAAACTTCTACAGTAGTACAAATAGGTTCTGTACTCATAAAACGAGGCATTGGAAAGTTTGTAAGTACATCAGGAGTTTATTTAAATAACACTTGCCTGATGGCTCATGCTACCGCTAACCCGGACACTGACGTCACTTCAGTGATTTGGGAAAAGCATGTAAAAGTCCTGGCAGAAAGCGATGCATAAGGATGAAGTGTAACGACGCCCAGTTCAAGGAATGCACTAATATTTTGTTGGTAGTACCAGTTTGCAACAACTATTAGTTAACACTAAGTTGTTAACACTTCGGAAAAAATAATAATTCGTTGTTACACTTCATCCTTATGCATCGCTTTCTGCCAGGACTTTTATGTGCTTTTCCCAAACCACTGAAGTGACGTCGACGTCCGGGTTAGCGGTAGCATGAGCCGTCAGGCAAGTGTTATTTAAATAAACTCCTGATGATACTTACAAACTTTCCAATGCCTCGTTTTATGAGTACAGAACCTATTTGTACTACTGTATAAGTTTGGTTCCATTCTGGGCATTATTAGTGGGGTCATTTACGAGATACATCCTCGGATCCATTAGCACCTGCACTAAGCCATCTGGCTGATATCTCTAAATAAGCTCTAACTTTAATAATGTTCAACCAAGGGAAAAAAGGCTTCTGGGGGGTGTTTGGCTCGAGGTCATGGTGCAAACGACCCTAGGTTGATTTTACTCCGAACCATCCCTTTAATTCGTACCCCAAAAATAGTAAAAATGTATTTGAAATCCAGAACTGGAATTGATTTTCGACTTCCAACCCTACCAGAAAATGAATGCATTATCAGTATAAAAAATAAAATAAAAAAAACCCCTAAAGGATAAATAAGGATTAATATTATGCTGGATTCTACCAATGCTGCTAACAACCTTGAATTCGCACCACTGTTGCGCAGTTATACGGAAAATGACAGACTTTCAGTAACAGTTTTGTCAGAAGGAGGTCTCAATCATGTTTCAGTCAGTGTACCTGCAGTCTCTAGTAGGTCTTGATGCTTGGCTGTGTTGTCCATCTGTATGACGTGGGTGATCATGTGAGCTTCAATGTCTGCACTCCCATTGGTAGTTCATGTATTGAGTTGAATGAAGTTAACTTTGTGATATCGCCGACTGTCTCAGCTCCTCATGTTTCTATGTCAAACTCTCATTGGACATGAATGACTTTGTGTTTCTGCAAACTGCTGTCAGTGTGAATGCCAGAGTGACCCTTGCGTTTCATATAAAGAGGGGAACAGGTTGATGAGATGATACATTTACACATCATTGGTTACAGTAACAGTACACTCTTCAAAATAAAGGTTCCATAAGGGGATTTTCACAGTTATCCAACTGAAGAACTATTTTGGAACCTTTCAGTGAACAGATCGTAAAATATGGAAGTAAAATAATGCCAAATGTTTTTAAAACAAAAAAGCCTGTTGAATTGCACTACTTGAAAAAAAATGCATTGCATAAAACCATGCTTGCATTTTAATGCATTGTATTTTTAGGGCTTGCATTTTTATGGGCTGAAATTCAGCATGGTTGAATATTTAAGCTGTGAATATTTCAATTCAAAACATTTCAAACACATTTTCATTATTAAAAATTAAATAATCCATATTCACCTTTCATATTTCACTTCCAAAATATTCAAACTGATTCATATTCAAGTTTTTCCTTTGAGTTTTCCACGTACAGACGACACCATTATCAAAACGATCCCCATTCACACGGATCCGCATACGACCAAAATCGCTGTATTCTGCTGCCAGGCCATTAGATGATGATGAAACACTATAGACTAAACACGAACTACACATGTGCATGACGTCATAGTCTCCAGAAATTTGCATTTCCCTTTCGAGAGCGGTCACTTCGTATTGCGTAGCTAATACGCAGTGGGGAAACTCCTTTCCTCGAGAAAAATTGAAGCAGCTGCACAGCGAGCTCAGCAGAGCGTCTAGCTCGCCCATTGGCTGTGCTGCAGCAACTGCTCACCCTATGGCGAAGCACCTCTGACATGCGAACCAATCAGGCGACTGTGCGCCAGAGCACGTCAGAGCCCGCCAGAATGGGCGGGGCTTTTGGCTATAAAAAGCCTTATATTTTGCCATGATATCAGATTTTATCTCCTTCAGCGACACTTCACCTCTGTCTCCTCCGAAGCCTTCGCCATGGAAACAAGCAGTCTTTGGCACCCTCGCCCCGACTTGTGGGCCGCTGCAGTCGGCTGATCTTAAGTCACTTTCGCTGAAAACTGCTCTCCTGCTGGCTGTGGCATCAGTTAGCGAGTGGGAGATCTGCAGGCGCTCTCTGTGAGCCCTTCCTGCTTGGAGTTTGGGGTTGTTGACTCCAGAGTGTCCCTCAAGCCAAGGCATGGATATGTACCTAAAGTGCTCTCAACTCCGTTCAGAGCGCAGGTTATTACATTATCAGCTCTTCCACCCTCGGAGAATGATGGGGAGGCTAATTTTCTCTGTCCCGTCAGAGCTCTAAAAATTTACCTGGAGCATTCTGCACCATTTAGGCAGTCAGAACAGCTCTTTGTCTGCTTCGGTGGCTGCAACAAAGGGTCTCCGGTCACAAAGCAGAGACTTTCTAGATGGATAGCGGACGCCATCTCTCTAGCATATGCCTCGGTGGGTCAGGTTTGCCCCATAGGCGCTAGAGCCCACTCTACAAGAGGCATGGCCTCTTCGTGGGCCTGGTCTACTGGTGTACCAATTCAAGACATGTGCGGCGGCCGGCTGGTCCTCGCCATCCACATTTGTGAGATTTTATAACATGGAGGTTCCTTGCCTGCAGGCTCGAGTCCTCTCAGTATGATTATTAGACCCGACGGTGTCCGGTCTTATCAGTCTAACATATTACTGTCCATAAGCACAATTGTCCTGGGACTTATGTTATAGAGCTAGCCTGGTTCAGGTGCTCCAGCCACCTTATTCATGAAACCCGACTCAGGTCCGGTTACTGTCACTTATGTTGGGTTTTTTATTATGGCTTGTTTCTGTGAGCCTTGGGGTGCTTCTCTGGGCTCCAGTGTATTCAGCCAGTTGCTAATAGTGCGGCATGTTACATTGCGTCCCCACTGCGTATTAGCTACGCAATACGAAGTGACCGTTCTCGAAAGGGAAAGTACTCGGTTACTAACGTAACCTCGGTTCCCTGTACGAGTATTGCATAGCCTGCTGCACTATTGCAATCTGTCAGAGTTTGTCGCTTCAGTCGATTTAAACCTGATATTATGGCGAAATAATGGGCTCTTTATAGCCATAAGCCCCGCCCCCTTCGCCATAGGGTGAGCAGTTGCTGCAGCACAGCCAATGGGCGAGCTAGACGCTGTGCTGTACTCGCTGTGAAGCTGCATTGTGTTTTAAATATAGGCTTCAATATTTCTCGAGGACAGGAGTTTCCCCACTGCGTATTAGCTACGCCAGGGGTGCCCAATCCTGCTCCTGCTGATCGACTGTCCTGTACAGTTTGATTAGGGTTGGAGATGAACTGTGTAGGACAGTCGATCGGCAGGAGTAGGATTGGGCACCCCTGAGCTACGCAATACCTGTTCCCTACTCTCAGGGAACCGAGGTTACGTTAGTAACCGAGTCCGTTTTGTTGTTTACACGGAGACCGTTATCAAAAACTTGCACTTTGAAATCCTTTTTCAAAAGTTTGCGGTTTCAGGCACCCAAAACGCTGTTGTCGTGTAAATGAACGGCCAAAACGCATGAAAAGTTTTACGTTTTTAGTTGAAAACGGTGTTGTGTTAACAGCCCCTTAATCTAGATCACACAACTTTATGGTGCTGCAAAGGACATTTGAAGTACCTTTATTTTTTAATAAACCGAGGCAGATTTTCCTAACATGAATAAGTAAGTAACATTAATGTTTTCAGTTTTGTCCTTTAGAATAGATCATGGATCGATCCATGTGTTACCACCACAAGATAAATATTTCCATCATATTACCTCTGTTGACGCTGGTAAACCACAAAAGCAGATGCTGCCAGGCGCTCGTCCATGAAGGCACATTGAGACAGGACACACACAGGCTCTTCTGTTGACAGTGTAAAGGTGTGCACCCTACCGAGGGCCACAGGAGACACAGACCCTACAGTCCATCTGGAGGCTTAGATGAAAAGAACACAGAAAGTAGAAACTGAGCATAATAGACCTTAATAGCTAATAAGTGTAGCCTATGTGTGTGGAAAATGTCTTAACCAGCATTTTTTTTTTAAGTTGCCAGCCACCGCCAGCATTTTTTTTTATCATTTTCACAAGAATTTCATGACCCCCAGGATATTTTGTTGTATGAATATCTGAGCAATATATTAAAAGAAAGAACAGAGCCTCCAGTTTTAAACAAAAAAAACTTGCTTTATCGTTCTAACTTCATGCATTCTTTTTTATATAAACTGCCTAATTGATTTTATGTATCTTATGCCTAATTTTATGTATGTCTATTTATGCAACTGCCTACTTGAATATGGGCCTCCTCGATTTGAGCAAAAAGCTGTGAAAAAATAGTCTTTGGCAAAGACTATGTGCAGTTCAGATTTAGAATGATGAAGTAGATCGAGTCCTTTAACACCACCAAAGCTTCACAGTCCTGTAGCTCGTCCTGGGTCGACATTTCATTTATTGGTCAGTTTTGATTTATATGCTGTTTAATGTTGATGATTGTGTTATTTTACATATCAATCTGCTTACAAATGCTATTGCTTGTTTCTGCTTCTTCTTCACCTGTGTTTTGATCAGGAGATTCTGTACTCTTCTGTACATATAACAGTAAAAAAAAAAAAAAAAAAAAAGGAATAGCCGGATATTTCTGTCAATCGTTGTCTCATAAATTATGGAAATTTCCATCGATGGCGGGGAAAGAGTTAATAAAGGGGCTAAAAATGTTTTGTAAAAATATATATATCCAGTCATGAAACTGTAGATTGCGCAGACTGACAGGTCTTACATGTAATCACATCATTAGCGCATGGCACAAGCTGATTGGCCTCTGCTGATCCTGCAGCCAATATGATTGCTTGCTCAACATTTAAAGAGTCTGTATAATTCTTTCCTGTAAGCTAGTCCTGTTATGCGCTGAACCCCTCCACCTCCCCCACCTCCCCCAGCTCCACCTGCCTAGACCTGCTATGGTTTTTATGTATATTTATGCAGCAGCAGCGTAGCAGATCTACTCCACCAACACCAAATACATGAACATTGGCATATTCACTAACATGCTAAAACTATTCAGAGAGTTGCCATGATTGAAATGGGTTTAGGATTGGCTACTGTTATGATATAACAATATAATTATTTACATTTACATTCATTCATTTTTTTTTGCAGTCATATTTATGATAATTGTTGTCAGCAGGATGCAGAAGTGAGCTTTCAGAGTTTTCAGCTGTTTCTTGTATTGTCAGGGATTCGGCTGTCCGGATAGGGTTAGGATTAACAAAAGTCTTTCCATAATATAAAAACAAACATGTGTAGACATACAATTGCATAATAGATTAAATAATGTCTTGTTAAAAAATGCTACCCAGGTTTTTATAAGGGTTAGTTTTAGGGGTTGTGTTTGGCTACGGTATAACAGATGTGATGTATGGTAGTCTGTGTGTAAATACTGGGTTCATTCTGCTGACGAGTCATTAACCCGTATAGGCAGTTCTCCTGCATTGCTGCTCATTATTTTAACATTTTACTGCTGGAAATGAAACCTTTGCATTTTATATGCTGCAGAGGCTCATTCACCACACACACACACACACACACACACACACACACACACACACACACACACACACACACACACACACACACACACACACACACACACACACACACACACACACACACACACACACACACACACACACACACACACACACACACACACACACACACACTCACTCTCTCTCTCTCTCTCACACACACACACACACACACACACACACACACACACACACACACACACACACACACACACACACACACACACTTTCTCTCTCTCTCTCTCTCTCTCTCTTTCACACACACACACACACACACACACACACACACACACACACACACACACACACACACACACACACACACACACACACACACACACACACACACACACACACACACACACACACACACGTACACTACACTCACACGCGCACGTACACACACTCTCACACACACTAGACTACTCTTCTCCTTATGCCCAATGTGTATCTAATTAATGAGCAAGTACTGCACAAGAGAGGAATGTTTCATTCCTTCCTTTGCTTTTTCCACTTTCGTTTACTCTTTCATTCTCATTTTCATCACTTTTTTGTCCTTAATTGTGAATTTGTTTGATTTGATAGTTTTCCACACAAAGCTCTCCCCCCTAACTTCTTTCTTTCTTTCTCCAACCTTGAATTTTTTCACTCTTTTTGAAAACACATCCTCATTGTTTTCTTTCTTTCGTCCTCTTCTGTTTTTTTTTTTAATGATTGTTCTTCTCATGGCTTTGTTGAAAACATCTTGAAGACTGTCATCTCGAATGAGATGAAGAAACCGCTGAAGACGAAAACATGTCAAACGGGGATTTTCAGAGGACGGCGAGTCAAAGAGGGAGCGATAGGGGAAGATTTAAGGAATTCAGTTTGGGGGAATTTGTGCCTTTAATAGATAATAAACAGGTCGTATATGCCAGTCAGTAGAGCACATGAGACGGTGAGGTGTATTTCTCTCTCTCTCTCTCTCTCTCTCTGTGTGTGTGTGTGTGTGTGTGTGTGTGTGTGTGTGTGTGTGTGTGTGTGATCAGAGCAGGACTGAAACATGGCCATTCTGCTCAGGCCTCACATGTGGAACAGTTTACTGAAGCTCTGCTCCAAAATGAACAGAAAGCAACAGACGGCAATTAAAAGAGAGACAGACACAAAGAGAGGGAGAAAGACTGAGAGAGAACAGTCGACTCATAAGTAGATTGAACTTGTGTCTTAGTTTAAATCGAAAAATGCAACCAGGTAATGTACCTTTAAAGTAAAAACAATATGGAAACTCCAAACTGAAAGCATTGTATGCAAAACAGCCGACTGTAAACGTGATTCTTTAAACATGCAATGCATTACAGTCATGTATGTGGGTTTATGAACATTTGTGTTTGTAATCTGTGTGAGGATATGGAAAGTCAGCTTGCCATTTATGGTTTGTTCTCTGTAAGTTTCCATCAGTGGTGATGGAGGCAGAAGGAGGGGTTTGTGCCCTCCACCCTGGGCATGTGGCAGTCGAACAGAGGCAGCTTTATTGAGCTGTGTCTCTGATTTAAATCATATGGCATCGCCTGGAATCACTTCATGGCTTGGAGGCCGTTCAGATGAATGCCCCAACAAGAGACTCGCTCTGTTTCTCCCCCTCATTTCATCTGTTTTTTGGCTTTCAATTTCTTTCACAGTGTTTCTCACTAAAACCAAACGGCGTCATGTCTGTTTGATTATGCTGTTTCGTCTTTATATCTCTTCAAGGTCAAATTGTTCATCTGTCAAAATCAGTCGTTCAAAATCCAAAGTAACACTTACTTTTATAATGGATGGATGCACTTTTTTTGGGCTTCACAAATCTCAGGTACCATTCACTCCCATTATAAAGCTTGGAAGAGCTAGGATATTATTTAATATAACTCTGATTGTGCTCTAAGAAGAAAGTCATATACACCTAGGATGGCTTGAGGGAGCAATTAATGGGATAATTTTCATTTTTGGGTGAACTAAGCCTTCAAGTAATGAAACTCAGTGGTTTCTTTCCCTTATTAAAAACATATAAATTTATGTCATGTGTTAGAAGTGATCTGTCGTAACTGGTTTAGGAGCTTCAAATGAGCCATGCACTGCATCTGAAATCACATACAGTAAACTCATTAGGTTTGAAACTTACTTTAGGAGCATTTTAAAAAGTATGTTCTATTAAGTATAAATGTGTGCAGTATGAATGACATCCCGACATACTACATTCACCATGTTGTCACTGTCATGTGACTTACTGTGTCAGTTGCGTTGTGTCACTGTCATTCATAAATCCTCTCCTGTGGCCTCATGGGATAGTAAAGTGTCCATCAGTTGCACACTTCAGAATCTCAGCAGAACTAGTTTCATTTCATTTCATTTCTCTACTCTTTTATCATCTAAATTACAATTTTTTTCCCAAATTTTTTTTCTTTGATCAGGCAGGCGGATTTTCTTTTCTTTTTTCTTATCCAGCTCAAATCCATTTCATTGTTTACAGTTTAAACAGCAGAAAACCACATGAAATATGGCTTTTAAAAACCCCACTCCAAACCACATTCATATGTAGTCTGAAATCAGATTGCAATTTGAGATTCTTGGAAATGTCTTTCAATCTGAACGGTCAGATTGGATTTTTTTCTTCTTCCGCCATTCAGTTCGCAACATCCTGCACAATGCGCAGTAAAGAGTGAGCAAAAAATGTGTGAGTTTAGGAACAGTTGTAGATGGCATATTTTATGGGAAAATTTCAATTTTTCCAGAAAACAGGCATTTTTCATTCTGCACCGCCATCCACAAACCACTGTCAGATATAGACAGTTCAGAATCTGCATTATTCTGCTTTATATGTTAATAATGTCCAGTATTGTATAAGTCTTATGTTTGATATTTGACCCTTTTCCTTTTTTTTTATGAGAAGGCATTTGTGCTGAACTGTTGTAAATAGTGCATAGTGGCCAATTTACTAGATCATGCTAACAAAAAAATAATTGTTTCCCTCTTGTGTTTTTTTCCAGGCACCTGTTGGATTGTACATCAATTTTGGATCACTTGCTGAGCTCATCTTCCCTCCAAACCAGTGCTACGCAAAACAAAAAAAGTGTATAATGGATTTACGGTTAGCGCATAGAGTTTAGTAAAATAATTCCTTTAATAAAAAGTGCCTGAGTGAGAAGTGAGATAGTGGTAAGAGACAGATAATTCACCATCTCAACGATAGCACCATCTTTGGACACTGGAGGAGCGCCATCATCAAAATGGCAACCAATAGGGAAAGGCCTGTGAGTCACATGACAGGGTTCTACCCCTTTGCCTTCAGCTCAATGAGAAACCACTCCCCCTTTGATCTCCTGGCCAATGGCAGCCTCTTTGGACGATTTGGGGCGGACCTTCCCAAAGAGATGGCAGCTCTGTGTAAGTAGCTTTCATCTTATGAATAACTACACACACTGAAACTAATAGCTTGTGTCTGCAGTAGCACAGAAAATCTATTTATTCTTTTCTTATGTTGCTGATATTGTTTTCATATGTCATAGTCTTCAGTGTCACATGATCCTTCAGAAATCATTATAATATTCTGATTTGCTGCTTAAAATCAATACATTTTCAATGTTGACAACCATTTTTGCTGCTTAACATTTTGAAAACTGAAATCTTTGATGAAAATATTTTTCAAAAGAATATAATTTTTTTAAATAGAAATATTTTCTAACAGTTTAAATGTTTAGGGTTAGGTATTAGTTATATAAAAGTATTACATTTACATTTATGCATTTGGCAGACGCTTTTATCCAAAGCGACTTACATTGCATTCAAGGTACACATTTTACATTTTGTCAGTTCTTGCTTTCCCTGGGAATCGAACCCATGACCTTGGCGTTGCTAGCACCAATGCTCTACTGTTTGAGCTACAGGAAAATTATTAATTTCTTTATTTTTTTAATTGAACTTTTTCAGAGTTTTATCACAGTTTCTACAAAAATATTAAGCAGCAAAAACTATATTTGCAAAGTTTGCTTTGATAATTATAATAAATTAATCTTGAGAAGCAAATCCTCATATTAGAATGATTTCTGAAGGATTATGTGACACTGAAGACTGGAGTAATGATGCTGAAAATGTTATAATATATTCACATAGAAAACTGTTATTTTCATATTTAAAAAAAGTATTTTTTAAATAAGTATTCATATTTAATATTTAATGTAATACTATTTCACAGTATTGCTGTTTTTTCTGCCTTGGTGAGCAGAAGAGACTTCTTTCAAAAACATAAAAAAAAATCTTAATCATTCCAAACTTTTGACTTAAAGTATATAAATATGGTTTTGGTATAAGGAACAGCACAATATATGAGGCTAATATATAAGATTCATCCAGTAAAGTGTGATTTGAATTTGTGCAGTTTGCTTGTGTGATTCAGGGTTTGTTCTTGATGTTGGTCGTGTTCAGACACGCACATCTGCTGAATCAAGCAGACCACATGTCAGTCACCACCTCCTGGAATAATCCAGCTGAAACACGCACACACACACACACACACACACACACACACACACACACACACACACACACACACACACACACACACGCACACACACACACACACACTCACACGCGCGCACACACACACACACACACACACACACACACACACACACACACACACACACACACGCGCGCGCACACACACACACACGCACGCACGCACGCACGCACGCACGCACGCACACACACACACACACACACACACACACACGCGCGCGTGCACACACACACACACACACACACACACACACACACACACACACACACACACACACACACACACACACACACACACACACACGCGCGTGCACACACACACACACACACACACACACACACACACACACACACACACACACACGCGCGTGCACACACACACACACACACACACACACACACACGCGCGTGCACACACACACACACACACACACACACACACACACACGCGCGTGCACACACACACACACACACACACACACACACACACACACACACACACACGCGCGTGTGCACACACACACACACACACACACACACACACACACACACACACACACACACACACACACACACACACACACAAACACTGGCAAATTCAAATCCTTTGAATAAACAAAAAATGTCCATTTACAGGCAGGAAAGAGTGAAAGGGCATAAACCACTAAACATCGACCTGAACAAAGATTACATTTGAATGAAAAAACACAATAAAAACACACAGGAAGTAGCGGATGTTTGACGTATCATACATGAAATACTGCTTTTGTTTTCATGATGAGAGACAAACGTATTAAAAGTAAAGTAGTTGCATCAACAGCTCTGTAAGTACCGCATGAGATTATCTCATTATGTGGTGCCTTCATACACACACGTCCATTAATATGAGATAACATCTACTCATCCCTCAATCTATCCTTTCTTCTTTCAGAGTGGGAACAGACAGAGAGACAGATGGGCTAGGCGGGCGGGACAGGCTGTTTCTTTTGCATTACAGTCAACAGAGTGTTTTAAAGCCTTCACCATCTTAAAAATAAGGCCAGAAGCTCATGAAAGTGTGCAATGCAGATATGAATAATGATCCAACCCACTTTCTACCAATCTAACACTTTTAACACTGTACTCAAGAGCTAGATTCAAATGTATGGGCCACTAAACTGTGTGTTTATATCTGAATAACAACACGTTCACTGTAACTGACTTTCTCAACATTTTTTCAACCTGTTGCAGTATTATGACAGTAGTTGTGATGAAAAAAGCAAACTAACCATAGAAGAAGACAGTTTATGTTAATGCGCATGCATATAGTGCCCCTTGTGGCAGCACTGAAAATGCATCTATCGCATAATGCAACAATGCAAAAACGGTCTCGGTCACTAATGTAACCCTGGTTCCCTGAAGGAGGGAACAGGAGACGTTACGTCGACGTGATGACGTAATTGAGATCACTTCAGGGAGCCCTATCATCTTCGAGTGTCTACAGAACAAGCCAATTCGAACGTGAGCGACTGAAGGGGAATCCAAGTTTCCTAGCTAAAAGATTTCATGTATTTGATTAGAGCATGTTTTAGGCCTTAAGGTTGTTCAGTGGGTCTTTGCAGCATCTTCATTCATGACATTGGAAATTAAGAGCATTGTGGGAAACATTATACCATATTTTTCATATTTACCATATACCATATAGAAAATGTGCATATAGTGAATGTAAATATTAAGTTAATATTAGAAAATATTACGAGTAATATGGTAAAATAAACAACCTTCTAACTAAAGAGCTTTGTAAATGTGATTAGGATGTAAGTACAGTTTTATCTTATTGAATACATGCAGTTAATGGTGGATTCTCTGATGTTTTAAGGCCAGAGGTTTGGTATCACAAATGTTTGCTGTTATTTCTATGATGTTGGCATTTACTCACCCTCAAGTTGTTTCAAACCTGTATGAATTTCTTTCTTCTGTTGAACAAAAAAAAAGAAGATATTTTGAAGAATATGGGTAAACAAAAAGTTGATGGACCACAATGACTTTTATAGTATAGAAATAAAATAAAAAATACTATGGAAGTCAGTGGGGTCCATTCTTCGACATTCTTCAAAATATCTACTTTTGTGTTCAGCAGAAAATAGAAATTCATAGAGGTTTGGAACAACTTGAGTAAATGATGACAGAATACAATTTTTTGGGTGAACCATCCCTTTAAGGACACCTTAAATACTCAACTCACCCTCTTCCAGCTCATGACATCAGCGCTGAAACATCATTCAGCCTCAGTACTGACAGCAACTCTATTAACTGTACATAAAAGACCACTTTACTTTTTATTAGCTTCAGATTTAACATCATCAAATGTTGGACGAATACGGAGTAAAATCCAGTAGAGTTTGCACACTTTTAGTCTGCACCTAAAACCTGTGACTTCTGTACAGCTACAATTTTAAATTTGACATTCACAACACGTAGAAGAGAAACACTGACATTGCAAAGTAGGTAGACATTTGAGATTTCAATATATCAGTTCTTAAACTATTCTTGTGAAATATAGAATATAAAAAATATGTAAATGTGACATTTAAAGTCCTCCTGTAGTCGATAATTTGATCACCAAAATGACTTCTTTTTTTTTATTACTTAAAAAAAAATTATTCATGCCTTAAAATATCTTGAATGTAACTCTACACCCTTGCCTCATTTAGTATACGCGGTTCTATGAATATGCAAATGAGCCCCGCCTCCACTCACTCACTCCGCTCAGAGATCCACTGGTTGACGATCACACGTTGATCTGATTGGTTACAAGGTAGTTTGTGACGTCAGAAACACCAGCGATTTCAAAGCGTGTGTTTGAGACTGTCTTTGGTTCACTGCAGTTTTAAGGAGAAAATACTCAGCAATGCTGTCGACTTATGAACTTACACATGGTTTGTCTTAAAGCAGATTAAAAACACCACATAGACATATAAACAACATTAAAAGCTGGATTTTCACCGCAGGGGGACTTTAATATTTAAAATATTGCATTTGCACCAAGGCAAAATATATAATTTGAAATGTAACATTTTCAAAAATATGACTTTATGTTTCTAAAGACTTTAGAAATACAAAGACGGTGCACTAATATTACTTAAGAATAGCAGAAGGAAAGCACAATATGGTGGAATCAGTCCCGCCTTCTAAATAAAACAGCCAATCGCTGATTGGTAAATTAATTCATTCATGAGATGCGCTCTTATGCCTGCACATAACCTGGTCTAGACTGAAAAATAAGCTATTAAGCTATTATTTTAACGTTATCTGAGCATATGAAACAACATTTACGAGACAGTTCATGTCAGATTGTGTTGCTGATTTAAAATGTTATTTAATTGTGATTTCGACAAGCAGTTTTTGAGATTTCAGGATTCCCCCATTCAAATAGATGGGATTTGGACTTGGATGCTCGAGGCGTTGCAAATATGGCTGCCGAGTGAACAGACTTTCCTTGAATGGCACTTTGATAATAAAAAAGGACAAATATGGTATATTAGTTTAATGACATCATTATCTGTGATTATGAAGGGGTTTTCTCTCTCATTAACAAATATTATTGAATGCATTGGGAAATATGGAATACTTTTCAGTCACTGAGGTTTGTAATCTCACATTCTCGCTCAAATAGTAGTGCACAAAATGGATTACATCTATTGTATTGCACACACACACACACACACACACACACACACACACACACACACACACACACACACACACACACACACACACACACACACACACACACTTATCTGCACATGAATTTGGGAATCTCGTGGAGCTTCTGGTTTCATAAATGCAGAATGTGTGATTCAAAAAAAGATGTAGCATTTGAAACAAATGTCAAATTCTTCTAGTTTTAAGAGCGAGGCAGAGGATAGCCAACGCTGAGGTTATGAAGGACTGAGGCTGGGAAAGCACAAACTACACATTGTGCCTCGCTATTTATTTATATAGAATTGGAGTGGAATTTCTGGGGTTTGGCCCAATTCTTTAAACCACCAGTGGTGTGTGTGTGTGTGACAGAGAGAGAGAGAGAGAGAGAGAGAGAGAGAGAGAGAGAGAGAGAGAGAGAGAGAGAGAGAAATTAGAAGTAGTGATTGAGTGTTTGCATGATGGAGGATTCTAGTAAACTCATTTGAGTAAAATTAACATTTCCAAGTTATACAGGATTATCTTCTTAATTTGTTCAACTTTAAAGAAAGAAAGGCACATCGATAGACAGAGGAGTGTGTGGTGATAGAGATCAGCCGGCTTGTGCACATGCTGCAGGGAAGCTGTCCCATCACAAGTTAGCTGGCATGACTTACTGACATTAAAACAGGAGCGAGTCGAGCGCTTTTATGCCGGTAGCGTTTGTCGAGCTGTGCAGGAATCTTTCTGCTTGTCCAGTTACAGGAATAGTTCACCCAAAAAGGAACATTTCAACATCATTTAAAAATATAACTATGTAACTAACTGTTTATAACTATGTAATAATAATTAAATTAATCACTTGATACAATGCACTTATTGTGTAGTTGTGTTTTTACAATAGTCTGTAACAAAATATGGACGTAGTGTCAGTAACGTCACCTGTAGGTCGCCATCTTGGCAGCGCGTCACTCCCGGATAAACGAAAAGGGGCAGCGAGGCGGATTAGCTGAGGTGACGTGACGCTTACAGACAGCAGACAAACGGCTAGTAGTGACTTCAGTGGCAATCCATCTGTCACTCAAGTGGCCACGCCCTTAATTATGCAGAACTTTAAGACTTAACATAATTTAAATGGATGAGTTATAAAAAAATTCACCCCCTCACAGTCGTCATGAAGGGCAAAATTAGCTATATAGACCAAAACCACTTTTTGCACCAGGCTGTAAAAAAAAAATTCTGCTGTAAAGTTGGACATTTTAACATGAGGGTCTGTGGGATTGACTCTCTTTTGCAGCCTGTCTCTAGTGGCCAGTAGATGAATTGCAGTTTAAGTCACTTCCGTGTTGGATTCGAGAGAGAGACAGGAAGGTTGCCGCTTGGTTTTTACAACGAACTTCAATAAAAAAAAAAAAACACCTGCATGTAATTACATCTGTAAATAATGTCTGTAATTACATCTATTATTACCGTTGACCCTTAACCCACCCTTAACCCTACCTATACCACCAGACCTTTCCTAACCTTACCCGTATCCACATCAGTAGCAGCACCAGTGCTCTGCAATACATCAACACAATAAGTGCATTGTGCAATTTGTGCATAACAATTATTGTTACTTTTTATGTAGGTACATGGTAGTTCAAGACACTTAATATAAAGTGGGACCAAATTAGGTGTACGATTTTTCACTCAGAAATTGTTAGTAAATGTACTTTTATTTACGACTTTGAAAATATTTTTTTACAGTGTAAGGGCCAGATTTACTAACAGCTTGCGTCAGTGCAAGCCCTCTTTCGGCGTTTAAAACTACTGTCGGGATTTACTGAAGACACGCAGTGAAACATTAGCACTGAAAAGGCTTGGACAGTTATTTTTGCGGCTTATGCATTTGTAGGAGTTTTCCTTTCAGGTGCAAAATTTCTTGGAAGAGAGTACTTAAATGAATCATGCAAGGTGATTTACTAAGGTTTGCGTCAATTTACTGGTGTTTGGCAAAAAAAAAAGAAGCATCTCTTAACCCATTTTGCGCCTGTTAGTAGATCCCCCACACATGATTATCAGAGGCCTACGCTAATCTGCGCTTGGTAGATTGTGTTTATCATTATGGAAATGATTCGGCTGCATCTGTGTTCTTTCATTTGCACGTCGTTAGTAGATCCCATTATCGCTTTTATGGAAAGGTTTAGTAAACCATACCCATAGTCAACTTCTACATAGCTGACTTCTCCTTTGAATGAACTTTTGCAGATTTATTAGCAATGGAAATGTAGTTAATTGCACATTTGCAAATGTTTGTATGTGTACATAAGTGCCCTGTAATGCAGAGAAGACTGTTTTCCCCCTTGAGGGTCAGATTACAATTCATGACCGGCACACAACACACACACACACACACACACACACACACACACACACACACACACACACACACACACACACACACACACACACACACACACACACACACACACACACACACACACACACACACACACACACACACACACACACACACACACACACACACACACAGACAAACACAGACACACACACTACAGACCCCCAAGGAACCACACATTCCAATACAAGCAAATCCAGCACACATGCAGTCAGAAATCCAAACCCAAACGCTGCGTAGCTCCAGCCACAAATGATGAGGTCCAGGTTTATGTTCCTCGCTGGAAGAAGAGCGAGTTGTTTGAACAGAGCAGGGTTTGTTCCGTCTGTCTGGGCATCCCATGACGCTAGTGCTCGGCAGTAAAAAAACATAAGTTTGATTCTGCAAGATCCTGCAGATGAGGCACTGACGCCAATGGACAAAGACAGAGACAATATACAAAAAAATAAAAAGATAGAAAGGGAGCAGGGGCACAGATGGACAGGAATGATTGGCAGATCGATGAAAAGCAGGAAGGCCTGAGAAAGAGACAGAGAGAAAGAGACAGAATGGGGCACCTTTTCCTGTCTGCATTCCCCTTTCCTTTCTGCAGTCCTCGAGCCTTGGCCCGCGAGTGTGTGTGTGTGTGTGTGTGTGTGTGTGTGTTTGAAGGGGGTGTAATTGCCTCAAGGTGTGGAGAGAACAGAACTGGCTGAGACTGTGCAGTGCTGCTCCCTGCTGTGTGTCACTGAGGAGTGTGTGTGTGTGTGTGTGTGTGTGTGTGTGTGTGTGAGAGAGAGAGAGAGAGAAAGAGAGAGAGAGAACAAGAGAATGAGAAAAGCAAGAGAAGGAGGGGGACGTGTTGAAAGACAGGTGAAAATGTTGAGGCAGAGAGAGCAAAGGTATGGGGTGAAATAGGGGGTAACGTATGTGCGGATTAACAGATGTCTACAGAATGGGAAGGCAGGAGAAAGAAAAGCATGGGTGTTTTTGTTCCATTTTAGTGAAAATGCATAAAAAAAATGTTTAGTACAAAAATGACAGGAAAAGCACTTGTCATGTATTGTGTATTGTGTACATTGTATATTGGCTGATGCTTTTTTTTTGTTTTGTTTTTGTCTCTGCATTGCCAAATGTATGTAAGACGTCTATAGACTATATAAACATGAACAGATATTGACAAAAGAAAAAAGTTTTGAACATAAAATTTTTCTACAATGTAGTGTTTCGATATAAAACTTTATTTTTTATTTTTATTCTCTTAGGTAGAACATAGTGTATTTGTGCTGCATTTCCCAAATATAAAATAACTCTAGTTAGTAACCTAAGAGACACTTTTTCCCCCTCAAATGTGTTGGAAGAAATTTTATTCATTAATTATACGTTAAGATGAACTAACAATAAAAAAAAGAGTAACCCTGCAAAAAACTCCACAAACACATTCTCTTGTATGTAAAAGTCATGAATAAAACAATTGATATAAAAACTTTTTCAATGGTCCATTCTACTAACTATAAGTAACTTTGCAACTACATGTCAACTAGCAGTCATTAGAGTATTAATAGACTGTCTGTTTAAAGCTACACTGTGTAGGATTTTCTCCCATCTAGCGGTGAAATTGTATATGACTACCAACTGAATATTACTTTCTAGCTCCTCCCTTTCCGAGGGCGTTTTAACTCCTACGGTGGCCGTATTATTTCAAATCTGCCGGCAGTTGCGAGTAATCTCCCCCTCGCATTCGTCACGGCGCCACTGAGTGTAAAAACGCGAAAGGCGAAGCTTGAATTTCCAGGAATGTCCCTCTTTGGCTAATGTATTTTCAAGATGGAGGCGCAACATGGCTTCCGCCATTCGAGCGACTCTCTCGTATGTATTCTAAATTGTAGATTATACACTTACAAGAATACTTGATTAGTTGGTTGAAGTGATTACACATTAATGAGAATGTATAATTTTGAAAGAACAAAGTGTTTTTTGCTAAAAATCAACTTAAAATATTACACAGTGTAGCTTTGATATCTGAAAATACTTTTACTTTGATTCTCCTCAACACACATTCTACTGATTATAAGTAACTTTGCAACTACATGTCAACTTATTCTAACCCAAACCCTAACCTAAAAGTCTACTAATACTTTAATGAGAGTGAGGGGCCGTTTACACGACATTGTTTTCAACTATAAACTGAAAATCTTTTATGCATTTTGGCTGTTCATTTAAACGACAATTCCATTTTGGGAGCCTGAGAATGCAAACTTAAAAGTGCACGTTTTTGAAAACGTCTCGGGTTACGACTGTAACCCTTGTTCCCCGAGAAGGGAACGAGACACTGCGTCGTCGTCGTGACGACACTATGGGAACGCCCCCAGCGTAACGCATCTGAAGCATGAATGAAATCTGTCCAATCCTGATTGGTGCTGCGTCATGACGTAGTAGATGACGGCATGCCCGGAAGATACAAAGGGACGCTGGCTCAAACACACGTTAGCTACTTTGCGATGAAGCAAGCGCTCTGAACGTGGTAGGTGTGGCGGCGAGACGCAGTGTCTCGTTCCCTTCTCGGGGAACAAGGGTTACAGTCGTAACCCGAGACGTTCCCCTTCGAGGGAACTCGCACTGCGTCGTCGTCGTGACGACACTATGGGAACGCAATGCCCACTATGCCACAC
This sequence comes from Leuciscus leuciscus, assembly GCF_965113295.1. Lineage (NCBI taxonomy): Eukaryota > Metazoa > Chordata > Actinopteri > Cypriniformes > Leuciscidae > Leuciscus > Leuciscus leuciscus. The sequence goes on along the minus strand of NC_138747.1, from coordinate 30,456,518 downwards.
CATAAGCACGCCACCCTAGTGTGAAGCTGGGAGACCAGGCACACTTAGGACGCGATCACTCTGGCGCCAGGCGTCACAGGGAGTTGCAGACTATAAAATCTTATGAAGGTGTGTGGAGTGGCCCACCCAGCCGCTTCGCAAATATCTTGAAGCGAGGCCCCAGAAAGGAGGGCTACCGAGGAGGCCATGCTCCTGGTAGAATGAGCCCTCACAGCTATAGGTGAAGGCAGACTGCGCACCTGATAAGCCATGGCTATAGCCTGAACAATCCAATTACTGATTGTCTGCTTGGATGCAGGCAGCCCTTTCTTGGGTGAACCAAAGCACACCAACAACTGGTCTGACTTCCTCCACTGAGAGGACCTCTCAAGGTACACTCACAGGGCTCTGACCGGGCAGAGCAGGTGAAGTCTCCCCTCTTCCGCCGTCACGTGAGGTGGAGGATGGAATGCCTGAAGAACCACTGACCGTGCCACATTAAATGGCACCTTGGGCACATAGCCCGGTCTAGGGTGTAAGATGGCCTTAACTCCGCCAGGGGCAAACTCCAGGCAAGTTGGCATTATAGCCAAGGCCTGGAGATCCCTCACTCTCCTCAGAGAGGTGATAGCAAGGAGAAAGGCCACCTTAAGGGTCAGGTTCTTTGCCTCAGCCGACTCCAGTGGCTCGAAGGGGGCCTCAGCCAACCCTTCAAGTACCACCGCCAGGTCCCAGGTTGGAACTCTGGAGCGAGCCGCAGGCCTCATCCTCCGAGCCCCACGGAGGAAACGTACAACCAGATGGTGCTTCCCCAAAGGCCCCTCACCTATAGGCGAGTGGAAAGCCGCAATGGCAGCCACATACACCTTAAGTGTGGACGGGGTAAGACCGGCGGAGAAACGATCTTGGAGGAACTCCAGCACTGAAGCCACTGGGCAGTTAACTGGGTCCACCTCACGCTCTCTACACCAAGTGGAAAACACATTCCACTTCAGGCTGTACAGTCTCCTGGTAGAGGGAGCCCTGGAGCTGAGTAAGGTCTCGACAACATCTGCTGACAGGCCAGCCTCTAGGTACCGAGCCCCCTCAGGGGCCAGACCCAAAGGTTCCACAGCTCTGGCCGGGGGTGAAATATTGTGCCCCCTGCCTGAGACAGCAGATCCCTCCTCAGAGGGACCTGCCACGGGAGGCCGTCTAGCAGAGCTATAATGTCCGAGAACCAAACTCGGGTCGGCCAGCGGGGTGCTACTAAAAGTAGACTGATCCCCTCTCGGCGAACCCGCTCCAAGACTCCCGGGAGCAGAGCGATCGGGGGAAATGCGTACAGACGCAGCCTCGGCCACGTCTGCATCATGGCATCCAGCCCCAGCGGAGCTGGATGTCTGAGAGAGAACCACAGTGGACAGTGGGACGTCTCTTGAGACGCAAAGAGATCCACTTCCACCGGGCCAAATCTCACGCATATGGCTTTTACCACCTCTGGGTGGAGTCGCCACTCCCCGGGCCTCAGCCCCTGCCTCGACAGGACGTCTGCTCCCTGATTTTGGTCCCCGGGGACGTACATCGCTCTGAGAGACGATATTTTCCCCTGGGACCACAGGAGGATCTGGTGTGCCAATCTGCATAGAGGGCGCGACCTCAGACACCCCTGGTGATTCAGATACGCGACAACGGAAGTGTTGTCCGAGCGTATCAGGACATGGTGGCCGCGGAGGTCTGGGAAAAAGCTCCTCAGAGCTTTGTAGGCCGCCAGCATTTGCCACTAAAACAGGGGTGCGACAAGGGGGCATACTTTCACCTTGCCTCTTTAACATTGTCATTGACCATGTGCTTAAAAAAGCGCTAGACGATAACCCTATTGGAGTAACCATTTACCCATCAGAACGACCGATTACTGATCTTACATTTGCAGATGATATAGCAGTCCTTGCAGAGTCAATGGATTCCATGCAAATAATGATTGACCACATTACCCAAATGGCAGCTTCTGTTGGTCTGAAATTAAACTGCCAAAAATCTAAATACATGACTGCTAATACTGACCCCATAAACCCCAATAATAACCTAACCATCGAAAATGAACCAATGGAACTTGTCACCTCATTCACATATCTAGGAAGCAACATTGCCCTAATAGGAAGCTCGGATGAAGAAGTTCAAATAAGAATACAAAGAGCTTCCTCAATCTTTGCGGCACTGAAATATTTATGGAATAGACGTGACATCCGAATCAAAACAAAAACAAGAATATATTGTGCTATAGTTCGGGCGACACTACTGTATGCCTCTGAAACGTGGCCTCTGAAAGCTGACCAACAAAAAAGGATGGAAATATTCGACCACCGCTGCCTAAGACGCATAGCCAAAATCAGTTGGTCTGACTTCATCTCAAATGAACAGGTCCGTGAATGCTGTGGCCTAAAGGAGTCCCTGTCTTCAGTGCTTATGCAACGCCGCTGGAAATGGATTGGACATGTTTTACGTATGCAAAATAATCGCCTACCATTACAAACTTTTATGGCCATTCCTGGCCCTCTTTGGAAACGCCCTAAAGGAGGCGTTCGTATGACAACGAAAAGATACTTTCACAAGGCTGCCGAATCCTTTATCATGGTACCCTTTGGATTGAGTAGAAAGAAATATGACAAAGAATGGCAAGGACATATTCAAACCTTGGCTATGGACCGAGTACAATGGAGGTGCATTACACAGGATGTCGTCCAAACCCTGCAGGGGTGTAAAGGACGTTAAGCAGTAAGCAGCATTTCCAGGCAATTGATGTGCCAAGAAGAGTGCCGGGTCTCCCACAGACCTCTCGCAAAGCGGCCGTCCATGACCGCGCCCCAACCAGTAAGGGAGGCATCTGTTGAAACGGTTTTCCGGCAACATGATGCTCCCAGTACTGGTCCCTGGGACAGGAACCAAGGTTTCCTCCATATGACGAGAGAACGAAGGCATCTGCGCGTTACTCTGATCATACGGAACGGATTTCCCCTCGGGGAAAACCCCTTGGCTCTCAACCACCACTGTAGGGGTCTCATGTGTAGCAGGCCAAAAGGTATGACGTTGGACGCTGCTGCCATGTGCCCCAGCAGTATTTGAAACTGCTTCACAGTGAGGTTGTGGCCTAGCTTCACTCTGGAGACCAACGCCTGTATGGAACCCACCCGAGCAGGAGACATTTGTGCCCGCATCGTCGTGGAGTCCCATACCACTCCCAGGAACGTAGTCCTCTGGGAGGGCGTCAACACGCTTTTCTTCGTGTTGAGTCTCAGCCCCAAGCACCTGATATGAGCGAGAACGACATCTCGATGTCGAACTGCCATATCGTACGACTCGGCTAATATTAGCCAGTCGTCGATGTAATTGAGTACACAAATGCCCTGGAGTCTCAGCGGAGCCAGCACTGCATCCATGCACTTGGTGAAGGTGCGAGGGGAGAGAGCTAGGCCAAAGGGAAGAACCCGATATTGGTACGCTTCGTCCCCGAAAGTGAACCTCAGGAACTTCCTGTGACATGGAAGGATGGAGATATGGAAGTATGCGTCCTTCAGATCTATCGTGACGAACCAGTCCTCGAACTGGATCTGACTCACGACGGCTGGAATTGTGAGCATCTTGAACCTGAATCTCCTCAGAGAACGATTCAAGTGCCTGAGATCTATTATTGGACGCAACCCCCCATCCTTCTTGGGAACTATGAAGTACCGGCTGTAGAACCCGGACTCCCTGTCTGGCAGAGGAACACGTTCTATGGCCTCCTTGACCAACAGGGATTGAACTTCCTGTTCCATAACTCGAACCTGCTCTGGGCCGACCACAGTCCAGACCACCCCGTTGAACTTCGGGGGAGGGGAGCTGAACTGCAGTCTGTAACCCAGCTCTACAGTACGCAGGGCCCACGCAGATATATTCGGAAGGCATGACCATGCGCCAAGATAATCTACTAAGGGAACCAGCCTCTCGAGGCTGGCCTCGGGTGTCAACCGAGCCTCGTTCCCGACCCCCTGAAGCGGCTGACCGGCAGGGAGCAGTCGAGAATGATTTTCGGTGTGCGTACGCGTTCGCTGCCCAGCCGCAGGTCTTACTTGAGGTGGCTGGAGCGGCGTGCGTGCGCGGGAAATCAGTGTGGCCCGAAGCGTACTGGACGGCGGGAGCACAGCACTGATTCCCCGAGAGCTCCGGGACGGAGGCGACCTCAATCGCTCCATCCCGGGGGGGGACAGCTCTCAGCGGTACCTCGAGAGCGTCGCCTCCTTTGCCAGGCTCCCTCAGGAGGGGCGCGGGCGGCGACACTCTCTTTCTGCACCTGACGGTGCAAGGAGCTGGTAGACAGCTGAGACTGCCCTTTTGCGGCAGTCTTCCCCGAAGAGCTAGGACGGCGAGGGAGGTACTGATGGAAGGCAGCTGACTGCTTTTTCACCTCCTGAAACCTCTCGACTACGGAATCAACCGCGCCGCCGAAGAGGCCAGAAGGCGAAATCGGAGAGTCGAGAAGAAAGTGCTTCTCCCTCTCCTTCATCCCTGATAAATTTTGCCAGAGATGTCTCTCTACGCATACCAGACCAGCCATAGAGGCCGATTGCACGGGCCGTCTCTTTGGTAATGCGTAGAGATAAATCAGTAGCCTTCCTCAGTTCCAAAATATCATCAGGGGAAGGACCCTCGCCTTCGTCTAGCTCTTTGAGGAGATCAGCTTGATAAGCCTGCAATACCGCCATGGTATGCAGGCAGCTACCAGCCCGCCCGGCCGCCATAAAAGCTCTGCCCACCAGAGAAGATGTTTCTCGGCATGGCTTGGTGGGCAATACCGGGGCCTTCAGGGAAGATGCGGCCTCGGGAGAAAGATAGCTCGCGAGAGCTTCCTCTACCCGAGGGATCTTCCCATAACCGTGCTCAGCCGCCCCCAGTACATTAGCGAAATCGAGCACTGGGGGATTGGAGAGCCTGGCTGAATAAGGTTTTTCCCACGACTTGCACAACTCATTGTGCAAGTCAGGAAAAAACGGAAGGCCCCGGCGTGGAGGCTGAGCCCGGCGCTTAAAGAACCTCTCATCCAGTTTACTAGATGGCTGGACTACAGGTTCTTCCTGTGGCCAATTTATATTTAATTTGGCCACAGCGCGGGTCAAAACCTCCACCAGCTCTTCTTGAGCGGGTGTATGAAGCGGTGGATGGGGCTCCATAACACCCGCCTCGATGCTCACAGCATCTGACCCCTCAGAGCCTGATAGCTGAAGCATCGGTGCCTCCACCTCGCGGGAAGAAGCCGCATCGCGGGCTTCCACACGAGGCGGGAGAGCGTCAGAATCTTCAGACGAGGACTGGGAAGATGACGAATCAGTCCCATGTCCCGCTGAAAGATCCATCTGCGAACCCCATGATCTGCGGCGCCGCGCTGCCTCGGCAACGGCGGGCCCAGAACCACGAGGCTCGCGAGCTTGGCCGAGCTGATCAAATATAGCAAGCTGCGAGCGCAATACCCTCAGCGGCAGCTTCTCACACTCGCTACAAGCGGCTCCCTCGAGAGCCGCTCTAGCGTGCTGCGCGCCGAGACAATGCACACACATGAGGTGTGTGTCCGTGCCCGAAATGAAACGTGGACACGGGTGCACACACCTTTTAAACTGCTCGCTTGCCATTGATAATAATGCTTGTGAAAACCTGGACAAACAACACCAAATAAGACTCACAGAACACAGAGCGCTTTAGCTGAAGAGCAAAAAGCTAACGTGTGTTTGAGCCAGCGTCCCTTTGTATCTTCCGGGCATGCCGTCATCTACTACGTCATGACGCAGCACCTATCAGGATTGGACAGATTTCATTCATGCTTCAGATGCGTTACGCTGGGGGCGTTCCCATAGTGTCGTCACGACGACGACGCAGTGCGAGTTCCCTCGAAGGGGAACCATACCATTATCTCCTCCTTGTAAACTATGTTTTTGTGAAAACGGCAACATCATGCACATGTGTGTCTATAGTCATGTACAAATACTTGACAACCACAACAACAAGTGTTTATTAACACTTTCACAACATGAACATGAACACAACATGCTTTCACCATCTTGATTGTTTGTATTCACCGCTCTGTAGAAGAATGTTTCTGTACAAATTGGCATTGCTGACTACTGGCCTGGCATGCATAATACAGCGTTTTTAGTCATTTTCGGGATTCCATCTCAACAGGGATTTTTTTTTTTTTGTGTCTTTTCAAAATGTAAAGAAAAAAGTTTTCCGTCTTTAGTACATTGTTGTCGTGTAAACGTCCCCTTAGTTGACATGCATGTGCAAAGTTAGTAGAATTCCTAAATTGGACCATCGAAATAAAGTTTAACCAACTGGGTATTAGGAAAATTAGGGGAATAAACAAGTGGCACAATGAAAAAAACAGACAAAGGGCCCTATTTTAAGGATCTAAGCGCATGGTCTAAAGCACACGGCGTAAGAGCACTAATGGCGCTTTTCCACTACACAGTACCAGCTCGCCTCGGCTCGGCTCGACTCGACTCGGCTCTGTTTGGTTTTCCACTGTGTAAAAGTTGTACCTGTACCTGCTTCCAGGTACTTTTTTTCGTACCACTTCCGGCGGGGTTCTGAGCGAGCTGAGGCGATACTAAAATGTGACGTGAAAACACAGCAGACTGCTGATTGGTCAGAGAGAATCGTCACTATTCACTGCGTCATCATTGCACGCGCCAGACGGAGTATCCTGAATAAAAAACAACAAAAACAAAAACATCCAAAAACAGCATACACTCGATTTCCTCCATTGTCCTGTGTGTGTGTTTGGGTAGCGGGTGTGTCTCGCGCGTCTCGCGTAAAAGATTAAGTCACGGCAGTTTCCTGCGGCGTCGCTATGACGACCAGGTACTATTGTGGAGGTACTATCTGCAATGGAAAACGGAGCGAAAAGCGAGCCGAGCCGAGCTGAGTCGAGTCGAGTCGAGTCGAGTCGAGTCGAGTCGAGTCGAGTCGAGTCGAGTTGAGCTGGTACTGGTAATGGAAAAGCGCCATTAGTGTGAGTCCGAATCCACTTTTGCTAGTTTAACGATGGGAAAAATGGTCGGCGCTCCCGTCGCATGGTCTAAGTCTAAAAGGGTTGTCCATATTCTCTTATAGTAATGAGTAATGGGTGTGTTTTGGGATTTACGTGCGTTAATCAGAGTCTCTTCTCCCATTCCCTTTAATTCGCTATTTACATGACGGAATTTGCAAGCAGAAAAACTGAATGCTTCTCTAGCGAGGAAACGGATCTGCTCGTGCACAAGGTTAAAGCTGTGTGTGTGTGAGTGTGTGTGAGTGTGAGTGTGAGTGTGAGTGTGTGTGTGTGTGTGTGTGTGTGAGGGTAAAGCGCAAGCAGACCATCTACGGGACAAGCCGGATTCCCCCATATCTTTATGTACACAATAATAATCTTTTACATTGTAATCCTCTTATTTTTGATATTTGACATATTTGTGTGCTGCTGCGCATCCCTGTGTGTATAATAAGCAGAGTGTGCGTGTAATAAGCAGAGTGTACACGCCTATAGGCGCACATTACTAATGCGCTCTTTAAATAACAAAAAAAATATTGCACCATTGACTGGCTCAGTCTATTTCTGATTCCTCAAAATAGCAACGCTCCAACAATGCGCCTGAACACACCTCGTTTTCACACCAGCAGCCCATGGGCGCACAAATAGGTGCAAATGCATTTGCTATTTAAACAACGTGGCACAGGACGTGAAAATGAAAACTGCGTCGGACTGAAATCAGCAAAACTCACTTTTGTCACGCCTGGCGCTGCATTGCACCGGATGTATGATAGGGCCCAAAGAGTTGAGTGAGGCAGGCATAGAGAACCAGGCGCCAGAGAGAGTGAGTGAACGAGAGAGAGAGAGAGAGAGAGAGAGGGAGGGAGGGAGGGAGGGCAGAAGTTTTGGGGGAAAGTTAGCACCCCACTGGGGCTGGCTTTAAGAGTTCAGTCCTCGTGAATGAGGGGAGGAAAAGGGAAAAGCAGGGAAGGTGGATCATATAGGCTGTGGGTTTGTGTGAATTTCATGCCACTCTTCTCCTCTCACACTTCTCTGGAGGAAATGTGATTATAATGAGACTCATGAGTCAGCGATTACATTTGATTCAAAGTGCTATGCTGCAGAAATGCAACAAACAGGGGAAATTGCTTATTTCAAAACACTAACAATTAGTCTTAATATAAATAGATTACATGTTGTTTTACTTAGGAAAATGACAAGCTGAAATGTCTGGACATTACATAAAAACAACACAAAAACATCTCTGTCATTATTAACTCACAGTTTCCTCACTGACACAGTCTGTAAATACGTGAAACGTTTTTTTATCATCCTTTAGCACTGCTTTCTAAATAATGCACAACACTATGAAAAACATGTCAAAGTAAGAACATTTGATGCAGACTTTGGCTGGGTCAAGTCAAGTTTAGAAGAATAAAGAAATGCAATACAGAGTCAACAGGGACAGTTGACGTAGATTTCGGCATATTTCAGTAGCGACGGATTGGAAGAGTTACCGCAGATCTGGACAGCATTAAGTTGTGGTGCACTTGATGAAATGAGAGAAAAATAAAGATGATGTAGTAAACCCGTGGAGGAGAGGTGAGGTGAGGTGAGGGTTTGGGGCGATGATGATGATGATGATGATGACAGTCAAAACATCACTGAAAGACAGGCTTGAAGAGCTTGAGTCGCTTTAATGTGGCGAAAGTCTTCAAATAGTCACACTGTACATCCATAACCCTTCACAGTCAAACCAAAGCATATTTCTTCTCTGTAGAACTGGATGGAAACTTTCAGTTAATCTATGACCTTTTATTTTATGCAATTTTATTGAGAAAGGACAGGAAGTGAACAGTAGAAGAGGGAGGAATGCGATCTGAAATACTGCAGATGGAAATATTCCTCATGTTTATGGTTTTTTTTTTGTGTGTGTTGCTATATGAATATTTTAATTGTTATAGTTGACTGTTAAGCAGCACTAAAGTGCAAAAGGCTATCACAGCACATCATGTAATGTAACATCATTACATCTATGTAATGTATTGTATTTATGCCTATATTGAGACCCATTATTAATAAAATCGTTGTGTTTATTTGTTTAGAGATCAAATTGGAAAAAAACAACTACAATATAAGATTAGGATAACATTAAGACATATTATTAATTTCTGTTCATTTTCCGTAAGTTAAAATCATTTAAAATCATTGGCCAAAAGGTCCAAGACCACTAGTGAAAATGCTTTTTGTGTTTTCTTAGTTAAATACAAATTGTTTCATTACAAATTATATTATTGGAATATACTTGAGTGAACAGTCTGAGTGAAAAGTTGAACTGAATTAACATGAATTTCAGCATAGAATGTTACACATATATTTGCATATACTAACATTTAAATGCTAGAGAATCTTAAATGTTTTTTCTTCGTTTTGTGTCTTTTGTTTAAAATGTTCTGTATATATGATTTTTGAACTTTTTGGATAAAAGTCAGAATTGAAGAAGTGGCTCCTTGTATCAATATTACAGTAATTCAAAGTTGTTTATCGATTTCCGTAAGATAAAAAAAAAAACATACAACTTTAATATTTTGAAAACTTTTTTTCAAATCTTTCATAAAAGGCTTTTTGACAAAAATCAGGGTTCAATTTAATTTAGTAGCCAATAAGTTCATCCCTTAAAACTCATCTCTGATCACCAAAATTACATATCTAAAAGTGTTTTTCCCAGCCCGTTCTCATCCCAAGGCGTCATATATTGACGCTTTTGACATTTCGTCTACATCGAACGCACATGGCACCCTTTAGCGTCAATATGAGACGCAGATAGAAATGGGCCAGAAGGCGCCTCCTAGCGGTCTAACCCTATCCCTACACTACACCTAAACCTACCCATAACCGAACAAAGCTCTGTGCGTCTCATATTGACGCTAAAGGGTGCCATGTGCGTTCGATGTAGACGAAATGTCAAAAGCGTCAGTATTATGACGCCCAAGGATGAGAATGCGTTGGTTTTTCCTTGAAAGAAATTATTCATGCCTTAAAATATCTTGAATGTAACTCGACACCCTTGCCTCATTTAGTATGCGCGGTTCTATGAATATGCAAATGGGCCCCGCCTCCACTCACTCACTCCGCTCAGAGATCCACTGGTTGACGATCACACGTTGATCTGATTGGTTACAAGGTAATTTGTGACGTCAGAAACACCAGCGATTTCAAAGCGTGTGTTTGAGACTGTCTTTGGTTCACTGCAGTTTTAAGGAGAAAATACTCAGCAATGGAGTCGACTTATGAACTTACACATGCTTTGTCTTAAAGCATATTAAACACACCACATAGACACATAAACAACATTAAAAGCTGGATTTTCACCACAGGGGGACTTTAACTTATTGTATTCTAATTAGAATTACATTCCTGCATGTCAACTCATATTCAGGAAGTGTAATTTAAAAGGCATTCTTCAATTCAGTTGCACAGCCCTGTGAGTATCAACACTTTCGCATGAACGAGTGCGTCTAGAGAAAAAGAAGGCGATATATTTCAAAGGAAGAGTGCAAGAAGATTGATAGATAGAGGGAGTGAGAGGAGGTCATGTTGTTTGTTTTCATTTGCAAAGGTATAAAATATGATGCAGGCTGACAGATTGCTCTAGCAGAAAATGGAAGGGAAAGTTTTCGTCCTTCAGCCAACCACAAAAGCACCCGCCTCCCTCCCTCTTTCCCTCCCTCCTTCACTCCCTCGCTCTGTCATTCCTCTCCCTCTCCCTGCGTTGTGGGCTGAGCTAAAGCCGAGGCAAGTGAAGGTTGTGGAGACTCAGTGTGTTAGCTGACACTCAAGAGTCCTGACAGTTTGATAAAGCTCATGAACTCAGACAGCAGAGAGGTGATGATCACTATAGACCAGCGCTGGAGCCGTTTGACTCGACGGAGAGAACAGAACACAACAGTTCCAGTTACTGAGAGAAAACCAGTCGGCTAGAGTGACAGCTACACCTGAAACAGAAGTCTCAAGTCCTTGAGACTTTCTATTGTGATTGATAGCTTTGGCAGCCGTGTCAGACTGACTGGAGGACTGTGTTTGAGTGGGTCATCGTCTGCTGGATCTGCAGTTCTCCGACAGCTCGAGACTCGGCGTTTGGGTTGGTGTTGAAGACTGGACGTGATGTTTGACTGCGTGGAGGCTCTCGGGGTCGGGGCCAGACCCCTGTTCGACGTGAGCGCTCAGAGTTCATGCATGCTCAGGAAAGCCAGCTCCTTCTTCCCTGCACTCGAGTCCTTCTCATGGAGCAACACCACGAGCCTGCAGTGTAAGTGTGAGGAGTCTCTACTCTCTCCAGCTGCACGTGTTCATATCTCTGTGTCCTCTCCAGCATGAGCATTAGTTATTCTCGGAGTCTGAGCGAGTGTGGTGTGTGTGCTCAGCATCTTGTCATGCGCTAACTGGCTTAAATGGTACTTTTGTTAACTTTCTAAAGGCCAGGCCTTTTGCCTAGTCGTCAGAACAAATTTACTGATGATGATGATAAAATGCTGATCCTTTTGCATAATATTAATATTTCTGAATACTGCCATTGTGATGGATGCTTAGTAATTAGTGATGATAATGACAACAATTATAAACAGTCCTGCAAAAGTGACGTTATTAATAGTGGAGTGTTGCAAATTCGTTGCGATGACTGCAAATTGTAGTTTCATGCTCATATTTGGTTGAAACAGTCAAAAATGAACATATAAATACAGGCCCAGGGCTTTTAAACGCTGTATAACCTTTAATTGTACGCAGAAAAAGGTGGTAAAACTATGACACGTCAAATATTATATCATTATCCTGATTATTAAAGAAAATATGTATTTATGGTATATGGTGATAAAATTAAATATATACAAAAATGAAAAATGCACACACTCTAGTTTTAAATAATGCACGGAAATAATGTACATTGTAATGTTTTATATCTTTTCATAAATAATTGCAAGTTAAAATGCAGTATATTTGCAGATTCTTGTTACATCTGAAATTTGTTTGTCGTATTTTAGTGCATTATACTTTCTAAAGGTGTAACAGAGAATCAGTAAGTATTATAATGTATTATAACTGTGGTTACAATTATTCATGATATCATGCATTGCCTTATAAGGTGCATTACAAAGTATAATTAACTCATTAAAACACTTTTATAATGCATTATATATATACAGGCCTCAAGTCAAGTAATCTCTCGTGTGTGTGTGTGTGTGTGTGTGTGTGTGTGTGTGTGTGTGTGTGTGTGTGTGTGTGTGTGTGTGTGTGTGTGTGTGTGTGCTCAGAGTCTCTCAGCATCATTTTGACTTTAATGGATGTCTTTAATTATTTAATTATGAATACAATGAACTCAATTAAAGGATTAGGGAGCCCGATGGGACAGAAACCAGGAGAGAATGGGAGGATTAGGGGTTTTTCTGCTTAACATTTGCCTCTCTATGATCACAGGAAAATCCTTTGGCAAGTTCATTCAATATGGAAATGCTCCACATTTATAAGGTTATTTAAATGCCACGTAATGAGATCCAAGTTATTTAGTTGATAGTAAATAGCTGAACTGAAATATGACAGTGAGTAAGAGTTGTGATTATCTTAGTGCACCTACATGAAAAATATTCAGTGTCCTTCATATTGTCTCCATCTTTGTCCAATCATTTGGAATTCATTACATATTTCAATGAAGAAATAACTCATTGACTCTTGCAATGTCTGTCATCAAGTTTAAAGCACGCTCAGGGAACTAGAAAGAAAAATACAGAAACAAGAGTCGTATATGAATCACAGCCATGTGTCTGCGTCTGTGTCTTATTGTATGTGCGCGTGAGTGGATTTCACACGGTCCTGCTGGAATTTGTCTCTATGCCGTAATGCCATTTTATAGCCAGACTGACGGCTTGAAAGAACATCGCACCCCACAACAAGGCCCACCTCACAATGAACCGTTTACAATAGTCTGAAGTGTCTTCTCACCCTCAGAGGAGCAACAGCTGAGTCCTACCTCTCCATCTAAACTTGAACTTGTTCGCTTTTGCTAGTTCATTACCCTTAGTAGTGATGCACGATATATCGGCCACCATATCGGTATCGGCCGATATATGTTCATTTTTAATGTTATCGTTATCGGCCCAATAAGAAAATCTGGCCGATATATTAAAGCCGATAAATAATGGGTTATTTCCTCCAGCTGAGACACTTCAGATGCGAGCTGTTCGACGTGATGGTTTTGAATTGCTTGAAATATGATTGGAATCACTTCAAAAAAGGAAAATACAGTCAAATGCAACATTCACAGCACAAGTCTGTCATATAGGCTACATACAATTAGAATGAGAATATTATAATTGTGTGCTTGGGACATGGCTTTTAATGGTGAGACTTGTTTTTGTAATCAGGCTCTCAAAAAGTTTATAAAAATTGGGATTAAGGTTTATTGCCCAAATATATCGGTTATCGGCTTTCAAATACTATAACAAATTATCGGTCATCGGTATCGGCCAAAATGTTCATATCTGTGAATCTCTAACTCTTAAGATCTGTTGTTGTAGAAAGGTTGTTAATAACTCATAGTTCTCGTCTACATGCTTCAGTTGATACGTTAGATGCAAGTTTAGTTTCCTCTTTTGACTGTTGCTTATGGCTCGATGTTTTGTAGACCTTCACATCAGCAAACCCTTCAAGACCAAGCTGTGTTACTAAATGCAAAGTGATTTACTTCAACAAAGTATGGTTTGCTAACACTGCTGAACTAACATGGATGCATGGAGATTCTTCATCATACATTCAGCATCTTTTTTAAAACAAATTGTGATGTTTTGTCAGGCTAAAGTTCATGTCTGAAGGTCAGGTCTTGTCTGGATAGGATGATTCTCTGGTCGATGTTGGGTTCTGGTCAGTGACCAGTTGTCTTAGTGTTTCGGTTGTGTGGGGTGTAATAATGTGAAGGTGGCTGGGGAGGGGGTGGCCAAATGTTGGTTCAGCTTCATCCTGAAAAGGCAAAATAAAAAGGGTCAGTTTATGAGGTACTATAAAGAAGAAAGCTTTGTATGCATGCAGTTGAATGAAAGGGGCAATCCAAGTTTAACAACTTGCTTCTAAGAAAGACAGCTCCTGTTTTACCAGTCTGCGTTCATCCCATCAGGACATGTGCTGGTCCATGTGTGCAGGAGATGCTGGTTAAGCTTTGAGCAAAGCTGTTCTTCAGTGTTTCATAAACTGCTACTTTTAAATGAGAAACTGAAACCATGGTTTACATTCACTGATATAGTCAATCCTTATTCGATCAGCACATTTTGTCAAAGAGACCAAAATTGCATGTCTGACTTTACTACATATATAACCTAGTTTTAGGATGCTAATTTAGAACAAAATGTCTTTTAATGCTACAATGTCTGTTTTCACCGTTTTATCTCTTGGTCATTGCATTTCAAGTGCTCCAAAAATGGTAAAGTTAGTTGCTTGGCCATTTTTAAATTAGGCCAAATTTAATTTAAGGATTACCGTTTATGTGTTGGTATTATTAAACCACTATTTTTAAATGTTCTTTTTAATTTTAATCCTGAGCTACGAATTTGAGGTTTCTGTAAACATCTGTATAGCCCAAAGTTTGTTGTGTGCCATCACACAAAGATGGCCGCTATGGTTAAACCAAGCAAAGTACAAATCAAAAAGAATTTGTGGTTTTGCTGTACCTTAAGATAATCATAAAAAAAAAAAAACTTTAGACCACTTGAGATGGATTGTCAACCAAACAATGAAGTCCATAGAAAAGAGATCTGCATATGCAAATGTCTGCAAATGTCTCACAAAAAATGCTTTTATTTAATAATAGCCACAGAGAGATAAATGCAGATGTTTCGATCTTCTTCAGTCAGGACTTACCACTAAATCATTCAAACATGTCGACATATTTATCAATAATGATCAGTGATGGCTTTATATATGGGTTAAATAATAGATTTAAATATGTGTGTGCCAGATTAGGTCTGACAGACCACTTTATTTTTTTTTATTTTTTTTTTCCTCTGTCTCATTTGTAAAAAAAAAAATGTTTTCATACATTTCAACTTAAATTATTAAGTATAATCAACATGGTTGTACATGTCATTTAAACTTACATTATATTAAGCTGATCATTTAATCTTGTATAACTCATAAAAGTTTAAATTGCTTAAATTATTTCGATAAGTTACAGTAATGTAAAAACACAAGTTGCCATGACGTACTGATCATATATTTTTATCACAGTATCTACAACAGACTAAGAATATCCCCTAATTCAACTTTTAAAAAATTAGTATAATCAAATTGGCCGTACAAGTCATTTCAGCTCATTTAAAAATATTGCCTATAGTTAAATCATGTATAAAAAAATAAATAAAAAAAAGGTTAAATTATTTTGATGAGTTTAAGTAATAGAAAAACATGTGTTGTCATGACTTATTGATCATATCCTTTTTTTTTTTCAGTGTATTAATATCCAGCAGTATTGGTGCTCGGTCTGGTCATATGCCGACAGCAGAACAGGTCGTGTGCATTAGTGCATGTTTAGTATGTAGTTTCACACAGGTGCTGGTTTGACTCGAGCACAGCTTGTTACAGGATTAAATGAGCTTTTAGTCTCTCCAAACACTGTGGCCTTTGTTATGTGTATCTCCTGCGAATGTGAAAACAAGAATCGGCTCAGTCCACAGGCATGAGCATTATGTGTTCTGAAATATTTAAGGGTGTTATTTTCAAAATGTTGACATGCCAGGGCAGGGAAAAGCCTGTATGTGTGTGTGTGTGTGTGTGTGTGTGTGAGTTCACCGGGAACATACAAAGACATGCAAATAATAATGCTGGGAGAGACTCCAACACCAGTGGTGTAGTCTACGTGATACGCAGGTATACGCCGTATACCCACTAGAAAAGGCCAAGGATTTGCGTATACCCACTTAAAAAAGCGTGAGGATACGTAACAACTTCGTTTTGTGTCAGAACTTTCACTTTCATTCATAAATTCACCCCGTCTGTGTTTGCGAAGCGACACGGATCGAATCGCGGAATCCAGTCACAAATGGAACTTGCTATAGGGCAGAACGTCACGGATTTTGGCTATTTTTGAATGAATAAATCAAAAGTAGGGCTGTACAATGAATCAAATCTCGATATGGACTAGTGTCTATGAATATTAAAGCTAAAAGAGACTGCAATTGTTCTACGCGTCTCTGGGAATGAGCGCTCAATGTGTGCTCCACCACACACACACACACACACACACACACACACACACACACACACACACAAGCACGGGTGACTCACGCTCGTGGTTTTTTCAGCGTTTCACTGTATTGAGACATTAATGATGTAGGCTACACATGTGCATTTCATCGCAGAGCTGCTATGAGAGTCACTTGACGAGAATTTCACCATTTCATTTGATAAAACTATCGTCATTCATTCGTTTCATATACACACACAGAAACTGTTATGTCTTTACGACAACCTGTCAAAATAAAAGTTCGGTATAACTTGAAGAAATTATAACAGAAATATATTACTATTGCACAGTAGAGTATACTTCAGGCCTAATAATAATAATAATATTAGTTTATTAAAACACACAGAAACTCAAATGTCTACAACCCACCAAAATAAAAGTTCGGTCTAACTCAAAGAAATTAGAAAGAAATTGCACAGTAAAATGTATTTTAAAATAACACTTTTTTTTTTCAAAAACACCATTTCTAAAAGAAAATTAGTATTTGTGCCTATAATGTTTAAAAAAAAATTTTTTTTTGACAATTGTCAGCTGATAAAATCTGTGCTTCAGGGACCATTATTCATATAACATCTAAGGCTAAAGGTAGCTCTTAACTGACTTAGTTAGATGGTGATTAACACTAAACAGTAGAAAATCAGTCCAGCCTCCCCAGCTGTAAATGTCATTGGCTGTTAAAGTCTTGTGTTGCTTATAATAAATTGACATGTTGATAACACTTAGTATTTCATAATGCTCTCAATTACATGTCGATGCATACTGTATGCATAGTGAGTGTGGTGGTGCTTATGGGGTGACGCCCTGGGATGGGTGAGTATGTGGCGTGCGGTGGGGGTATTAGAGTATACGCACTACAAAAAACCAGACTACACCACTGTCCAACACCCCGAGACCCTACAGAGGACAAGCGCTGTAGATAACCCTGATCTAAGCCCTACCCCTAAAACAATCTTATGACAGGTTTTATTACAAAAGGATACACACACACACACACACACACACACACACACACACACACACACACACACAGAGAGAGTGATTGTGAGTAATAATAAATTAATGACAGTATTAATATTTCAAACATGCATGAAAGTAATTTTGCTGAGGCATTTAGTGCTAGTCATTTACATTTTGTAAAGTGTCTTGCAGTAGTCTCTCAGATCTTCAAAGAGATCTGCAAAAATTATGTTTATTATTATTAACACAATATTGATGTAAATTAATGTGACGGCAATTTAGTTAATTGCAATTACAAAAAAGAGAATAACTTGATTGCTTGTTAGTATGTTTGTTAAAACTAATACGTTGTTGCTCTATTATAACTATTACAGTCCTGAAAATATTTTAGACCTAATAACAATTTGTTATTTGAGGATTAGGAAATCAAATGAGGTTTTAATGCCTCAATCCCATATCTAATGTTCAGAAGCGTCCAAGCGTTAGGTTTTGGAAGCAAACCTGAATTGACCCAACCTGTTAAATTTCTCAGCAACGCTTCAAGTCGAATGTTGGTGAGATGTTACAAAATCTAACAACATGCAGAAAGCCTGTAAAATCCACTGTGTCAGCATTTGACTAAAAAAAGAGTCAGAACAAATACTGTTGTCTTACCAATGTATTTTTTTTTTTTTTTGGTAAAAAAGAGAGAAAAGAAGTACTGTTTAATGTTTGCTGTATTCAAATACATCCACACAACTGATCCTGCATGTTCTTTCAAGTTTTCTTCTTCATTCCTTTATAAAATCAGTTCACTTCAAATCTGTTTATGCACTATTTGCTTTCGCTCCATATTGGAATTCAGAACATCAAGAGTTTCATGAACGCCTTTTGTAGTTTTTAGTGACTCAATCATGCAGTTCAATCCATCCACACATACAGTACAACCACGCAGAAGAAATGAAAGAGCCATTCATCTCTGCCCTCAGTCTGCAAACCATTATGTGTGTGTTTGGATCCAAAATATGCATGACAAATGTATGAGCGATTTTGCTTTAAAAACAACATCCTTTTTTGTGCCAGTGCATTCATTATGACATGAGGAGCACTTTATTTAATTATATACATAAGAGAGGAAACGATGAACTGAGAAATAAAGTACAAAGAAAAGATGATAAATTCAAGACTCTTAAAGTTCATCAGGAACATAAAACACAAGTGATGCACGCTAGATTTATTCTGTTCATCACCTGCTGGAAAAACTAGGCCTTTTATACTTGTATGTAATACATATTTTTATGTTTGAATAGACACTGAAGCAACCTTTGTACAAATATAGTGTATGTAGCCATATATTAATCTATTACTAATTCATTAAATAATAATAAAACATCAGAAACGTAATAGTCTTGAGCAGATGTTGCATTACGTGATGCTTCTATTGAGTGATGATTTGCTTCTTTCTGATGATGTCAGAACCTGTTTACTCCTGGTATAAAGATGATTGATCACAAGTAGACGAGGGAGACAGATTCCCGTTTACACCTGGTGTTTTAATGCGTCTCTTTGTCCACTTTCAGCCACTTCTGAAAAGAAGTTCAACAAAGTTTAAATCCTGTTTGGCTAGTGCGCTTCCCATAATGTTCACGTATTCAGTCAATAGGTGGAGAGAAGCCTTTTTCTGCTGTTCGAACACATTTGACTACATGAGCATCTACAATATGGAAGTAATGTGGTCGAATGTGTTTTCGATTACCTCTGGAAGTGTTTGAAAGTGAACAAGCTCAAAATGT
Source organism: Leuciscus leuciscus (assembly GCF_965113295.1). Classification (NCBI taxonomy): domain Eukaryota; kingdom Metazoa; phylum Chordata; class Actinopteri; order Cypriniformes; family Leuciscidae; genus Leuciscus; species Leuciscus leuciscus. Next base: position 30,437,509 of record NC_138747.1, on the reverse strand, counting down.
TTTAGACCCCGTTTACACCTGCATTTAGTGTCGTCCACTTGTGATCCGATCGACCAAAACGCATCTTAAAGAGGTCCTATAATGCCCCTTTTCACAAGATGTAAAATAAGTCTCTGTTGTCCCCAGAGTGTGTGTGTGAAGTTTCATCTCAAAATACCCCACAGATATTTTTTATAGCATGTTAAAATTGGCACTTTGTGAGGGTGAGCAAAAACATTCTGTTTTTGTGTGTGTCCCTTTAAATGCAAATGAGCTGATGCTCCCGGCACAGAGGGCGGAGCTTCAAGAGTTTGTGTGTGTGTGTGTGTGTGTGTGTATGTGTGTGTGTGTGTGTGTGTGTGTGTGTGTGTGTGTGTGTGTGTGTGTGTGTGTGTGTGTGTGTGTGTGTGTGTGTGTGTGTGTGTGTGTGTGTGTGTGTGTGTGTGAAAATTTCAAAAACTTTTAGCCTTTTATGTTCAAACCGGAGTCGGACAATGATGGAGAGACTCAAGAAGAAGTGACAACATGTAGAAGCAACAGGACATTTCTGAATGGTTAGTTGATGAATTTATGAAGTTGATGTGGAGTTAACTATCTTCTAGTCATTGATTAGCATATTCTGTCATTATATAATCTATAAATTGCTTTCTGGGGGGCGGGGTTTATGTAAATTTTACAGTTAATGATGTCACTAACCTGTGAAGAATCTCATTGTAGTCCTTACCAGCCGTTTGTTCGAGTCCTTAAAAAGCGATTTCTGTAAAAGCAAATATCTCCCTTTTTTTTGCACTCTGAGTGTCGTAACTTTGCAGATGTTGTTTATGATCAAACAGCAACATTACACACTAACTAAAGTTGAAAAAGTTCAATCATAATCAACCACCCCTTTAATAGCAGGTGTAAACAGGAGCTCACAGAGACGGTATCGCCTGATAGTGTTGCTGAGTTTGCTGAAAGACATGGATATTATCAGTGTTTCCATGCAATTCGAGCCAACAGAGAGAACTTGGATTGTCAAGCTGAAGCCCTCGACTCCTTTACTGATAAAACCTGCATCACCTTTCATTGAGTTTGTTGTCTAAACAGTGCAGACACACAGTAATCTGCAGAAATGTGGACTGAGACCACTTACAATACAATCATAACAAATAAATCATTTTCTTTGTGTGTAATTCAGTGCTTTAAAGCGCCCCTATTAGGCATTTTCGAAAATTCCCTTTCATGGAGTGTGTAATAGAGCTGTTTGTGACTGTAAAAGATCTGTAAAGTTTCACAGATCAGTGCAGATAAATGGAGTTTTTGTCGCTCAAAAGAAAGAAGTGATTCTGAACTGAAACGGGTGGTCAGTAACTCCAGTCTCACTTCCTGCTGAATCTGCGTAGGTTTGTAACAGATTTGCATAATGCCAGTCTATGTTCTTCATTGGCTGCCGTGAACAACGTCTACTTTGACCCTCAAACACTGTAGTTTATCTGAGACTGGAAGAGTTTGGTTTGTGTTGTTCATGTGGAGAAGACGCTGTTTTCTGCTGACAAAGCAAATCCACTTTGATGAGATTGATCCGGTAAAACCGACGCCATCGTTACTGTTCGTATCACTGAGTATCAAGAGCTGAGGAAGATCCGGAGCTGAAATTCAGATATGATAATGAGCGTTTGGTTTCTGACACGGTCGACCAATCACAACAGACTGGGCCATCTGACCAATCAGAGCAGAGCTGCTCTCAGAGAGGCGGGGTTTAGAGAGACTGAATCCTTGATCGAACTGTTTCAGACACTGAGAGAATAGAGCTGATGCTGCAGTGGAGATTATGAGGAAATTAAAGTGTTTTTTGAGCTTGGATGCATGCAAACCTGTTGTAGGAGACGCCAAAAAAATTAAATAAATCAGGAATCTTTAAAAAAACATAATAGGGGCATTTTAATGGAAGTCTATAAAATTAATTCCAGTTCAAAAAAATTATTTTTTCATCTTTCAAATTAGTCTTTTTTTTTTCAGTACATTTTTAGTTTGTTCTGAAATCTGATTATGCTGTCAAGTGCCAATTCAGACAATAAAAAAAAAATTTTTTTTAACTGTTTCTTCTGAAAACTCCACCTGCTTTACTTCAAAATCGACCATAGACTACTTCATGTATTCTCCACGAGTCATGTCAAATATAACAAAGAGGGAAAATGGAATGGGAACAGAATTGCATTCCTTCTTTCTTCCCCTTTACGTCTGTCAGTCATTCCTCTGGTGGCGCCAGGTTTCCACTCCTCCAGCACAAAAGAGGCTGATGTTTTCAGAACCGCTCTGTGTCACTCGAGCATTGCTGCCATATAAACACATAAAGCCAATTCAGACCAAGTTACTACATAAACACAGTGATCAGGTTGCGTTCTCACCCACTCACTCGCCCATCACCCCGACCTTGTGTTTCACAGAACATTATGTGCAAGAACTACGTCTATCAGCATTCCAGAGACCTAGAAGTCTTGCATGACAGAACCACACAAAATCCAAAGAAAAAACTAAACACAACAACACACAGTATCAGTACTTGATCCTATTACCTACTGCATAATGCACAATAATACACACACGCATCAGACGGATGTCTTTTCCAGCTTCATGAGTATTGCTTTTTTAAGATGGTGTGTCAAGCTAAAATTAGTTAAACTTTTAAAACCGTGTCTTGTGACCCTGCGTTCTCTTCCATTGCGTCTGTTTGTGAACACAAGAATGTCCTGTTTGAACACACACTTGTATTGTAAGAAAATATGTTCTACAAGTTACACAATAGACTATTATACTTAATAATAAGTCAATAAGCAGGTCAACACAATACAATCTCAAGGTCTTAGATCATGTCTAATTTGAACAACTAATGTTTACTGTTTTTTGTCTGTTTTTTTCTCACTGGAATTCTCAGTGTTTCAGCAAATACATTTTGTGCCTTAATTATGAAACGAGAACAGAATGAAATGTGTATTCTTGCATACACATTTGTAAAAGTTTGGGATTTTGAATGACGTCTCAACAAGGCTGCGTTTATTTGATCATACGGTAAAAACTATAATATTTTGAAATATTATTACTAATTAAAATAACTGTTTTCTATGTGTATATGTTGTAAAATGTAATTTATTCCTGTGATTTTTCAGCATCATTACTCCAGTCTTCAGTGTCACATGATCCTTCAGAAATCATTCTAATATGATGATTTGCTGCTCAAGAAAAATGTATGATTATTATTAATGTTGAAAACAGCTGTGCTGCTTCATATTTCCGTGGAAACCATGATGCGTTTTTTCAGGATTCTCTGATGAATAGAAAGTTCAAAAGGACAGCATTTATTTGATTATTTTTTAAACAATATAGAAGTCTTTACTGTCACTTTTGATCAATTTAATGCATCCTTGCTGAATATTTTTTTTTTTTTTTTAAATGGTAGTGTAAGTATATTTATTAATGTATGCATCTGTTTAATAGTTCTATGAACAATTTACACAGAAATGTGCTTTTGCTTCATGAATTCGGTCCATTGAATGCATTGTTCATCCTCTCACAGCTTTGTTTTCATTCCAGTCAAATTAAATATGGCGTCTACCCGGAATAAGGTCCATATATTTTGAAGTTCGAATATCTTCTGTTCACAACAAAACTGGGTTGTGACTTTGGAACGTCTCTAGCACAGATTTCCGTGCTGTTTGGAAAGGAAATATCCTTTCATAGTTTGCCAAATGTCAGATCATCAATGTAGCATATTTTATCTCCGAGGTCGCGATTAGATCACTGGCAGTGTTTGTGTGACTCTCGGTTCATGTTCATGTCTTGAGAAGCCAAAGCCAAGGTCAAAGTGAAACTCACCCTCTCTCACACATTCTTCATCCGTCTCCCCCAACCCCCTGGTTTTTATGAGATTTCTCATCTATACCTTCTCTCATTTTGCTCTTGTTAAACGGTGCCCGTGGAGGGACAGAGGGAGGAGAAGAACGAGAGAATGAGAGGCACATTTGGGGGATTCACTCCATTCAGTAGGAGGAATGGCCAATAAAATCTGCCCCGTTTTAGCTGTTTTTCTCCCATTTTTTACAAGTGGAGAGTGAGGGACAGCTGGTGCTGGTGTGAATGGCTGGCCAAGGTGACTCTGCCAATAAAGAGCCGGTCAGGCAAGCCTCGGGCTTCGGTCAGACCACAGACGGGCTTTACGGGGGATCTCGAGACTGGACCTCTAGTAAAAAGCCAGTCATCCAGGCCTGAGGAATTTAGGGTCCAGGAAACAAGAGCATGAGGGGGGAAAGGGTGTCTAGAGGTGAAAGTTGAACCGAGTGACAGCGTCGACTTACACAAAATATACACCACTGGATTCACACGGTGGTGTTTAAATTGGGCAAAGCGTGTTATATTATATGTTTGCGCCTGTATGGCTGCTTTCCAGGATGTTTCTGAAACTGACTGGTGCCATTTGGGCGCGTGACAGCGAGTTGAACACATGCTGAGGTGTCAGTCAAAGCATGTTATTCATTCATCCAGTAACACTTTACAAAAGGGTTAACATTAGTGCTACATTAGTTAACATTAACTAGCAATGAACTAATTCTACAGCATTTCTTTATGCATTTTGAATAACACGAACAAACAATGATCAATTGTATTTTTATTAACTATAACATATTAGGGGTGTAACGGTGCACAGGAGTCACGGTTCGATAGGAGTTCGATACAACAGGAAAAGCTATTCATTCATCTGTCGTGTTAGTTCATTTTTCTCATCTCTCTTCTCTTTCAGCACTCAATGTGCTCTCATAATATTTGTCTTTGAGCTCTGACCCCTGGACAGAGGCTTCCTAATGCATTTGACAACTTCATCCTTATTCTCTTACATTCTTGATAAATTAAAGAGGACATATTATTGCACTTTTTCAAAGTCTTGATGTTGTTTTTGGGCTCTACTAAAACAGGTTCCCTTTCGAGGGAACTCGCGCTGCGTCGAGAATCGACACATTGGGGAACGCCTTCAGCGTGACGCGTCTGAAGCCTGTATGGAACTAGTCAAATCTCGATTGGTGTTGCGTCATTACGCCGCATGTGACGCTGATGTGGAAGCTATAAAGGGACGCCGGATCACAACAGCGTCAGCTTCTGATTGGTCGAAGCAAGTCGTTCTCAGGAGCGCAGGAAGTGTGGCCGAGGGACGCAGCGTCTCGTTCTCTTCTCAGGGAACGATGTTTACAGTCGTAACCCAAGATGTTCTCTTTCGAGGGAACTTGCGCTGCGTCGAGAATCGCTTGAATGTTCAAAAATATTTTCCTAATATTTTGTTGCACATATTCTCTTCCTCTTGGGTGTGTTTCCCGAAAGCATCGTTAGCCAACTATGATCGCAAGTTCCGTCGTTATTAGCAGTTCAACGAGTCTGTGTTTCCCGAAACCATATTTCCAACAAACATTCGCAAACAGCATCGCAAAGTTGTGTGTTTGGAATGACAGATCTCGACCTGTGGTTCTTGTTTGCCTGACCTGTGGACTTACATAGATCATGCTCTTGAGCAAAATATGCAAGCTGACATTCAGTACAATCTATATCTTATATTTTGAATATAAACACATTTAAATGACATTCTTTAGTTTGTCAAGAGATTTAAAGCACCATTTTTAAAGAGTGCGCATGTGTGAACGTGCTCTAGTGCGTAAGAACGAGCCTATGACTGAATATGGAAATAAAGCAAAATAACTGAGAAAAATGATAATTAGTCCTCAGATGCCATGTCTGTAATTTATAGCAAAAATCTACTCCACCACTTGTGTGACATCATTAACCAGTGTTTGAACGACTAATTTGTGACAATACAGTTTCGGAAAACAGTTAGTTGACTAGTTGGTTTCTTCAACGACGCATCGTACTATGGTAGTTAAGCAGCGAGTTATGTCGTTGTACGGGAAACGCACCCCAGGATAGTTCCTGTCTCTATGAAGCCCCTCCTTCTGAAAAGCACACTGTGCTCTGATTGGTCGGCTGGTGAAGTGTGTTATGATTGGTCAACTGCTTCAAGTGTGTTTGAGAAATGTCCTGCCCCTTACCATAACCGCCAGTTTAACACACTACTAACTAACTCAACCAGGCCCCGCCCCTTTATTCTACGTATTAATTATTTAAATGAGGAATATTGTGACGTGTTCGTTCCCGGAAGAAACTCAAGACTACAATGGAGGCGTTTCAGGGAGTTCAGAAACACTGACACTGATATAGAGAAGATCTCCTGCTGGAGGGACTTTGTGCTTTGTAACTTTGCAGAGCTTTTTCATGCTTAAACAGCAACATTACACACTAAAGAAAAGTTGAACAAAAAAAACAAACAAAAAAAAGCATAATAGGTCCCTTTAATATTCTTTAAAATAGCAACCCACCTGAATTCAAGTCATTATTTTTGACGATGCACCCAATAATGTTATATAATCAATCAAGAATGCACCATAAACTCACCAATCCAAAATATGTGAAGGCGAAAGTGGCTTTGTTTTTTAAAGAGTAAGTGCATGTTTTGAAGAGTGTGGGAGTGATGTTTGCCAGTTAAAAACTTGCCTGTAGGGCTTGAGGATTTGAAAAACCAATAGAGATTCTTGTCTTAGTAATCATCTCTAAATATCTTGTCCTTTTCTTCCTGATGTCTGCAGCGGTGGAGACTCAGAGCACAAGCTCAGAGGAGATGGTTCCCAGTTCTCCTTCTCCACCTCCTCCTCCTCGCATCTATAAACCCTGCTTTGTGTGCCAGGACAAATCTTCTGGCTATCATTATGGAGTGAGCTCTTGTGAGGGCTGCAAGGTACACACTCTTAGAAGAGACAGTTCGTAAACATACTTTATCGCTAGAAAAAAATAAACAACCCATTAAACATGAAAGTATTATGCAATCTTTTAATTTTTTTCTCCTCATATAGAACCTTTTGGCATAAAGGGTTCTTTAATTTTGAGTAAAGAACCATAGGATTCTATTTCGAACCCAAGTGAAAACATTTTTTATACTTTGGACCAAAAAAAAACCAAAACCATTTTTTTTCTCAAATTATTATATTTATGGTTTGTTTCAAACCTTAAATTTGAATGTAAACATTAATCAAAAATGCTATTTCTTTTCACAAAAACAGACATTCATAAAAAAGTAAAAAGATTATTTATTATAAAGACCATATCATACTTAATCAATATATTTTCTTTAGACAGAAGCCAAAATGTTAATTAATGTATGTATAATTATTAATGTAGCATTAGATAGCATTAGAAAGCTCACAGTAGCTTATAATGACAGCATGAGGCTGCTGCTAAGAGTTCCAAGAGACTCCAGTGCAAGCCATATGTTTGTTAGTGCCGGGGTACCTACCTGTGCTGCAGTCTTGCGTAACTTAATGTTTAGATTTATGGGTAGGGTGTCTGAGTCAAAAAATGACCTAATTGCTGTGTTAACTAACCCTAGACGAAGTTCTGTAAGATTGTCGTCCAGACTGTGGAACCATTGGGGTACATGTCTGTATGTTAGACATTGAACACGGTGTGTTTTACTATGTATGTGTTTTTGTGTATGTGTTTTTTAATATGTATGTGTTTTGTATTGAATTATGGATCCCTCTGGGTCTGGAAATAAAAGTTTATTATAATGTAGGTCAATATAATTATTCTTTGGCTTTTTACAACTTAATTGAACCATTAACAAAAGCTAAATTAGCTATATATGAAACTTATGTTAAAACTAACAACATTTTGTTAGTCAAAGTTTAATTTAGTTTACTTACTAAAAATAAAGATAACTCAGAAAGACCTTTTTAAATATGCATCATATTTTCTGTTATGTACCTAAAAAAAAGAATTTCTTTTACCAATGTTCTGCACATCAGCACTCTGGTGTTAAGCTAAAATAGTATTTAAACAAAATGGTTTATTTTAATTTTTCAAACTGAACAAAACAGGTTTAAAAAACATGACTAATATTATAATGCACTTAAAAATAAATGACTCATTCATTAATCAAAACCTGAGAATGGTTAATTATGTTAGAATCCCATATTGGCAAAAAGATTTGAGTCAAATACAGCATACCATGAAGACAAATAAGACAGTTATTATTACTCTGTGTTTACATTATAACAGCACATGATGTATAACAGTGGGCAAAGGTCACGGTTTGAGTGCTGCCATCTAGTGTTACTGTCAAGTTGAAGAATGTTGATTTCATTCACACATCTATAGTGCCCTCTGCTGAAGGCTCTGGTGAAGTTCATCAAATCTGGCCACTATTAGACAGAAGATTTTGAGTTATTGTCATGACCTCAGCTCCATGTTAATCGTAACGTAAATACTTATATTTCTTTGTTTCTCTCTCTCTCTCTCAGGGTTTTTTCCGTCGCAGTATCCAGAAGAACATGGTGTACACCTGCCACAGAGACAAAAACTGCCAGATCAACAAGGTGACGCGTAACCGCTGTCAGTACTGTCGACTGCAGAAGTGCTTCGAGGTCGGCATGTCGAAGGAAGGTAAACCTCAGAGCAGTTTACATCACTAACTATACACTTCTCACTTCACAACACTGATGAAGACAGAGGACAGTCAGTTCACAAGTCTACGACTGTACGTCTTGGCATGAAGAACACTGCACTCAACTCCAAGATCAATTCACTGCTGCTTCCAACATGTGTTTTTTTTATGTACAGTATATTAAATTTGTTGTTCTTCTTTTAGCAGTGCGGAATGACAGGAATAAGAAAAAGAAGGACGTAAAAGAGGAGGTGGTTCTTCCAGAGAGCTATGAGCTGAGTGGAGAACTGGAAGAACTGGTTAATAAAGTCAGCAAAGCGCACAGGGAAACCTTCCCTTCGCTCTGTCAGCTGGGAAAATACACGACTGTGAGTCCTGAGTCACTTCATCCTCACACACCTCCTTCTGTCTGGCAGATTAACAAACACTGCAATATTTCAGAACATTACACATCCATTGAACCACAGCAAAAATAAAGAGTGTGTTTTTATTGAGACAGAGACTTTGGTTAACATTTTTATAAATGAATAATGGCTATCTTTGATGGTGTGACTAACCACAACAACTCTTAATCACTCTATTTAATCATCTTTTGCAGTTCAGTTAAATTCTGTGTGACAAATGAATTATTAGAAGTTCAGAGAAACATTTTAGTTTCTCACTTATTATGAGGTCACAGATAGACTTGGACAAATATATTTCAATGTCAAATATGTCCCACATACTCACATAACTGTGTGTAATTGTTTATTTAGTGCAACAAAATGAATGCATATAAAAAGTGGAGTAGAACTGTAAGCGGATACTAGTACTATTGCTACTATAAAACTAAACAATACACATATTCTCACATTCAAATACAAGTAGAGTATACATACAGAAGTTGTAAGAAGTTATATTGACAAACTGTGACAAGATTTAACAAGCATTATGATTCCCATAAAAAGTTAAACTGAATATTAAGCATATGCATCCATTTGGAAAAACATAATTATATTTTTGCTAGTAAGAATTGCATTGTGACTAGTTAAAACCAGATACTTAAACCTTAACTGATAACATATATATAAAACATACATCTGTCTGTCTGTCTATCCATCTATCTATATGAAATATGAAACATATGTATATGGTCACTGCTATAAATGTTTCTTGAGTGCTTTGAGTTACACTCATTCTCAAATATATCTATATATTTGACCTGTAATAAATAATTTCATAATTTCTGCATGCTATTACGACTAGACATAATTGCAACTGAACAGTTCTTGAAGTGCATTATAACTAGATCGAAGTAAAATCTAAAATAAAATGAATAAATGAAATATGAGCCTGGGATTTTCATTAGTTAAAATTGCATTGTAGATTTCTTCCATGTGAATTATTAGTCAGAAATTCATTATAGATATCTGCATTGTGAATTATTAATAGTCAAAATTCCCAACTGACTAATCAAAACTGAAATGTGAATAGTAACACTGAATGCATTAAAAATGCCCTGTTCATCTTCTATATATCTCTTATACATTCACTGCTGCTGTACATCCACACACTCATGTTTTTATGAATCAGTGATTTAACAACGATTACTGTTTAAGAGATATTGGTGCAATTGTATGGGAATGCATGGAGAAGTGTGCTCAGTTTCCCTGTTTTACTCTGTTTCAGAACTCCAGTGCGGATCACAGGGTTCAGCTGGATCTTGGACTGTGGGATAAGTTCAGTGAACTCTCCACAAAGTGCATTATAAAGATTGTGGAGTTTGCCAAACGTCTGCCAGGTTTTACTTCACTCACCATTGCAGACCAGATCACCTTACTGAAATCTGCCTGCCTTGATATACTGGTAAATACAACAAAAAACGATATGATTAACAACCAACAAAGTTGTCTCATCTTAAAGGTCCATTTTTTGGGGGCAGTGGAAACAGACTCATTCTTTAATTCAAAAACAGCTCGATGCAGCACAGTGCAAGTGGATAGAATTCATATTTATTTTAAGTTTTTCGTTTAGATGCAACCTCTTAATTCAGTGCAAATGGTGCAGGATTCTGAAAAAACAATGACACATTTCCTCATTGTCAACTTCAACTTTATTAGATTGACTCTGTCTTGATGCTTTGTTTCCCGCAGATGTTGCGTATTTGTACTCGCTACACTCCAGAGCAGGACACTATGACCTTCTCGGATGGGCTGACCCTCAACAGAACACAGATGCACAACGCTGGTTTTGGGCCACTCACAGACCTGGTGTTTGCCTTCGCTGGGCAGCTCCTGCCTCTGGAGATGGACGACACTGAGACCGGGCTCCTGAGTGCAATCTGCCTCATCTGTGGAGGTGCTGCAGTCTCGCCTTTAGGAGTCACTTTAGTTCTTCTACTTTATGCATAGAAATTGAATTGCATCAGGAAACTTTAAATTGGGTTAACAATGCATAATTGTAAAGGTCCTTGCACACTGAGGCCGAAATTTTCGTATGCGTTTTTTCTTATTGGTCGTTCGGTGGCTCTGAATTGTTAAAATACCATAAAAAATGCTTGCTATGGATGCGAAAAATGCAGAAAATCGAACCCGATCCGAATTTTTTTATGACGGACGAAAGTTTCGGAGGCAGTGTGTAATCGTGATTGACATAACGTGAGGTCGAATTTATTTTTTAACGTCCAAAAATTTCAGACACGAATTTCATGCAAGGACCTTTATAGTGAAATTCTTTTGAGTGAGTGAGTGAGTCAGTGAGTGAGTGAGTCAGCGAGTGAGTGAGTGAGTGAGTGGGTGAGTGAGTGAGTGAGTGAGTGAGTGAGTGAGTGAGTGAGTGAGTGAGTGAGTGAGTGAGTGAGTGAGTCAGTGAGTGCCTGAGTGCCTGAGTGCCTGAGTGCCTGAGTGAGTGAGTGAGTGAGTGAGTGAGTGAGTGCCTGAGTGAGTGCCTGAGTGCGTGAGTCAGTGAGTGATTGAGTGCCTGAGTGCCTGAGTGAGTGAGTGAGTGAGTGCCTGAGTGAGTGAGTCAGTGAGTGAGTGAGTGAGTGAGTGAGTCAGTCAGTGAGTGCCTGAGTGAGTGAGTGCCTGAGTGAGTGAGTGCCTGAGTGAGTGAGTCAGTGAGTGAGTGAGTGAGTGAGTGAGTGAGTGAGTGAGTGAGTGAGTGACTGAGTCAGTAAATTAGTCAGTGAGTGAGTCAGCGAGTCAGTGAGTGAGTGAGTCAGTGAGTGAGTGAGTCAGCGAGTCAGTGAGTCAGTGAGTCAGTGAGTGCCTGAGTGCCTGAGTGCCTGAGTGAGTGAGTGAGTGAGTGCCTGAGTGAGTGCCTGAGTGAGTGAGTCAGTGAGTGAGTGAGTGAGTGAGTGAGTCAGTCAGTGAGTGCCTGAGTGAGTCAGTGAGTGAGTGAGTGAGTGAGTGAGTCAGTCAGTGAGTGCCTGAGTGAGTGAGTGCCTGAGTGAGTGAGTGAGTGAGTGAGTGAGTGAGTGAGTCAGTAAATGAGTCAGTGAGTGAGTCAGCGAGTCAGTGAGTGAGTGAGTCAGTGAGTGAGTGAGTCAGCGAGTCAGTGAGTCAGTGAGTCAGTGAGTCAGTGAGTGAGTGAGTGAGTGAGTCAGTGAGTCAGTAAATGAGTCAGTGAGTGAGTCAGCGAGTCAGTGAGTGAGTGAGTCAGTGAGTCAGTGAGTGAGTGAGTGAGTGAGTGAGTGAGTGAGTGATTGCTTATTTTATCTCTTGAGTGCTATATTCATTTTATACACCTTCAGTAGTAACTGCTCCAGTTGCCCTGTTTCTTTTATAAACATTTTGACTCCCTGGTTGGTTTATTCCTTGTGTTGTTGTCAAACTCTGATTGGCATGTCCTGCTCTTCTCTTACTGGTTGAATGAGTAGACCGCATGGATCTGGAAGAGCCTCATCGTGTGGATCAGCTACAGGAACCTCTGCTAGAGGCGCTAAAGATCTACGCTCGCCGTCGACGTCCCAACAAACCTCACATGTTCCCACGGATGTTGATGAAGGTCACTGACCTCCGAGGCATCAGCACTAAAGGTAGGCATTGTTCATGTCTGTATGGTTTACAATATAGTTTGTGTGGTTCACTAAGTGTGATAAAGTCATGGATCTTAAAGGAAGGATGAATTTCATTAACCAAACAGTTGATGGACCCCATTGACATCCATAGTATTTTTTTTCCTACAATGGAAGTCAATGGGGTCCAACAACTGTCTGGTTACCGACATTCTTCAAAATATCTTCTTTTGTGTTCAGCAGAAATTTACACAAATTTAAAACAAATTGAGGGTGAGTCAATAATGACAGAAGTTTAATTTTTAAGTGAACTATTCCTTTAACATTGTGATATCTTTAAAGTGTGCTTGACAGCAGCTGCGTTTTTTTAGAGTTATTAAAGGGTTAGTTCACCCAAAAATGAAATTTCTGTCATAAATTACTCACATATGTCGTTCCAAACCCGTAATGCATTCGTTCATCTTCGGAACACAAATTAAGATATTTTTAATTAAATCTGAGAGCTTTCTGTCCCTTCATTGACAGCTACGCAACTGTTTTCAAGCCCCAGAAAGGTAGTAAAGACAAATTGTTAAATACATTGTTACATGATACATTCATTTTTTTTTTTTTTTTGCACAAACAAAACACTTGCTTCACTTTTATAAAATCGAGATTAAATTACTGGAGTCACATGGATTACTTTAATAATGTCTTTACTACCTTTCTGGGGCTTGAAAGTGGTAGTTGAGTAGTCTGTCAATGGAGGGACAGAAAGCTCTCAGAAGTATAGAAGTTTACCCAACTATGACGACTTCTGCTTCTGAGGATCCTGGAAATGAGAAAAGGGTCGACCAGTCGTACTACCTACCTTCTTGCTGCTGCACAAGCTCATGATAAATAAGTAAAATATGAACCTAAATGAAGAGATTAAAACCTCGAAGCATAAGGTCGATCATGCCTGTGTGTCTCTGTTCAGGAGCGGAGCGAGCCATCACTCTGAAGATGGAGATCCCAGGCCCGATGCCTCCTCTGATCCGAGAGATGCTGGAGAACCCTGAGGCCTTTGAGGAGAAGTCTGACTCTAAAGACAATGAAGCTGCCGCCCCCCTGCCTCCTCCTGCCATCCAGGCCATCAAACGCGAACGGGATGAGGAATCTGCCCTGGAGGACGAAGAAGACGAGGAGGACGAGGTTGTGGAGGAGGGACGGGACAGGGCAGGGGACAGTGAGGATGAGGAATGGGGGATCCTGCAAGTGGACATGAGCGGAGCTAGAAAGAGTGTGTCAGGACGAGCACAGTGACCGCTGCACGACAGTATGTATGCGGGTCTGAGACATACACACAACAGCAGACAACTTTAGATTTCAGTTGATGCGAACCGATTTTCCATCATTCAGTCAAACAAACAACATCGTTTCCCATAATGACTTTCTATGACACAAATAAGCATGCACAACTTTGCACATCAAGTTTCCCTCAACCACCCAAAAGCAGTAAGAAATTACATCATGAAAACTGAGAAAGACATGCCAATGTTACTTTAGACAGTGTTTCTCTGAATAGAGAGAGAAATTAAAATGATTGCGAAACTAGAGAAAGAAAGGCCATTATGCCATATCTGGATGTTACTTGGTATATGCATATTTTGTTCTACATTTGGAGATGCCAAATATTTGAGAATGCATCCCAAAGCCTTGTTCTCTATAAGGGAAGCGATTTTCACGACTGTATATGGATGCATAATCAGAGCTGATCAATGAGAAAATAGAAAAAACAAGAAACAACCACATGACCAATTCAATGGTCTAAAAAACTTTTTTTCTAGAGATACATTTACTGCATAACTTTGTACTCTTGATGTTGCATTGTCTCAGATATATTACATTTTGTATATGCATACTTTTCAACAGCTCTATTCTTCTTTCAGTGTGTTTCTATGTGTTTTTGAGTACTTGCTTTTTACTAAACGCTCCAACAACATCCTACAGCCATACGCTACATCTGAATTTACCATTTATACCAATTTTAGGGTTTGGGGCATTAGAAGATTAGAACATAATTGTTATTAGGTGGATATTTTGAATTGAAAGTAAATTTTTTAGATTTATTACATTACATCACATGATTCATTTCATTATTACAAATCAAACTTTTCACTCAGGGCAAATCAAGGACCAAAGGTGCTCTACAGTCTCTAGATCAGAGCATGCGTGCACTAGCTATTCACGTACATTTAGATCTTTAGTTATACTGTATCATTACGCAAAAATTACCATTAAAAGCTGAAATGTAACATTTTACTCTGGGATCTAGAAGAGTTACGTGATTAGGTATTAAAAGCAATAAAAGCTACACTGATATGTGTTACAATGTAAGAACTCTATAGTAATGTGTCAAATATGAGCCGAGCACATGTGGCGTGTAAAAGCGATGTGCACTTTCAATCCCATAACTGTCAAAAATGTTCCTTTGTAGGTAATGTGGGAAAATGCTAGTTAGGCGAATCTACACTACACAGATCCAGCAAGGCTTCAAGAAAGTGTTTTGCTCAGTTCTTTAACTCTTTCCCCGCCATTCACGGAATTTTCCGTCTTTCCGTGTTTTCACTGTTGTACGGTAGGGGGCGCTATTACACATCTTCTGAAAGAGCACTGAATCTCCTGATCAAAACACAGGTGAAGAAGAAGCAGCAACAAGCGCTAGCATATGCGTTCATATGCATTATGTAAAATATTGTGATCATCAACATTAAACAGCATACCGCCTAAATCAAAACTAATGAAACCCTAATGAATGAAATGTCGACCCAGGATGAACTATAGGACTGTAAAGCTTTTTTTTTTTTTTATTATTGCTTTTTTATTAAACTTACCCACATTCAAGTATTGATAAAAAAAAAGAATGCATGAAGCTAGAATAAAGCTGGTACCTTTTTTTTTTTAAAAGCAGAGGGTCTGTTCTTTCTTTCGATATGTTGCATGTTCAGATATTCATACAACAAAATATCCTGGGAGCCATTAAACTCTAGTGAAAATGGTCAAAAATGCTGGCGCTGGCTGGCAACTTTAAAAAGAAACGCTGGCGGGGAAAGAGTTAATATCTGTTTGTCAAATTAATATATTAAAAAACTGGATTTTAGACTACGTCAGTCAGTCGACATCATTATAAAAATGTAATCTCTCATAGAATACCCATACCAAAGAATACAATCTAATCTTCTTTTTGTTAAAACTAATAAACAAAAACCAACTATAACATACTAAAATGTACTATGGTAAAACCATGCCATTCTTTAAAGTGGGTTACAGATTTCTGTAAGACTATGGTAATCATTCAGTATCATGGTATTACTGACTGTATATTACAGTCCTAAATTTTAATGACAGAATATAGTAAAATAACATTTATATAAAAATGAGTTGAGATAAGACAAAAAACACCAACTACTGTGGTGTCATTTACATAGTAATCCACGGGTCTTTACAGAATACCATGGTACCATGTCTGAAAAACATGCAACCGTATTTATTTGTTGGTGAGAGAGATTACAGAGTAGGGTGTTATTGATGATGAATAAGAGAATAGAATAGACAATAATAGAAAAGGCAAACAAAATGAGATTTTTTCCAGTGTCCTTCTTCATCCTTCCATCCCTGCTGAGGTTTGTGTGCGCCGCTGATGACAACATTATACCTCCGTACATGACAGAACAGTGTTGCCAAAGCAAAGTCATAAGCTTCTGATCGCTGCGCATTCTGTGAGATATTGGGGATAGAGCCATACGGTTTAATGTGTAAAGATGTGTGCATGTATGCTATTTGCTGAACTGTAAAGATATCTTCTTTCTACTTGTATCTTTCTACCGTTGCGTCACTGCAAACTGTTTCATTTGATGCATCAACAGGACATCTCAGTTTTTATTTTTACAATGTTGTCTTTTAAAATATTTCAAATATAAACACACACATTATAGGCTATACATGTACTTTTATTTATTACTTATTTATCCTTGTCTTGTTACATTTTTGTTCTATCTGTAATCAGTGATGCATGTTATGAACGTTTTTTTGACCGCTCCCATAATTCCTTGTGTGTCTCTATAGAGTGTGGAGGAGTATTTCTGTGTGTACCACCAATGTCATGATCAGCCACTCTTCAAATGTGGTTAGACAACACAAATGAGATCATTTCAACTGACCAAAACGAATGCATGATTACCACATAGTGTGCTGGATAAACCTGCAGTGATCATCGAGTCTAGCAGCTTCATGTAATGCACTGATCCGGATACGTGACAGGGTAAATATGACCTGCAGCAGTAAACCGTGGTAAACATTGGCTGAAATCATCTCTTCTAGTGTCTATACTTCCATTTCCACACCAAAACCAAGTTTGAGTTTAAGTTCAGGCATGTACACGTGTCCAAATGTGTTGTAAATACCAAGGGAACACAGCCATATCTCTGAAAATATGATAAAAGTCCCTGGAAATGCATTAACCATTCCGTGTCCGTTTAATTTTGACAAATGTATAAATGTAGCAGTCCATGGCAAAGTGTAATTCAAAAAGGCCGGAGGATATTACTGTTCTTGTGAATTATACGAGCAAATGTTTTTAATTTGTTTTTCTTTTTTGTACATTAAACATGAGAAATTGGATTTAACATCTGAGACTTTTGTTCTTTCTTTTATTTTTATTTCTTAAATCGTGTTTACCTTTTGTGCTTATATTTGGTCATTTATTGCATAGAGTGCAAATTTTTTCCTTGATGAAGAATGATTTTTGTGGTGGTTTGGAATATGTGTATATTACATGTTTGTTCGTTTGCATTATTTGTTGCTGAATTTGTCATTTTATTTGTGACTTTGTCTCTCTTTTGGGTTTTGAATCATAGGAAACATGGTGGGTCGTTTAAGGCTTCCAAACGCTAAGGAGAATAAACACGTTAATGTTTTAATGCACATTTGTAATTTTACAAAATGATCTTTTTTTCTTTTTTTCTTTGTGCTCTTAATATGGTGTTACAAAAGCAGCCTAGATGGGTTATTTCTTGTAAAAACAATCCCTGTTTCTTAGCAACACTTTTTAAATATAATAGCATTTAACATTTGTTTTTATTCTCCCCATAACTGTGTGTTTCATTGTTCTTAATATTTCTCTCAGTTATGTGCCTTGCAAAAACGTTTCAATCGTCTTGCACAAATCTCATGGAAATCTTTCTGTACATCTACATGAAAATCCTTAATACAAAGACACAAGTGGTATTGATGACTGTAAATGATGTCCACATCATGTCTGGACTTCTTCTTTAAATGCATTTTCTGTATGTTTTCCAAATGTTATGATTTTATAAAGAAATTTCTCATCATTCTCTGTATTGTCATGATTTCCTGCTGAACTAAGAGAGGAACATTTTTACGCTCCCTTATTTAATCTTTACCTTCGCCGTGAGTGTGTGTCATAGATCCAGATTTTGCTTCAAGATGTCCTCGTCTTATGCTGTGCCATTAAAGACACACAATCAAAGCTACAAAAGAAACCTGTCTGATAACAGGAGCCATCATTCTTCTCCCTTTTCCTATCGCATATCAGCTTGGAGAGGTGTTTATTTAAAAAAAAAAATATTAGAAAATATTCATAAAGTGGAAATGAAGTGCCTAACAGGTATTTAATAGTGGGCATAACATGTTTAACGGGCAAGGTTAGAAGGACTTTAAAGACAGGGACAAGCAGCATCCATTTACAGTATGATTTTAATTCATATAATCATGTACACGAAATATGTTGTTGTTATTGCGTACTGTTTTATAAATACTACTATACACTGAGGTGCAAATAGTATCTGTCACTATTTCCACTAAGTAAGCCCATACAACAACTAAAATACTGCTATTTTTAACTATTTTCTGCCAAATCGAAATTATTCAGATAATATTAAATACTATTAAAATCAATCAATCCAACACACTCCACAAAGGAGAGGTAAAACTTACTGGACAGAAATTCAGTAGTCCTAATATGTCATGGATAAAGACACTGTTTAGTATTTCACTAAAACAAAGCCATAGAGAAGTAACAGGGTGACTGAAACCTATAGTTATAGAGGAACTGCTATGAACACTTTTAAAACATCAACCGAGTTGCCTCTTAATTTCATGTAGGATTTATCTTATTTTAAATATACAAAATTGTAATAAATTTTTGATTAAAACCTAGCTCTGCAGGTCTCTAAATACAATCACTGCGTTCGAAATCTCATACTGTATTAGGTCACTCTCCCACCGGAACTAGACTCGCGTACGGCCGTTACCAGAAGCCAGTGATCACTGTAAAATCCAACAGTGAATCTTTTTAGTTAACTTAATGTCTTAACTTAATTGTAAAAATCTAGTAATCTGTACTACAAGGAATTGTTTACTCAAAAAAAAAAAAAAAAAAAAACCCAAGTAAAGATTAATTGATTGGTTTGAGTGCGTTTTTCGAGGCGGAAAAATCTTAATGGACGTTTCACTCATTTCCTCCAATTCTGCAGTTATTTTTCTCTGTTTGCATTTACTCATTTCCCTAAGTCATCTTGAATGTTCAAGTGTCAATATAACTGAAAAATTTGAGAGAACGTCACATAAGCTGACTTCATAAATTGATGTTGATCCCCCCCCCCAAAAAAAGTCACCATTATGGTGATCAGTGTTCCTTTATTTGGGCACTTGGAACTTCATTTATACTATTGTAATTCTCTTCCCATTGATGCAGCGATGTAACAAGAAATCAGTTATTCAGTTTCAAAGGAAGATAAGTAATATTTACATATATGTATTACTTATATGATTGTATATTATTATATATGTATATGTTTTTGTATGTATGTATGAATGAATGATGCATAACATAACTATATTTCATGTCAATTAATGATCTTTTATAATTTTGCTGCTGACACTTATTTCCTAAACACCTTGTAAAACTTTTAATTGGGTTTATATAATCCCTCTACATTTGTGACAGTCTTGCACTTGATCATACTTGAGTCACACAGACTTCAACATTCAGCATGCAAACACACCAGTGGTAACTGTGGCGAGCAGGACGAGAATGCATGATGGCGGCGGCACTCTTCTTCCTTCCCGGGTTTCGGCACCAATGTAACACGGTTCGTTGTTATGGGAAGAAGGAGGCGGGAACCGGCGAACATTTAAAAACTTTAATAATAAAATAAACAAATACAAAATGAAAGTAAAAGACAGCAGTCGTCCGTCACATATAATAAAACATAAAACACAACACAAGTCCAGGCCTGGTCCTCTCTCGATCTTCACTGTCGTCGCTCCTCCTTTATGCCTCCGCTCCTCCACTCATCATTAATCACGCCACCTCGTCCTGCTCGCCACAGCAACAATTATATTTTAATTTGTGGGGGGCTTATCTCCCCCCCCCCCCAACCCCCCAACCCCCCAACCCCCCCACAAATTACGCCCCTGTTTGTCAGTACCACATACTATTCCTATTTCACTTTACTTGTTTTTTTAAGGCAATAGGTTTGCATGTTTTTTTTTTTAAAGTAAGTAATTAGATTTTACAGTGTATAAAGTTATAAATATGGATATTTTTCTAACAAAAACGCATGGCTTCTCTTCAGAAGACCTTTATTAACCGCTGGATTCGTATGGATTTCTTTTATGATGGCTGCGCTTTTTTGGCCTTCAAAATCTAAGTTACCATTCACTCCCATTATAAAGCTTAGAAGAGCCAGGATATGTTTTAATATAACTCTGATTGTGTTTGGCTGAAAGAAGAAAGTCATATACACCTATGACTTGAGGGTGAGTAAATTATGGGATAATTTTCATTTTTGGGTGAACTAACCCTTTAAGCACAACTTTAAAAGTTATACTCTTGAAGTGTCACACAACAGGACAAAGCAATATTGAATCGATCCACCTTATTATTATTATTATTATTATTATTTAATAAGAAATATGACAGAAAGAGTTTGCCACTAAGAGATTTTAGCAAGAATAGGCAGTCGGAATAGAGTCCTTGAATGCTTCTGTTGAAATTAAACAGACTTACACATGAGATATGCATCTTGTTTTAGACTCATTGGCACCACAGGAAAGATGATTTTGGTTAGGAAGATCATTATAATGAATAGAGAACAAAAATACAGAGAAACAGGATAAGACTAATTAAATCACTGCCATAATTAAGGTTCTTTGAACAGAGATCAATAATGTGCTAGGTCCATATATTATACAATTTTACAAGCTATAGCTTTTAACAACCTCATTTATCTGACCACCGCAAGGGCTGTTTCCATAGTAACTGAACATGTTAGAGGGGTTCTGCTGTGTATTTTATTCCTTAGTTTTATGTGTTTCTGTCTTCATGAATAATTGATATGCTAGATATAGCACTACTGTAATATAATGCAAAACAGTAAGGACCTGCTGAGGAAAAAAGGTGCTTTTATTGAACCTTGTTTATTGCCTTGCTAGCATTTTGTGCTTGAACTTTAAATATATCTGTGTGCAAGATTAAATCTAAAAACCTGTTGACAGTATTTTACATTAGTAATTTTAGTCTTCTTGTTTCAGTGCTGGAAAGGTTAGCCAGCAGATACCTAGAAACTTAAAAATGATGGAAGGAAGTTTGGCATAAATTTGCTGATAGGAAAGGACAGATGCTCGAGGTTCAAAGATATAATAGACATCCTGAGGATCTCTATGTTTTCTGTGTGTCTGATGGTTAAAGGTAAAGGAGCAGAGGACCATCACTCCACCTTGTGTTTAAAGGTTCAGAGGAGACAGTAAAACCACAGTTTACCACAGATGATTTCACAATGAGAGAGAAAGAGTTCAGGACAGGAGTGGAAGAGAACGAGATGGCAGATAATAGAAGGGGAAAACAAAACATAAAGGAGAAAGAGATATAGATAAAGACAGATACTATGTAAAATAAAATAAATAGGGTTTCTACAAGAGACTGACTACCAAATTTATTCATAATTAGTCATAATTTGGAGGTGGTTGAATTTGTAATATTTCTATGTGGTTTATCATCGCATTGTGTCAGTGATAGAAACACTCCTGACTTGTTTTCAATCGAATTTGAATTTAAGTCATTAAGCATGAACCAATACATTTTTAAGCCTGATCCATTTTCTTGCCTTTATCAAAAAAAAAATAAAAAAAAATAAAAAAATTCCGATAGACTACACATTTATGAAAAATCTCAAATGTTGAATAGAGGCATTATAATTAAAATAAATACATACACAATATACACATTTATGTTGAAAATGACATATATATATATATATATATATATATATATATATATAGTATGCTATTGTATGCTGTTGTTTTTGTATATATGTATATACTGTTGTTGTTTTTCTTGGAATTTCAGGTCCAACCAGTCTGAGGACATATAGAGATTAGATCAAGGATGGATAGCATAACAGCATCACAAACTGGGAAGAGAACAAACAGTCACAAACTCTTAAGATAAAGTGTTTATTTAATAAATAAATTAAAATCTAAAATGGAGAACTGATCATTTAAATCCACTTATGTAATTGTCAGGTAATACAAAACAACCAACCTACAACCAGCACACCTATCTAAACAAAGAGATCACATTCTTAACAGAGAAAACTAAAGTGAAATCAAAAGCTAAACTGTCTCCCGGGTAAAGATCGGAATCAGTCGCATCAACTCATCTGATCAGAAACACTCCACTTGCTTCCTCAAAATCCAAAAAGACTAATTTCTGCCTCATCAAATATATAACAATTCATTCCCATTATTTAAAATATAAACTTTGTATTATAGCACTCTGTAATGGCATTTCTTTGTCATACGGAACTGATTTCCATACTGAGCGCGCTATATATGGCATATCTAGACATCATACATCATTTACATCACCTTCCTCTTAATGCAGACTCATACTGACAGACACTTTCACACAACTGGAACTACCACAGACCGCACTCTTAGCATCGATTAAATTACATAATAAGTCAGCTCAGAAAACTCTTTTGATATTACACACTGATGATCTTCATGTGCTGATGTAAACACAGGTTTCTTCTGTCCACCTCTGCTTCGCCTCAAGGGGGCGTCAGTAAGACCACTGTAGGGAAGACAGAGAACATGTTGTCTGAGGCCACATCCACACGAAGCCAGAGCTTTCCCTATCCGATATTTTTTTTTACCGTTCAAAAAAAAAATTCCGTAAACACGGCGTCGTCTCAAGAAATATCTGCGTACACACGAAACCACTGAAACCGACTCAAAACGATGTAGTATACATGCCAGACCAGTATGTGGCGCTGTAATTCTGCCTCAGACATACACTAAAAACGGAGAAGAAGACTTGGAGCTCGCGCATAAACCTTGCGCGCTGTATACAACAATAATATTAGGCACAGCAGCTTCTTTTTTCTTTTTTAATCAAGAACTTTGTTGAACAATATGAAAAACCATAAATGTAGTTGCTGTGACTTAACGGTGTCTGACTAGTTGACACTTGGTGTGATGACATCATCGTTTCGCAAAATACGGATTGGCCGTACACACGAAAACGCAAGGGCGGCGTTTTCAGATTTATCCACCTTGGGACCCGGTTTCAAAAAATAGCGGTTTCAGTCTCCGAAAACGCCGGATCCGTGTGGACGAAACGCCAATACGATAAAAAATGTATATACAGCGAAACGCGTCTCCGTGTGGACAGGGCATGAGTTTGTTTTCACACCCAGGTCGCTTGGAGCATTTCAGGAACCTAGTGAGTTTTCTTTTATCCCTTAGTTTGGTTAGTTTAGGCATATATGTCCCTGTCCCAAATGGCACACTTCATATGCATCCTTGTGGATGTATAATGGCTGCCGTGTGCGCGTGTCCGTTAAGTCCATGAGACCGTAGGGTGTCCAATTTGTAATTTGAGGTATTTTAGGCCCTCGATGCGCACTTCTGCCGAGCCCGCACTGGTGCTAGTATACGAGTAGTACTGTATTCTAGTATGCGCTTCCAAATTGAGCGACAGGTCAGAGAAATTAGTGTGACGAAAGGTACACAATGCTACAAGCCGTAACCCTGACACTCCTGTATTGTCTTGTCTGTGTGCCTTGTTTCATGTGCTTTCATGTCATGTTTTGTCTTGTGCTGTGTTGCATGCAGCTTGTGTTTATCAATGGCTGTGTGCTTTCATGTTGTCGTGTCGGACTTGGTGTTGTTGTGTGGCAGTGCTTCACATTGCCACCTAGACGCCTGTAGCCTAGTGCATACTACATCGAATTTCACACACTTTTGCGTCACCATATGCACGCAGATTTCCCCCCCATAACACTCGTCTAAACGCAGAATAAAAAGTGATAACGCGACGCCACTTTTGCGTTTTCTCTTTAGATCGTTTCCGTGTAAGCATAGCCTTAAGGCCAATTTATACTTCTGCGTCGAGTGTACGCCGTAGTGTATGTCGTAGGCTACGCACGTAGGCGACGCCGTCATGAGCATTTATACTTCTGCGAATGTCTGTGTTGCTCTGCAGTTACACCGCCGAAACGCTAGTTGGCGCGGGTGGGTTTTAATGTTCCACTGTGTTTACATTCCTCGCAGCTGTTTTGAGTTTAGGTTTCTACGAGCAATGGCGACTGAAGGAGTCATACAGATGGCTGTATTTCCGCACTTCTTCAAGCAATCTCTCGGTCACTTGGTCTATTTCCATGGCTCTTCACTGATCTTCGGAATTTAAAAATGGCGGGCGGGCGGTGCAGAGTGCAGAAGATCATTCCGGAAATGCGTAGGAGGAAACGCGATGCTCTCCAGCCGACCAATCACAGATCTTGCGGTCCGCGTCGCCGCGACGCGTAGTTACATTTTTGAGGAGGTGCGCGTCAGGGTACGGCGAAGGGTACGACGTATGGTATACGTCAATGCTTATGCTACGCCGTACCTTCTACGCGCACCCGACGCAGAAGTATAAATTGGCCTTTAGTCTCCCTGTGTTTGCAGTCCTGTGCTGGTTTGTTGTCGTAACTTTACCCTGTTATGTTCCTCCTGTAGTCCTAGTCCAAGTCCAAGTCCAAGTCCAAGTCCAAGTCATCCCCCTCGGGGTAGTTTTTGTTGTCTGTTTTGTTTTGTTGTCATTAAATACCCATTGTCCTGCACTTGAGTCCTTGCTCCTTTCACTTACCCAAACCCTGACAGTACCATGCAGTGGTAAAGCGCCATAAGACTAACCCTACCCTACACCGTCAGGCAGCTTTCATGACCGATTGTAAAGAGATTTCAGCATGCGCATTACTCTGACCTGCAGATAACCACACTTGGGCCCTGTCCCTAATGGCACACTTCACGTGCACTAGTGGTCTTTCAGTGGCCGCTGTGTGCACGTGTCTGTTAAGTGTCCCATTTGCCATTTTAGGTTTCAGAAGTGTGTTTGCGAGCGCCACGATATACTCTCTTTTGCGGTCACGACAGTGTGGATTCGGAGGAAGATTGTGAGGGCTTATGGTTCCATCTGGGACAGGGCCTTGGTTTTAATTGCAGCGAAATTACAAAGTGACCAAAAAATAAATAAATACATTGCTCTGTTAAAGATTTGAAATTGCAGTTAGTCAGTTCTTGTGATGAGTAGTGAGAATTTAAGGAGCTGATGGTGTGAGATGTACCGGTTTTGTAATAACATTACAACATTAAATTATAAAGAATGTAGTGAAACACATTACAGATGCAAGTCATATATATTCCAAACACTTATTGTTCATAAGGAACACAGGAACTAATGTTCCTTAAGTATTAATATGTTCACAGGCTTGAGTTATTCAACAGAAAAACTCAGTGTATCATATCACCTGAAGACTGTCTTTGTGTTCAGAGAGCAGTAAAGGTTTGTCAGCAATGACACTGGAATAAAGCTCCTCTTCTAGATCCTCTTGCTTTTTATAAGGGGTTTGGTACAAAAAAAAAGTTAATCACATGTTTTATGTATAAACTTTCACAATATATGATGAAAACGTAATTATCTATGAAGATAGAAAGTAAAAGTGCTCTTTTCAATTTAAATATTGCACAGATTATAAGCACTAGATTATTCTAAAAATACACTTTCTGGGTGTTATTAACTTGTTGGAATTCCATATTAATTTGAGCCTATATATCATGTTGCAAAGGAAACATCATTCTTATTTTGTGATTAAGATCCCTTTTGAGGGCAATACTGTGTTTTTGGATGTCATGCTTCAAATTCTTTTGTTAAACGTTGTTTTTAAGTTTAGTTGAATATAAATCAATTAATTTCATTTTTGTGGTACTTGCCATCATATCGTTCTCACTATCCTTTTGGCTTTGCTCTGTTGACCCATGAGAGCTGAACTGTTCACCGTCTTGCACACTTAAAGACAGCTCGGGTAAAGACTCTTGTTGTGGCTTTTCTTCAGTTGATGGAGGGCTATCAATGCAAGCTGCAAGAAATAAGATGATGATTTACTGTAATATCACAAGCACTACATCCTTTTATGTATGTCTGCATAAAGAGAAGAAATGATGGATCATGAGAACTGACGTGTTGGTGAAGCCGCTGCCTCCGTCCACTTGGCATCTGTCTCAGTGTCCAGTCTCAGCTCCAGCACACGGATATGATCCAAGAGCTCCTGTTTGTGAATAAAACACTAGCAGTCAGCAAGCATGACATCAGTTCAGATCAGTCAGACACAGATTCAGAAAGCTTTGACCTGTTTCTCCAGCTGATTCTGCTCTTGCTCCTTCTGCAGGGCTCTCAGACTGGCTCTCAGTTCCTATGATTTACACACATGATAGAGAAAACTTCATTCATTATTAGAGGAGGGATTTGATCTCAAAGCGTTTGCTAGCAAACTCCATCACTTATCAGATTCATGCCTGTATTTGCCTAAGATGCCTGTATAGGTATATGGTCATCATTGCCTTTTGAATTATAATGTCTAATATAATTGAATTAAATTATAACGGTCAGATGTAAACGTCTACCACAGTGTGACATCAATGTGGAGGAATAAAAAAATAAAAAAATAAATGTGGCAGCTTGGTTTCAACTAATTTTGTAAGTATGAAACTTGCAGTATTTTTTTACCTCTTATATGTCAAAAGAAAAATGTATGTAATATGTCATTAATGAATCCTTTAACTATTTTAGCTTGCAAATTAACTTAAAGACACCATGAAATTAAAATTGACAATTCTAGTTTTTTTTTTTGTAGAATATCATATTTATTTTTAAAGATTTATGATGATTTATCTGTGCACATTTTTTAAGTTCACGTGGCTCATATTCTGTAATCAAAATAACTTCCCCTCCCTCTTGGTACCGAGCAGAACCTGAATTGAAATACAACATGTTCCTGGATCAACATCTTTGTTGATCCTGGAACAACATTCCAGTCAACCAATCAGATTTGAGGGACAAGTTTACAGATTATGTCAAGTTTAGGGTTACAACCAGGGTTAGGTGCTTCTACATCAGTGTTATTCACAGATCATTTCCCTCTTATTTTAGGGAGAAGTTATGGGTAGGGTTAGGTTTAGGGGTAGGGATATTGTTAGGACAAAATTTTTGGACAGGAATGTTGTTCTAGGATCAACAAAATATGTTGACCAGGAACGCGTCAAACTCAATGACATCTCTTCTCTTCTCTAATGACGAGGGTGGAGAAACCTGTCACTCACATGAGATCCACCAATAGCAAGCAACAACCAGCATATCAGTTCCACACAGACAAAATCAAGCCCCGCCCACATTTGTTTTTGTTCCAGAAGTGTTTCACTCAGATATATGTCACAATAGCGAAGACGATAGCAAATTCTGTTTCATGCCGAAATTAAAATATGTTTCCACATTAAATATTTCAAGATCAAGTGTTTTATTAAGTTTCTTATCAACCAAGTTAACTAGTGTGTCATGGCATCCATTCACATGAATAATCAGGGGGGAAAACACTTCTGTAAACATATACATGTGCAATTTATAGTGGTGTTTCAGATCTATTTTGGTCAACTTATTTACAGTTTTTTTTTAAAAGCAACACATGACTCATACTGGTGTTGCTTCAAGACCAGTAACCTGACCCACATATGTGCTGGGTATGCAGAAGGCTCTGAACGAGGTGAAAGTTTAATTATAGGGCCATGCATGTGTCATGGAATATTTACCCGGTTACAATCCTTCTCATTCCCAAGCTCCACTTCCAGTTTCTCTCTCTCCGTTCTCTCTTCCTGGAGCCACTCTTCCTTCTTCTGAAGCTCACGGCTCAGTTTCTGGACACGATCCTTATCCAGCTTTAACAAGAGCACAAACATTTTGAGTCACACACTTACTAGTAAGTGTTATGGCTGGACCATCCTGATCTCACAGCAATCCATACACATTTACGAGGTGGCTAATTCGTACGAATTCATACGACCTCACTCGTACGAATTCGTACAATATTTGCTAAATCGTACATATTTTACAAGTTGCCCAATTCGTATGAATTCGTATGAATGACCTACACCTGACTCCGCCCCTAAACCTACCCATCACGTGGGTTTCAGCCACCTATTAGCCACCTTTCACTCACTTGTACAAATTTGTACGAATTGGTCGTGAGATATAAAAGTGGTAGTACTGTAGTAACCTCAGCACTGTGTCTCAGAGCCTCTCTCTCCTGGGCCCAGACGGCTTGTCCCTCACGCAGAGCCAGGTTGGCCTGGGACAGTTGTACATTGATCTGTGCCGACTGCAGTCGGACTTGGTGCAGCTCTGCATGGCTGTGGCTCTGCATGGATCCCAGTTCACTCAGATCCCTGCGGAGGGCATCAGTGCTGCGCTCACTGGCCTCCAAACGCTCCTGTAGGGTCTGCAGATCTATGTGTATCTGCTGATTCTCAATCTGCAGAGGAAATACTCATTCTCATACAAATCATGCCATTTTACAGCATCAGTCCGAGATATCAATTCTGAAGTCCACATAAAATGTAGCACTGTTTTTAAAAAAAGATACGCCATTAAACTTTTTTAAAAATCATTTTAACGAAAAGCCAATACATCAATCCTTCTTCCAAAGGTGTGTGTGTCTGGTGTGGGATTTTCAGAGGTTAGATGTCACAATGAGTGAGAAAGGTTGACATGGAGCCTCTAAATCTCCAACCTTCGGGGAATCACCCATTTTAACCAAACGCTGAACAGAGGAGAGTCTGCTGGAGAAAATAAAACGAGACAGAGCTCGTAATAAAACAAGAATTAACATCGGCTTGGTTTTAGGACATGGAGAGAACTGAGAGATTTGAAATGTTGTAAAAGCGATGCTGAGATTATGGTGTTTAATTGCTCTACATGTGAGTAAGGTGTTTTATTGAACAGATAAACTGTCATATGTATCTCTCAGAGTTCACTGTAAAGTATTATCTATTGTGAAGATCATTTCATTATGTTGTTGTAGCGCTGTGCTGGATGGGTAAAGCTGCAGTAATGTCTTCAGCTAATCAGCTTGAGATCCTTTTTAAACTGGTTATACCTCTTAAGCTTAGTAGTGAATGTTTAATGAGCAGTAGGAGAATCATATTCATCCACACTGTCAGGCAGAGCCGAAGCACAACCAAAACAATGTTCCTCTAAAAAAAGCATGAAGTTTTGTTTTTGAACCGCTACCTTTAAAAAAAACGTGATGTGATCACAGAATGCAGAAAATAATACAATGCCGAATGTAAAAAGTTATAACATTCCGATGTTGAATTTCCTACTCATTTCCAACCCCGTAAGACCTTCGTTCATCTTCGGAACACAAATTAAGATATCTTTGATTAAATCTGAGAGCTGTCTCACTTCTCCATAGACTTCTAAGGGACTGAAACTTGCTGGCCCAGAAAAGTTATTAAAGAGATCGTTAATATAATCCAAGTGACTACAGCTCTCAGATTTAATCAAAAATATCTTAATTTGTGTTACGAAGATGAACGAAGGTCTTACGGGGTTGGAACAACATGAGGGTGAGTAATTACTGACAGAATTTTCATTTTTGGGTGAACTATCCCTTTAATTTACAGTTATTGAACTGAACTGAACTAAATCAACACTGAACTGAATAATTTTCAGTAATTTTATTGATTTGACTGCACTGACACTATTGGATGAGAAGAAAGCTGAATTGAGCTGAATGATGACACTTCTGTTTTCTGTAGAGCTGCTTCACACCTGAATCCACTTTGTTTCATAATTTGTTTCATAAACCGAACTGAATCAAAACTGAACTGACTTGAGCTGAATAATGACACCACTGTCTTTTTTAGAGCTGATTTAAAGCAGAATTAAACTCACTAGAATTAGATTCTGTTTGCATCATTTATTCTGTTGTTTTCCTCTTTATTGAATCTACTTTGAAACAATCTGCATTGCATAAAACGTTAAATAAATTAAGATGAATTGACCAAATTTATATATAATATAACTCACCTGCAAATCTTTCTTCTCCTTTTCTTCATCTCGCCTTTGTGTGGTCATCTTTTTAACTCTTTCCTTCATTCTGCAGAGGAAAATGGCATGTTTCTATCTTAATGTGTTTTCTTTTCCTTAACCGCTATTTGACTCAATCAGTTAGTTATGTTATTGAACTGAACAGTCCATAAACAAAGTGTAATATAAGTCGTAAATCACCTGTCCAGCTCGGCCTCTATGTCCTGTTTTTGTGGAGTCAGAGTGGCAGCCTCATGTTTGAGTTCTCTGATCCGCTGATGGTTTTCAGCTCTCTCTGCTAGAAGTCCATTAAGTTCAGCAGACATGTTTTCATGGGTGTTCTGCATATCCTGATGGTAAATGGTGTTTTTGTTTTTGCTTTTCTGATTACAAATTTGTGGTGGTCCAGAAACATGCCCAAAAAATGTATTGGGTAATACTTTACAATAAGGCACCACTGTATTAGTTGAAAATTTATTCTAAAGCATTTATTAATCTTAGATGATGTTATAGGGTTAGTTCACCCAAAAATGAAAATGTTGTCATTAATTTCTCACCCTCATGTCGTTCCAAACCCGTTAGACTTTCGTTCATCTTCGGAACACAAATGAAGATCTTTTTAATGAAATCTGAGAGCTTTCTGTCCCTCCATTGACAGCTACGCAACTACCACTTTATTTATAAAATATTAATTTCCAATGCGCGTTCACACAACAACATCTGCTCTTGCATCAACACAACACGCATGTGTCGTGGTGCTATATGAACGCATATTGGAGATTAATATTTAGTAAATAAAGTGGTACATTTTGTGTTTTTTGTGCAAAAAATCACTTGCGATAATTTAATAAATCTTAACTAACTTTCTGGGGCTTGAAAGTGGTAAGGCGTCACTTTTTGTCACTTTCAACCATGCTTCAATATCTGACGCTCAAAGCACCCTTTAGCGTCCATATGAGACGCAGAACCCTACCACAGACCTAAACCTACCCAACCGAAGCGTCTCATATTGACGCTAGGGGGTGCTTTGTGCGTCGAATATTGACGCTTCCGAAAGCGTCAGTTACATGACGCCTAAACCTACCCATAACCGAAGCGTCACATATGGACGCTAAAGGGTGCTTTGAGCGTCAGATATTGAAGCATGGTTGAAAGTGAAAAAAAGTGACGCCTTGGGTGTGAGAATGTGTTGGATTTCAATGGAGGGGCAGAAGGATTTCATCAAAAAGATCAGATTTCATCAAAAAGATCCTCATTTGTGTTCCGAAGATGAACGAAAGTCTTACGGGTTTGTAACGACATGATTGCGAGTAATTCATGACAGAATTTTCATTTTTTGGTGAACTAACCCTTTAACTTAAACTTTTATGAATACATTATTAAAATGTTAATACAAAAATGTTAATATCATTTAACAAATCTAAGCTAAAATGCACTAACAATGAACAATTGCATTTTTATTAAATAATGTTTAGAGAGACTATTAAATACTGTAACAAATGTATTGCTTTTACATTGCATTAACAAAACATAAACCAATGAAACCTAAAACTTTGATTGTACCTTTTGTTTTTGCTCCAGTTCCTCAATTTTTTCAGTGCTTTGCCTCAGGTTGTCTTTTAGCTCGTCAATCTGTATCCTCATCTTATTTCGTACACTTTCAAACTCATCTCTGTCTATCATCCATTTCTTCCTCTCTTTCTCCACCTCAACATCTGCATTCTCAAACCTCTTATGCAACTCATGAATATCACGCTGACATCCTTCCAAGAGACTCTGTGGATTTTTTTTTTTAAATAGGAAGAGAGTAAGTAAAATATTATGGCAGAAACAGTGGCATAAAAAGTGGCATAAAAAGCCTGAATGTCATTGCTAAATAACATAGAATATATCAGTAAATGATACTAGAGCTAACTCACTTTTTTAACCTATGTTGCACCATTTGAAACTTTGCTTTGTGAAACTTTTGTGATATTTTGTCATAAGATGCAATGACAGACATGTTTTGCATGTGTCTTCTTAGGTGTCCAAATATGAATTGTGGTGTTTGAAAAGCATTGTTACAGTCAGATCTGTTCTCTGACCTCTCGTGTTGAATGAAGCCTCACCTGTAGGATCTGAGCCTTCGGCACGACCAGCAGCAGGTCGTCTCCATCCTCCTGTTCCTCGCCGTTTTTCTCCTGCTCTAGCATAACAAGTTCATCCAGAGGTCTTGGAGCACAGAAAGAAAATGGAGAACTGACTGCAGATACCTCACCATGTTCATCCACATAGACAAACTGATACGCCTCCCCACCGGGTTTTGGTAGATAAGATGCTGAAAGATGGCAGGAAAAGTGGAATAAAGATCAGAAACCAAAAAACATATACACATAAATGTCCTGCCACAGCCTTGTAGTGACTGAGACAGTTCAGACACACAATTTAAATTTAACAAATAATCCACAATACCCCTCACCCAACGAGCGAAGGTTTACAACTCAAAGAAATCATAATCCTATAACTTCTATATATAATCACTTGAGATATGTACAATCTCCCTATGTAATCATGCATGTTCTTTTATCTACTAATCCAAACTCTTTGAATGAATGCTTTACTTAATCAAGATCACATGTATATCATGTTTGGTATCTATGATCTTTTCGATCTATGATTTTTCTTGAATGATCATGTACATTATATGTCAATAATTATGCAGCATATTAGTATTATAAGAATCTTTAATAGTTTCTCAATCAACAACCAATCAAATTATCAATCACCAATCACCATACTAGAAGACAAAGGATCGTAAAGTTTCCCTCCAAAGAAACAACTCTTCATTGGCTCATTCGCCTCTCACTTGTGACATCTTCACTTTAAAAGATCTCTGATCACAAGGTCAGTCCCCCTTTTTTCCCTTTGCTGATTCTGAGAAATTGAAGATGGGCTAGAAGTCTTCTAAGGAGCCCTAAGTTTGTGCCAGGCTGTGGCCTTGTCTTTCCATCCATCAAAGATCATCTGACTCCAATTGGTTTTCTCTCATCAAGACAACTTCAGCAAAGATAAACTGGAGCCTCAACAAATTGCATCAGGACAGTTTTATTCAAATGGCCGAGACATGCAATTATCAAATCATTAAGTATTCCCTACTTCTTTTAATGAAGTGTGCATTAAAACTAAGAAGCCGATGGTTTGCTCAAGGCTGTTGATCTGCTGAACAATTTCAAACAATGCTATAACTTCTTGCTTTCCTGTATTCTACCTCAGCTCTCTTTCCTTTGCTAAACTGTATGCATGTATGTTAAGTATTTAGTCTGTTTACTAAAGACTTGTTTTGTCACACGTAAAGTTGTTTGTGGTTCATGCTCATATATAAATCATGCAGATTTTGGCAACATGCTCTGAGTAGTGCTCCGGAAATTAACCCTGGAAATTAACATTTCTTAGAATTAAAAAACTATTAACTCTGAGTTTTCATTAGTTGATTGTGGTGTTAATTCTGCTACATTAAGTTAATTCTTACAGCTGATCTATAATATTTATAATATTTATAATAGTTATAACTACTCATATTTCCTTAAAGATGTCAGGCACTTGCAATCGTGTTGCAATAGTTATTAAGTATCAGATAACTTGAGTGTTCTTGTTCTACCAAGAACTGCAGTTGTTATTTCACTGGTGTAGGACATGTGACAGCATGCATGCCCAGCAAATGTATCAACTAGGCTATAAACAAACATAAATAAAATAGTATATCATATATCAAATATAAACATACAGTAAAAGGCCACACTACAGTTGGCATCCGTTCCGGTTTGGTACCCTTCTGGTGCTAGAGCCCAGGC
Organism: Leuciscus leuciscus; assembly: GCF_965113295.1. Lineage (NCBI taxonomy): Eukaryota > Metazoa > Chordata > Actinopteri > Cypriniformes > Leuciscidae > Leuciscus > Leuciscus leuciscus. Next base: position 30,403,745 of record NC_138747.1, on the reverse strand, counting down.
AAACGTGTGGTAATCTTTCAATGTCAGCCATCCCACCTGTGAAACAAGATGAGTTATAACAAAAAAAAAGATTTGCTTTGCAGGTTCATCCTTTCCACTCATTAGCTGTATCCAAATTCAGAGGCTGCATCCTTTTAAACGGAAGTATTAGGTTTCAACTTACTCAACAGTCACACGCTTGACCGTCCCATGTAACAACGCCGGTTCGAACTTCTAAGGATGCGGCCTTACAGCTATTGTGTTCTGTAGTGAATAAACACTGTGTTTTACCTTAAATAGACCTATCCAGTCATGACTGCTCCAATCGTGTTGACTACTTATAGTGTAGCGACAGTCCACCCTCGTATCTGAGAAATAGTTCTCTGCAACATCTCTGAAGTTCACAGTTCTGTTTTCCTCCATAGTTATAAATCAGCTCAGATGTCTGCACTGACAAAGAAAGCAATCAAAAACAAAAACCTACTTTGAAAACTCTTTTGGTTATGTATGTTCAGCATCCAGGACCATAACACTGCTGTTCGCATGGATCAGATGTACGGTTACTGAACATTTTCAGTCCTTCCAAATAACTCAAGTGTCTGGAAATATGAGTCAGCACAATCATGTTTGTGTAGTCAGCTATATTTAGTGTCTTTCCATTAAACTACAAACTACAGGAATGCTTGACACCGCAGACGACTGTATTATATGTCCATGTGTTGTGAAACTGCATGAGAGATGGGGTAACAGAGTTCTGTCTGTGGATGTTTACACAGCAGAAGTAGCTGTCAAATCAGATCAGACTAATCATTCTCATTTCATGATCTTCAACATTTCTAATATTTTAATTTAATCACTGTATAGGTTATTGCTAACACAACCACTGGGTCCCTTTTGTAAAAATCCATAACAGTTATTAAATATAAAGTCTGGTATTGACAGCTGAATTTTTACTTATTGAGAGCTTTTCAATAAGTAAAATGCAATATTTCACACATTAATTAACATTTATGCATTTGGTAGACAGTTTTTAACAAAGTGAGCATCAAGTTTTTATCACTATGTGTGCTGCCTAGGAACTGAACCCATGACCTTTGTTCAACTACAGGAACACTAATAATGAACAGCAGAAAATAAGCATACAAACGAACAACAATAAACACTACAAGGAAGTTTTTCATGGTCTAAATCTGCATCTTAAAATGCCATAGGAACACCATGGCTAAAATAACACGGTACATTTTTACTCTTACCTTAATAAAAAGATAGGTTTATTGCAGAATCAGATCACCTGAGACCGTTCACGTCCCTGTACGAGTGCTTATGATCTTGATGAGACTTAAACTGACAGTGTGAGAGCAACAAACAATAACAAATGCACATGTTGATGAACTGCCCCCTCTGTTGCACTCTGGGAAGTGAAGTCCAAAACAGCAACAATCACTCAGTGAGATCACATGATCTCATTGCCACATTTGTCTGAAAACTAACCTGTGCATTTTGATTGCATGTCATATGTGTGTGTGTGTGTGTGTGTGTGTGTGTGTGTGTGTGTGTGTGTGTGTGTGTGTGTGTGTGTGTGTGTGTGTGTGTGTGTGTGTGTGTGTGTGTGTGTGTGTGTGTGTGTGTGTGTGTGTGTGTGTGTGTGTGTGAGATATATTCCCTACTATGTGGAAAAAAAAATGAATTTAGATCTTGTTTGGACTGTAGGAGTGGGCTAATGTGGAACAGTGATAATAAGGACTACAGAAACGGATGATGGGGAATTTTGAGATTATGCATAGAAGACATAAATCATCCATAAATTATGTGGTAGGAGGACGAGAGTAACAGGAGCAGTCGGGGAGAATGAGGAAGCAGTGTGTGAGTGACAATGTTGTTGATGAATGGCATAAAAAGCACTGAGAAATGAACTGGGGGAAATGTTGTATTAAGAGCAGTAGAAATGTTCCCTATATGACAAGAATGAAACGGTAGAGAAAGTATAAATAGTGAAGAGTGAAAGATTGAGGGGCTGAGGTGGTGGTGGGTTAGAAGGAGGGTTGAAGGTACTTAGTATGCAAAGCCAAGCTTCACCATCTGCCTAGTGCAGCGATTCTCGTCATATAACTGTCTCTGCGCTTACAGCCAAATGAAGAATGTTCTGGGTTTAGTCATTCCACAAAATTAATGACAGCTGTGTGCTTGGTGGGCCAAGAGGGAATGAGGAATAGTGAGGAAACGGGAATAATGATTGATTGACCAAATCCCCTGTTTTTTTAAGGAGATTTTCTGTATTCTTGTCAAGAATCTCACCCTCAGTTTATCTAAAAGACACACTGGAGAGCTGCATTAGAAATTGAAGTTGTAATTATAATTGAAAGATATACTTTCACTGTTATTTTCATGTTTAACTCTTTCCCCGCCAGTGTGTTTTTTTTTGTTTTTTTGTTTTTTTTAAGTTTCCCGCCACTGCCAGTATTTTTGAAAATGTTCACAAAACTTTCATGGCCCCAAGAATATTTTGTTGTATGAATATCTGAATATATTATAGCTTAATATAACAAATCGCAAACATTTTGCTGTGATCAGATGCTTTCTTAACTGCTGTTTTCTCACTGCTGTCATTTTTGTAGTGTGTTTATTTTGTTTTTGATAGGAAAGTGCACAGCAAGCATTTACATTTTCATCTAAACGTTGTCAGGATGGTGTCAGGATGTGCACTAACAGAATACCTCTTAAAGGTACTTCATACCTTGGTTTTACCCCTAAGCAAATAAAAGAAAAAGAACTTTACAGTGAGTATACAGGTCCTTTAGAAAAAGATGCCATTCACCCCATTATCTTTGACCCACATCACCTAATCACCAAACAAATCATTAAAGACTATGATGATGGACTGCATCACCCAGACCCAGAGAGTATGAAGTATGAAGCTCAAAAGATATTGGGTGCTAAAAGGACAATCTGCAACAGCAACAAAAAATGTAGAGTGCAACATCATCCCCACAGAAAGGCACATCTCCCACCTGCCCGCTTGTGAACCCACTAGCCGGTCTTCTAGTAACTGATATAGACTGCTTTGAACCATAGAGGCGGGAGGTCGGAATGATAAAAAATGGGGGTCATTTTGAAGTGTATGATCCAGAGCAGTGCATATTGATCTCGATTCTCCTCACAAACATGGACACTGACTCGTTCCTGATGGCCAACAGCTTTATCTTGAGGCAAAAATAACCCTTTGAAATCCTGTCTGATTTCAAATGTGGGAAAAAAAGGAGTTAAATTCCCCCTGTGGTGAAAATCAAGGTTTTAATATTGTTTATATGTCTGTAGTGTTTTTTTAATGTGCTTTAAGACAAAGCATGTGTAAATTCATAAGTCGACAGCATTGCTGAGTATTTTCTCCTTAAAACTGCAGTGAACCAAAGACAGTCTCAAAAACACGCTTTGAAATCGCTGGTGTTTCTGACGTCACAAACTACCTTGTAACCAATCAGATCAACGTGTGATCGTCAACCAGTGGATCTCTGAGCTGAGTGAGTGAGTGGAGGCGGGGCTCATTTGCATATTCATAGAACTGCAAATACTAAATGAGGGGAGGGTGTAGAGTTACATTCAAGCTATTTTAAGGCATGAAGAATTTTTTTTCAACGAAAAGCGCTTAATCATTTTGGTGATCAAATATGAGTTTTAAGGGATAAAATGATTGACTACAGGGGGACTTTAAGAGAGTCATTTGCTGCACTGCATCCAGAGCTACAAGTTAAATTTGTCACCTAGCAGATTTTTTTGATTTTTTTTATACATTTATGTTCATCCCACTCAGCACATCACACTTTGGTGAATGTTAGGAGAGTGAAATACAATCTCTAAAGGCAAACGGTGCTGATAGAAATAGAGAGGTCCTCAGCTTTTAGCCCATCGGCTATATCTCCTTATTGCTGACCTCATATCTTGATGATGGGGCGGCGAGATACTTCACTCCCCCAAATAATCTGAACTTCTGAGCCGCAGAAGATGAAGACACAGCCAACTCTTGGCAGACTACTTCTGGAAACATTTCACCAGACACTACTTACCCAGCCTCCAAATTCATCAGAAATGGAGATCAGAGGGAACTGATGTTCAGGTCAGCAACACTGTCATGGTTGTTCCCTTTGGCCAGTTGGAACAGTCAGCCAAGTCTTTTCTGGGTCAGACAACCAAGTCAGATCAGCAGAGATAAGAGTAAAGGACGAGACCTTCATACGAGCAGTGGTCAAGCTTATCTGGATTCCCTTCTGAGTAACAGTAGTCCCATTTTTCTACCTCTGTAATCTGTAATCTAAAACCAATTTGGACTGCAAAAACTACAGACGATGCAGGATAGATCACATGACGAGTGATTACATTCGTACTGAGACGTGTGCTACTGGAGTAAATATGTGAAATGTAGACCTTCTCACTTACACACACCTCTTTGCTTTACCCTTGTGTTTAATCCTTCTATGGAAATAAGTATTTTTTGGTGAGCATGAGCCATAAAGTGGCCCTGGAGCAGATCGGTTGTAAATCTTGCCATAAAAATGCTATGCGGTCAGTGGTGCCATCAGCCATCAACTGGCTTTTTCGCTGCTCTGATTAAGGAGAAATAGACAATAAAAAAGCAGCATTTTCTGTAAATTGCACCCATCCTTCCATTTGCAAAGTACTGCAGTAGTATGGCACTAGAATTTTAATGGTGGACAAGTGCAAAAAGAGAGATAGAGAAAGAGAGGGAGTGTGAAAGAAATTGAGAAGCAGAAAGTTAGAGGAGAAAGAGTAATTATCTTGTACAGTTTTCCTCTTTATGGAGATTCCAACACTAGTGTCTCAGGGTACGTTTACAACGATGTACTAAGAGCGGAAAGGTTTTTCTTCGTGAAAGATTCGTGAAAACAACTAAAAACACTGTATTCTGCTGGCAGGCCAGTAGGTGGCGATGTCACTTTGTGAAGCAACACTACACACCTATAGACTGATCACATTTTCAAAAATGTGTGTTTTCAGGCCCCCAAAACTCTGTTGTGGTGTAAATGAACGGCCAAAATACAATACATTTTTTCCAATTTTAGTTGAAAACTGTGTCATGTAAACGGCCCCTAATGTTTTAGTCTTCAAACACTCTAAGGGTGTTACACGTCAACTCAGAACTGAAAACTTTGTATATGTTTTGGCCGTTCATTTACACGACAACAGTATTTTGGGGGCCTGAAAATGCAAACTTTGGAAAACGTGTTTCACAGTGCCAGTTTTTGAAAACAATACCATTATCATCTCCATGTAAACTAGAATGCAGTTATGCACATGCATATTACATGTATAGTCAACAGGTGCATAATGTTTCTTTACAAAATGACATCGCCACCTAGTGGCCTGGAATGAATATTACAGCATTTTAGTCGTTTTCACAACCCAGCATATTTTAAAGTGTACTGTTATTTTTGCAAATAGTTTTTCATTGTTCTTCAAAGTTTAGAATTAGAGATTTTTCCAACCACTATCCACAGTTTCCAACTATCCAACCACAAAACCAAATCCATTTTGTCAGAGCAGCAAAACTCAACTCCAAACTGAGAATAGTTTTTCTAATAAAATGTATGTATTCTATTTTATAATAATTATCTGTTCTTCCCTACTATAAAATCTCTACACTAAGTATTTTGTCATGATAGATTCTAGTCATACCAATTATTATGGTTGTGGTATTTCATGAAGCCAGATATGTAACCAAACATATGTTAAAGAAATATATATAAAAACATTATATAAAATGTAGACATTTTTCTTTCTTGTTTTATTCTATTTGTAAATGTAATTCTGTTCATTCAGAATTAGATGTCTATTTACATTGAGATTTTGGGATCTTTGCTGCCACCTACTGCATTCTGGCTTTCACAAGCCTCCAAACTCTGTTTTTGCATCTGCATTATGACAACAAAATGCTTGCTATTTTTATTTAATTTTCCTGCTATCCTAGATGTACAGCAAGTCACATTCAACCATTTTAGGGCTTAGCAAAGGGCCATAATTATACATAATTATTTTAATTTCAGACGGTCATGGGAATAGAGTGTGACTGATCAGAATCTTTTTAGATTGTTTAGTCATCATGCAGAAGTCATGCATTCTCCCTAATACAGATAAGTGTATTGTGTACGCCTGTCTGCTCATGTAGAAGTAGCATATCCACTCGTGCAGCACAGCAATAAACCTGAGGGCACACAGATCAACAGACACACTATAATAAATGTCTTTTCCATGGTTGAAGCAGTTTCTCAGGCATGTTATATAGGCAACTGAGCTTCATACTTATTCTACATGCATCTAAGAGAAAAACTGTTCTGAGAATGTCAAGTTCTTCACTGTGATTTAATTAGGCTGCCACAGATTTAATTCAGAATCGGATGTGCATGCCTTTTTGTCCAGTTTCTTTAAGCAAGCAAAGCTCATGACCACAGAGTCATGTTAAGATATGGGGTTTATCTATAGTATTTTGAGCCTCTACCACAATCTTAAAATGTGGGGGTTTTATGAATGAACAGCTATGGTAAAGTGGGGGTTGGGTGAGGAAACAAAAGACAATTTTATTGTTGAAGTTCTTTTTTGCCTGCAAGGTGGCGCTGCTGAGCACATAGTGGAGTTGGTTTGTCTCGCATAAAAGGGGGATGAGAGGTTTCAGAGACAGAAAATGTGGATTGCAGACTTCTGACTCATTACAGCAGTAAATCTTGTTGTCATTGATAACATCAAAATTTGAATGGTCGCCAAGTTGTAAACAATGAGTTCTCTCTTTAAACACACCAAGCTTTTCTCTGTAGACAGAGTTTTTATGTCTTGAGACATTATAAGACTGTTCGTATTTAAAGTCATTTTTCAAAAACACTGTTTTTATTGCCCTACATTTCCAAGCACGCTAAGAGGATTGTATTGTTAGACATCCACATGGAAAACTGCCTTTGTATCCTCCAAGAAAACGCACTTAAATTTACAAAGTATTCAATAAAATTAATTTGATTCAATAAACTGCTTCTCGTGCTTGAATACATACTGCTAAATTTCGACTTCTACTCGAAAGGCAAGAGCTAAAGAAACATTCAAAGTAACTTGTATTTTTAGGACATGTGCTTTCTCATTCTTGGCTAGACTTAGGTGGCCTGGATATGTCTTCTCTTCTTCTCACAGACTGTCTCTCTCTATTTCAGTGCAAGGTCATAAAAGTCTTTTTGAACTACTGTGTAAAAAAGAGCACCTGCATACGAACACACAGTGAGCTGCTCTCTAATGCCACTGGCGCATTTATGATGCCATGGTTCTCGGCATCCAACACAAATGCTTGCAAATGATTTCTGTCGCACACATAAGCATTGGATAAGTCTTGTCAGGACCACCTCTGTCAAATATTTATTTTCATGAGATACATCATTGTATAACAACTTCAAAAAACAGAAACAAGTATGAAGTACTAAAACAAATCCGTTTGCCAGCCTGGATTTCCTAAAAGCAACAGAAGAGGTGGGAGAGCTGAGATGAATGGAGAACTTCAAAAGAACCACTTGTTTTTTAAATATCGTTATCAGCTGAGAGTCAGATAATTGTGAGCTTTAATAATGTTAACAAGTGTGACAATTGTCTGAAGCGTGAATAGAATCACAGCAATTCATTGAAAAATGTGGCCACACTCACTGAAAAAAATGATTTGTTGAATTTAATTAAAAAAATTATGGTAAGTGGTTGCACACAATTGATTTAAGCTACATTTAAACAAATGCATTAAGTTGAACTAAAATTAAGTTGAACTTAATGCATTTGTTTAAATGTAGCTAAAATCAATTGTGTGCAACCACTTATGATAAAAAATTATTAAATTCAACGAATCAAGATATGACCAGTGTTGGGGAAAGATACTTAGTTGTGCATTACAACATTGTTTTACTCCCTAAAAAAGTAACTAATTGCGTTACTTAGTTCTTTTTTATGGAAAGTAATGCGTTACATTACTTTTGCATTTCTTTTTCTCACCTGGGCTTGTTTGTTTTTAATAACAACAAAAAAAGTTAGATTTTTGGCAAATGTAAAGGCCCTTTCACACCAAAAATGAAATGAATTAGCCTCAGGCTGAAAGAAATGCAAATTCACACCCGTACAGTAGAGGATGCAGCTAAAACAAACCTTTCAGAAGAATAGGATGTAGAACAAGAAAGTGTAACTTTCTCAAATTACTCTTACTTCAGCAATAAAAAAAAAGAAAGAAACCAAATGTGATGCTTATCTAAAATCATTTTTGCTTATTATATGGTTGAAGTGGTTTACGAAGGTCAGCAGCAAAGATTAAATAAAGTATATTTTTGTATTTTAATATACTTAATTATTGCAGAATTGTGTAATATTCAGAGTTTGCATTTCACTTTTTATATTAATTTTGTGTAAAACTGATTCAGGTTTTTTTTTCCTTCAAGTGAAATGAGTAAATGCATGCTCACTTTGATTCTGAAACTGCAATAACCATCGTTTACACAGCGCACACAATGCCTCTGCACTTACTCCCTATTTCTCTCAACACGAGGACAGGAGAGCTGTCAGTAAATGGATAAACAAAGAAACATGTTTTACTTATTTGAAAAAGTAACTCAGATATTCTGTTGTAAATTTAAAAGTAATGTGTTACTTTACAAGTTACTTGAAAAAAGTAATCTGATTACATACTGTAACTCAAGTTACTCAACACTGGACATGACACAAAAAATAAATGCAGCTGGCTTCAGATACAAGCAAAGCCCTGTAGAGGTAAGGAATGAGTGAGGGACTTTGCAAGTGTCACAAAGCGGAGGACTGCAGCACATAAAAGGGAGGAAAAAAAGACTGATGGTGGTGGTTCATGTTTATCTCGTCCTCTGACTGCAGAGGAAGAACAGTTTTGCCCATTCCTGGGACCCCAGGCATTGGAATGGATCCCTGGAGGAATCCCTGTTACTGTGCAATTGCTCCCTTTCCCTGACTCACCTCACTCTGAGAGATCCTCATGTGCTGAGTGATGTACAAAGCATGAGAGGAGGTCATATACATAGCTGACTCACTTATGTTCCTCAACAGTTTTTCTTCGTCCCTCCGCCACCCCGACTCCTCACTCTCGACTTGCTCCTATCCCAGCCAGGGGATAGCCCTCCCTTCGGACAGCACGCCAAACACGCACGCTCTTTTACTCTTTCTTAATATTTGTAAGCATGAACTCGTGAATAGCTATGAGAAGCAAATCCAGCATCATGAGGAGGCTATGGCATACAGGAGGGATACATTAGAAATATTACAGCAGGCCAGCTAGCCCTCTTTATCCTCTTTATACCAATTGCATTGTACTCTGTATGGAAAGTCAAATTATGATTTGTGTTGCTGATTCTTCTGTAACCTTTTTTGAAGTGTTGTTTTTCACAGGTCCATAGGAGTAAAAAAAGTTTGAAACTATGTCTCTGCATTCGCTGCTATTTCTTGGTGGGTTCCTCAAGGATCAATCCTTGGTCCGACTCTGTTCTCACTATATATGTTACCCCTGGGGTCTATTTTTAAGCAGCATAATATTAACTGTCACAGTGTCTGTTGTGTTCCACTGGGTGTCACTAGAGGTCCCTTCCTTCCAGTCTCCATTCTTCCTGGAACCACATTTCCCATGATTCTTTGTTTGTTCCCATCACTTGTGATAACACCCAGCTGTTTCCATTTATGTTGTTAGTGTCTGTGCATAAATACCCTGTTGTGTTAGTTCATGTCACGGAGTCATTATTGTATGTCATTTGTCTACACTAAGGTCTGTTTCTAGTCTGTTCTCGGTTTTGTTCTGGCTTGTTTTGTTTTATTGTTATTCTGACGGATTAAATGGTTTTTGACACTGGCATGGATGACTACGATTCTGATTATTATAACTTAGACGCTTGCATGGATGACGATGATTTGGACTGCCCTGAGTACTGTGTTGCTGCATTTGGATCCACCCATTTCTCCACTAGCAATCATGACAGAATGACTCCGTCGTCAAGTGGATCCAGCAGCATGAACCTTCTACAGGCTTTTGCATTTGTGGCCCGTCAAAGGGAGGAGGCAATGACGCTCAGGTTTCCCAAGGACTTTTCGTCCAACGACGGAGAGTCGTTTAGAGGAGAGCGTCTGGCCCGGTTTTCGGGGACCCGTGGAGCTCGCAGAGGAGGAAGTAGTAGAGGTGAGTCCCGGACTCAGTCTCTACTTCGGTCTTCCTTCGACCATGGGTCAGTGATACACAGACCAGAACACCCTTCGCCGCGGGTCCTGTCCCGTCCTGAACCTGCACCTCGCCAGGAGGGACGATGGAGGAGGAGGAAGACTTCCTCCGTGTCTGTTCCGGTGGTCCCAGTTCCGGTGGTCCTGAGTCTGGTGGTCCCGAGTCCGGTGGTCCCAGTTCCGGTGGTCCCGAGTCAGGTGGTCCCGAGTCAGGTGGTCCCGAGTCAGGTGGTCCCGAGTCAGGTGGTCCCGAGTCAGGTGGTCCCGAGTCAGGTGGTCCCAGTTCCGGTGGTCCCAGTTCCGGTGGTCCGGAGGCGGAGGAGGAGGAAGACTTCCTGCCTCCCCAACGTCCCGGAGGCCGTCCCCTCCGAGCAGCCCACTGTCGTCCCGGAGGCCGTCCCCTCCGAGCAGCCCGCTGTCGTCCCGGAGGCCGTCCCCTCCGAGCAGCCCGCTGTCATCCCTGAGATCGTCTCGGAGCCGCCCACCATCAGTCCTGCCACGGCCAAGAGAGTGGTCTTCCTTTTTTATGCAGTGGTGGTACTGCAGGCGTGGAGGAAGCACAGGACGTCTGCCGATCCAGAGACTGTTCTTGAGCCTGTGTCTTCGGACAAGATGGCCGCCGCCGAGCCTGTTCACGTCACGCCTGCCGAGCCTGTGTCTTTGGACAAGATGGCCGTCGCCGAGCCTGTTCACGTCACGCCTGCCGAGCCTGTGTCTTCGGACAAGATGGCCGCCGCCGAGCCTGGGTCTTCGGACAAGATGGCTGCCGCCGAGAGTGTTCACGTCACGTCTGCCGAGCCTGTGTCTTCCGACAAGATGGCCGCCGCCGAGCCTGTTCACGTCACGCCTGCCGAGCCTGTGTCTTCGGACAAGATGGCCGCCGCTGAGCCTGGGTCTTCGGACAAGATGGCCGCCGCCGAGCCGGTGGTGTCTGTTCCTGAGCCGGTGGTGTCTTTTCCTGAGCCGGTGGTGTCTGTTCCTGAGCCTGAGCCGGTGGTGTCTGTTCCTGAGCCTGAGCCGGTGGTGTCTGTTCCTGAGCCTGGGCCGGTGGTGTCTGTTCCTGAGCCTGAGCCGGTGGTGTCAGTTCCTGTTCCTGGGCCGGTGGTGTCAGTTCCTGTTCCTGAGCCGGTGGTGTCAGTTCCTGTTCCTGAGCCGGTGGTGTCAGTTCCTGTTCCTGAGCCGGTGGTGTCAGTTCCTGTTCCTGAGCCGGTGGTGTCTGTTCCAGTTCCTGAGCCGGTGGTGTCTGTTCCAGTTCCTGAGTCTGTTCCAGTTCCTGAGCCGGTGGTGTCTGTTCCAGTGCCATGGCCGCCCGAGGGGTCGTCTCCGCCATGGCCGCCCGAGGGGTCGTCTCCGCCATGGCCGCCCGAGGGGTCGTCTCCGCCATGGCCGCCCGAGGGGTCGTCTCCGCCATGGCCGCCCGACGGGTCGTCTCCGCCATGGCCGCCCGACGGGTCGTCTCCGCCATGGCCGCCCGACGGGTCGTCTCCGCCATGGCCGCCCGACGGGTCGTCTCCGCCCTGGCCGCCCGAGGGAAAGTCTCCGCCCTGGCCGCCAGATGGACTGACATTTCCGCCCTGGCCTCCCGATGAACTGTCATCCCCTATGTCTATTCCCTCCCATGGTCCTGATCCTCCGTCCCTCCCCCTGATCCCCCACAGTTCCACCTCCCTCCTGGACTTTTGTCGAGTTTTGTTTGCTGTCGTGGAGCGTCTGGTAGCCGCTCCGTAGTGGGGGGGTTATGTCACAGTGTCTGTTGTGTTCCACTGGGTGTCACTAGAGGTCCCTTCCTTCCAGTCTCCATTCTTCCTGGAACCACATTTCCCATGATTCCTTGTTTGTTCCCATCACTTGTGATTACACCCAGCTGTTTCCATTTATGTTGTTAGTGTCTGTGCATAAATACCCTGTTGTGTTAGTTCATGTCACGGAGTCATTATTGTATGTCATTCGTCTACACTAAGGTCTGTTTCTAGTCTGTTCTTGTTTTTGTTCTTGCTTGTTTTGTTTTATTGTTATTCTGACGGATTAAATGGTTTTCGACACTGGCATGGACGACTACGATTCTGATTATTATAACTTAGATGCTTGCATGGATGACGATGATTTGGACTGCCCTGAGTACTGTGTTGCTGCATTTGGATCCACCCATTTCTCCACTAGAAATCATGACAATTAACTATCACTTGTATGCTGATGATTTACAACTGTACTTTCCTTTGGAGTGTGATGGCTGTGAATCTTTTACTAATTTTTCTAAGTGCTTGACTGAGGTAAAGGGATGGCTAGCAAATATTTTTTTTAAATTAAATGAGGATAAGACTGAGTTTATTATGTTTGGGAACAAGGAGATTGGGATTGGTCTGGCTGGAAATAATGGACCATTGTCCAACAATATGCAAAGTTATGTAAAGAACCTTGGAGTATTTTTCGATTCTGAAATACGCTATCAGGAAACGTAGGGATGCTGATCATGAACGCAGAGCAGAGTAATAGCAGAAAAGGAAACAGAGCTATGCCAGTGACATTGACACATAAAAAAGAAAGAGAATAAGTGATTTGAGTGAAAGGGTGTAGAGATATGAATGCAAGAGGGTCCGTCAGCAAAGATGCAGGCAAAGAGTCAGAGCAGGAGCACTGAAGTGAAAGAAGCGTAACATACGACTGCAGCGTGCAAATCTTGACAGCCCAGAAGAACACAAAAAACACAAAAAGTTCTTCAAGGTCAGCAAGTCAACACCCGTGTCAGAAAAGCCCTGAAATATCACTTTGCTGTTTTGGGAGCACTGAAATACAAATACAAAAGTTTTAAAGACACAAAGTCAAAACAAAGTCTTGCACAGCTGGTATCAGAGAAGCTGATAAAAAAAATATAAATGCAAGACATACTGCAAGAAGCTCATCGGTTGTGATTCTCGAATCATCAGAAAAACAAAGCAAGTTCAAGAAACTGGCATACAGAAGGAGACTGTAAAATCTGTCAGACCATTTTTTCTCAGGGATGACGTCAGCAGACTGACTACAGGGAGGAAGAACACACTAACTCTCAAGAAGATTCAGAGACAGAGGAGGCTACTGTCTGATTCTTTGCTCAATCTCCACAAGAAATATGTATCTGAGCACCAAAAAATTTCTTATGTTTTCTTCTGCCGTCAGAGACCATTTTGGGTGGTTCCACCAAATGAGAGAGACAGAGAGACGTGTCAATGTAAGACGCATGAAAACTTGCAGGTCATGGCTGACAAATTATACAAGCTGGGCATTTCAGACTCAAGAAACTTAGAGGAAATGTCTAACAACACTGTCTGCAGCATCTCCAAGACATGTGCGTATGGTGATTGTTTGGACTACAAATTGTCAGCCTATCCCTTAAACAGGTCTTCAAATAGGGTGGTGACTCTAATCCAATGGTGCCAGGAGAAGGTGAACATCTCACTGCAAGGTGGAGAGACAAGAGTGAGTACAATCACTTGTGGCACAATTCCAGGACCGGCTCTTTAAATTCAGGAGACAAATTTTTAATATTCACTGGCAGTACAGCGAGTACAGGAATCTCAGAGAGAGCCTCACTGCCAAAGACTGCCTTATCCACATCGATATCAGCTAGAACTATTCTTGTAAATACTCCAATGAAATCCAGTCAGTTCACTTTGGGGAGTCACATCAGCAGGCAAAGGCACATTTATCTGGCAGAAGGCATGACCCACCAGCTATATGGGCTCATTTGGATCCTTTTCTTCATTTCCTGAAAAAGGACCACACTGATGTCCAAAACCTTCACTTTTTTAGTGATGGCCCTGCCGCCCAATACAAAAACTGCTTAAACTTTTACATCATATTCACGGAGCCACACCAGAGGTGTTTCTCGACTGTGACATGGAACTTCTTTGAGGCAAGTCACGGTAAGGGTTCACCAGATGGAGTGGGGGCTGCACTGAATAGAACAGCTGACGCATTAGTTTGTCAAGGGAAAGATATCCCTGATGCACAGAGCTTTTTCCAGCTGCTGAAGGACACAAACAAGGTGAAACTCTACTATGTGAGTGAGGAAGAAGTTGAGAAGAAGGATGGAGGTTTAAAGCAAGTGCCCCTATTCACCATTAAAGGCACCATGAAAATGCATGAGGTCCTTAGCTTTTCTCCCGGCATTCTCAAATACAGGTACATAAGCTGTTTTTGCCAGGCTGCTAAGGGGGTGTTTGAGTGTCCATGCCACAGCCAAGAGGAGGTTAACTCTTGTAGCTATGGATGCAATCAATCAAACAGGCAAAGATTTTAGACCCAATGTCATCGAACAGCATCACACTGGGCAGTGGTGTGTTGTGCGATATGATGATGATCCCTACCCTGGCATCATCCTGCAGGTGGAGGAAAACAATGTGCAAGTCAAATGCATGCACCGCAACGGAGTGAATACGTTTTTCTGGCCATGCCCCAGAGATGATGTTAACTGGTACGGTGATGACCAGATCATATGCCTGATTCCAGAGCCCATGGCACTGAATAAGCGTTCAGTTCAGATTGATCAGCGGTTCTGGGAGTTCATTATGGGGCAGTTGGGCAAGTAAAAAAAATATTAAATGGGGACAGTTCAAAGTTCCCTTTCAAGGGAACTCCCGTTGCGTCGAGAAATGACGCTGTGGGAACGCTTTGCGTGATGACGTCTTGAAGCACATGTAAAATCAGTCCAATGGTGTGGCGGAACGTCAGAGGCGGGTGACGTCACGTACCAGGAAGCTATAAAAGCCGGCCCGAAACAGAAACGAAAGCTTTCTGAGTCTTCAGTTGCGCTCTGTGTTGAAATCTGTCCTTGTTATTTGGTGTTGTCTGTCTCTATATATATATATTGATTCAGTTATGGCGAGCAAGCAGCAGTATCGAGTGTGTGTCCATCCCTGCCCGCGTTATTTAACGGGAGGTGACACACACACTCTTTGTGTTGTTTGTTTGGGAGAGGAGCATGCCCAGTCAGCACTCGAGGGTGGTGACTGTGAGCATTGCTGTGCGCTTCCATTGCGTACGCTCCGATCCCGTTTGGCTCGGTTCAATCCCGACCACGTTCCCCAGGGCTCGGGTCCCGCCGCGGCTGAGGCTCGGCGGCGATCTCAGACCTGGGGTTCGCAAATGGATCTGTCAGTGGATGTTGAGACGGGCTCTGCCTTATCTCAGCATCAATCTGACAGATCCAGTGCCTCTCATCAGGGTGCGGAAGCACGCGCTGCGGTTTCTTCCCCCCTGATAGAGGCACCAATGCTGCAATTGTCCAGCTCTGAGGAGTTGGATGTTGTGAGTGTTGAAGCTGAGTCTGAGGATTCGCCACCTCAGTCTCACGCGTTTGAGGAACTGCTCGATGTTATTACTAGAGCAGTTGACAGACTTTCCATTGAGTGGCCAGAGGATAGGCAGGACGTTCGCTCAAAAAGCAAGCTTGACGAACGCTTCCTGCCATCTCGTGCGCAGCCCCAGCGCAGGAGTCTTCCGTTTTTCCCCGATCTCCACACCGAGGTGTCGAGATCGTGGGAAAAACCAGTGTCGTACAGAGTATTTTCACCACACACATCCCACTACTCTTCCATTTATAAATATAAAGAGCATGGTTATGGGGAGATGCCGAAGGTGGAAGAGACGCTTGCGAGCTATCTCTCTCCAGCAACGGCATCTTCCCTGAAGACTCCTACACTTCCATCTAAGCCAGTAAAAATAACATCTTCCCTGGTTCATAAATCGTATGCAGCCGCTGGTCAGGCAGCAGCGTGTCTGCATACGATGTCTATTATGCAAGCCTATCAGGCTGAACTGCTGGGTGATTTAGAGGAGGGCGGGGGTATTGGTCCCGACACTGTGGCTGAACTACGCAGAGCCACAGATTTGTCTCTCAGGGCCACCAAGGAGACCGCCAGATCAATTGGGCGGTCTATGGCAGCCCTGGTGGCCACTGAGAGGCATCTGTGGCTCAATCTGAGCGACATTAAAGATAAAGAAAAAAATGTTCTCTTAGAT
Source organism: Leuciscus leuciscus (assembly GCF_965113295.1). Classification (NCBI taxonomy): domain Eukaryota; kingdom Metazoa; phylum Chordata; class Actinopteri; order Cypriniformes; family Leuciscidae; genus Leuciscus; species Leuciscus leuciscus. Next base: position 30,387,521 of record NC_138747.1, on the reverse strand, counting down.
GCTCCGGTCTCCACGGTTGGTCTATTTGGCGATGCAGTTAATAGTGCAGTAGCAAAATCACAGGGGGGTCCTGCCCACAGTGGTGGGCCCCGAGCAGGTTCTGGTTATGGAACAGGAAGTAAACACTCTGTTAGAGAAAGGGGCCATAGAATATGTACCTCCCTCCAGCAGGGAAACCGGGTTTTACACCCGGTACTTCATAGTTCCAAAAAAGGACGGGGGATTGCGTCCCATTTTAGACCTTCGAGTTCTGAACGAGTCAGTCATGCAGCTCAAGTTCAAAATGTTAACATTGAGGCAGATCGTGCCACAGATCAGGTCCGAGGACTGGTTTGTCACGATAGACCTCAAGGACGCATATTTCCATATATCCATCCGTCCGTGTCATTGGAAGTTCCTGAGGTTTGCTTTCGGGGGCAAAGCATACCAATATCGAGTTCTTCCATTCGGCCTAGCTTTATCACCCCGCACTTTCACCAAATGCATGGATGCAGCTCTGGCGCCACTGCGCCTCCAGGGTATTCGCATTATGAACTACATCGACGATTGGTTGATTTTAGCTCATTCGCATCAGATGGCGGTTCAACATCGAGATGTTGTTCTCGCCCACATGAAAGAGTTGGGGTTACGGCTGAACGCCAAGAAGAGTGTGCTTTCTCCACTACAGAGGACCACTTTTCTAGGCGTGGTTTGGGATTCTGTGTCGATGCAGGCGCGCCTGTCACCGCCACGGATAGATTCCATCCTTGCAGCTGTGAAAAGTGTAAAGCTAGGTCAGCTACTCACTGTCAAACAGTTCCAGAGACTGTTGGGTCTCATGGCAGCAGCTTCCAACGTGATACCTTTTGGACTGCTACACATGAGGCCCCTGCAGTGGTGGCTCAGGACCAGGGGGTTTTCCCCGAGGGGCAACCCATTTCGCACAATCAAGGTCACGCGGCGATGCCTACGTGCCTTGGTTATGTGGAAGAAGCCTTGGTTCCTGTCCCAGGGCCCAGTGTTGGGAGCTCCTTGTCGTCGCAAATTGCTAACGACGGATGCTTCCCTCACGGGCTGGGGAGCGATCCTGGAGGGTCGCTCGGCTCAAGGTCTGTGGGAAGACCATCATCGTTCCTGGCATATCAATCGCCTAGAGATGTTAGCTGTCTTCCGGGCTCTGAGGAGCTTTATCACAGATCTCAGGGGGCACCATGTGCTAGTACATACGGACAACACATCGGTAGTCGCCTATATCAACCACCAAGGGGGTTTGCGCTCGCGCCCGTTATCCAACTTGGCACGCCATATCCTCTTGTGGTCCCAGGGGAAGTTACTGTCACTCAGGGCAGCTTACATCCCCGGGGTACAGAATATAGGAGCAGACACTCTGTCGAGGCAGGGGCCGAGGCCCGGGGAATGGAGGCTCCACCCCGAGGTGGTGGAGCTGATATGGAGGGAGTTTGGCCAAGCACAAGTGGATCTGTTTGCGTCTCGAGAGACGTCTCACTGTCCACTTTGGTTCTCCCTCACGCATCCAGCTCCTCTGGGACTGGATGCTATGGTACAGACGTGGCCGAGGCTACGTCTGTACGCCTTTCCCCCAGTTGCTCTGCTCCCGGGAGTTCTGGAAAGAGTTCGCAGGGACCGGGTCCATCTACTTCTTATAGCCCCGCGCTGGCCGGGCAGAGTATGGTTTCCCGATCTTGTGTCCCTCCTCGACGGGCATCCTCTGGAGTTACCCGTCAGGAGGGACCTTCTGTCCCAGGCAGAGGGCTCGATATTTCACCCTCGGCCAGAACTGTGGAACCTGTGGGCTTGGCCTCTGAGGGGGCCCAGCTCATAGAGTCAGGTCTCTCAACCGAGGTTGTTGAGACCATTCTACAGTCCAGAGCTCCCTCCACGAGGAAACTTTATGCCCTGAAGTGGAGAGTTTTCACTTCCTGGTGTAGTGACCGTCGGTTGGACCCAGTCCACTGCCCAATTGGTACAGTGCTGGAGTTCCTGCAGGACCGGTTCACTGCAGGTCTGACCCCGTCCACTTTAAAGGTTTATGTGGCGGCCATAGGTGCTTACCACATTCCTTTGGGTGGAATGTCTGTGGGGAAAGACCCTCTGGTATCTCGTTTCCTTCGTGGCACTTGGAGGCTGAGGCCTGCAGTTCGCTCTAGGGTGCCACCTTGGGATTTGTCCTTTGTGCTACAAGGCTTATCCCAGGCCCCCTTTGAGCCCATTGAGGAGGTTCCTGAGAAGTTTCTTACTCTGAAAGCTCTTTTCCTTCTGGCTATTTCTTCTCTTAAGAGAATAGGGGATCTTCAAGCATTGTCGGTGGCTCCGTCATGCTTAGAGTTTGCTCCGGGTATGGTTAAAGCGTTCCTTCATCCGAGACCGGGTTATATCCCCAAGGTCCCCACTAATGTGGCTAGACCTATTGTTCTGCAGGCCTTCTGTCCTCCTCCCTTTCAAAATGCTGACCAGGAGGCTAATAATTTGCTTTGCCCTGTGCGGGCGTTAGACGCTTACGTCCACAGAGCTGCCCTGTGGCGTAAAAGTGATCAATTATTTGTGTGCTTTGGGTCCCCTAACAAAGGGGGCCCGGTGTCTAAGCAAAGGATGAGCAAGTGGGTGGTCGAGGCTATCTCACTTGCTTATGAGGCGGCTGGGCAGCCTTCTCCTTTGGCTGTCCGGTCGCACTCGACGAGGAGTATGGCGGCCTCTAAGGCCCTTATTTCAGGAGTTTCTTTACAGGACGTCTGTGATGCGGCAGGCTGGTCCTCACCGCACACTTTCGTCAGGTTTTACTCTCTGGATCTAGACTCTGCTCCAGGGTCTCATGTTTTGTCTTCCTAGTGCTGCTCTACGGATTTCACACAGGACAGACATTTGTAGCTATGGAGGCGTTGGTATAGACGTTCCCACAGCGTCATTTCTCGACGCAACGGGAGTTCCCTTGAAAGGGAACGCCTCGGTTACGACTGTAACCTCGGTTCCCTGAAGAGGGAACGAGCGTTGCGTCGCCCTGCCATATCTCCTTCATGCCTGTCAGCTCGACTTCAGACTTTTACGAAGCTTTCGTTTTCTGTTTCGGGCCGGCTTTTATAGCTTCCTGGTACGTGACGTCACCCGCCTCTGACGTTCCGCCACACCATTGGACTGATTTTACATGTGCTTCAAGACGTCATCACGCAAAGCGTTCCCACAGCGTCATTTCTCGACGCAACGCTCGTTCCCTCTTCAGGGAACCGAGGTTACAGTCGTAACCGAGGCGTTTTCCCCTCTTAGTTATTACCTAGTAAGTAGGTACAAAAGCATGACATAAAATAGTCACAAATGGACAATTGCAGTTTAGACAATGTACTTTGTTGTACATTTTAGTTGTTTTCTAATGAAGTTAAAATGTGTTTTTAAAATGTTGTTTATGATATTTTACTAACTGCTTTCAGTTCTTGTGTTATGTATGTCACTGATTTGTTGTGTCAGTGGTGTTACTGTGGTTTTTTTTTTTCTTTCACATTAAATAAAATGTCACATGTGACATGATAATAATTTTTAATTCATTGAATTCTGCTACACTCAAGAGTTAAGCTTTAAAGGATTGTATCATTACTTGTTTAAAACTGTTTTTCAAAAATGTTCATTGTTATAGCAAATACATGGTTGCGCAAATGAATCATTCAGCCACACTTTTAACAAACCTGATAAAAATAAATAAAACATAATCTCCTTAGCCTATTTGTTAGATTATCCTTAATTTTCTGTAACTCTGACTATATCTACTGAAAAAAATTGAGAAATAATATTTCATAAAAACCTTTAATATTGCTAAAGAAGTAAGGTAACACCAGTGACAAAAATAAATAAATCATAAAGTCAAAGGGTAATCTAATAATGTGGTCTAAGTTTAAATGTTAGAAAAGGAAATACATTTTAAGACATCTTGCCATACCAAAAGTGGACGTTTCTGTAGAATGACCCAAATGCAGCCACCAGAAGTAAAAAAGCTAAAGTTAGGCTATAAACAAACCGCACGGTCCCACGAGTTCAACGTCACCATCACTAAGTTACTGACTCTTTCAGTTTTTATAAAAAAAAAATTCACAGAACGTTTGAGTTAGAAAAGTTTATAAGAGCACAATTATAAGCATATTGAGGCTGTAAAAGCGGTCTGAGTTTATCTTTTCGTCATAATCTCCTCGACAGCCTATAGTCCCATTTAAGCCACTTGCTAGCAAGTGGCTTAAAAATCACGAGTGGGGTAATATTTATGTATTTTATATTGTAGAATCAAACGTGAAAGTGTCTTGAGCTTGTGTTCACCGCAGAACTTATTTCAGCCATTTAACCAAAATCCCATTCAATAGGCTATATGACTCAAAATACATTTCTTATTTCGGTAGCCTACTCAGATGATTCTTTAAATGGATTCTAACTGTCATAATAAAATAAGTGCATTTTGAATGCTGAACAATGGCAGCTTTACAACCCTGCAGTTTCATCGCGGAAGTCAAGCGTTCTACATAAATGCCTATATCTCTATGATAACATCATAATAAGAAAATTCTGGCTTCCAATGAAGATCCTTGAATTGCTGCTGGTTGTTAACCCACACTTTCAGAGGGACACACAGTGAAACTCTGCCTTAAAAGCAGTGCATAGCCTATATCCGATCTCCTCATCTAGATTAAACGGTTTATAAATTGGCCAAATCAAATATCTAAATCATTTAGATATAAACTTGATTTGGCCAATTTATAAACAGTTTAAATGGAGTTATTTTCACAGATTCTGCGTTATGTTTATGTTTCATTATCCTGATATTAAAAACTATGGAAATATTATGAGATGTCCTCACTAATAGTGAAACAACGTGTCACTATAGCAGGACAAAGAAAAATGGCGCTCAAAACTAAATGTTCATAAGGCTTCATTACAAAATCTTTAAACAAATATGTTATTTGAAACTGCCAGGGATTTGCTGGGGCATTGCAATGTATTTGAGCAACAATTGTATAGTCCTAAGGATTGCATATCATGTTTAATTTTCTATATTTATCGAAGAGAAGGTGTTCAGACGTGTAGAGTATCGTGGTATTTTAATATGACTTCGGAGATGAAACCTTTTCCGTTTAGCTGATTTACACAACTGGGCGAAACATGATGTTTAGTCTGTGAGATGTCCATATAAATTTGTAAAGAATTTATATTTCCATTTTTAATTTAATGTGTAGCTCAGTGGAATGTCCTCAAATACTGCATGCTTAAAAATATGTATTTAGTTTATCCTCTTGCCTTTTAAAATACATTTTTTAACCTATTGCGTAGTTTTTCAGTGCAAACTAGTGTTGCTGAAAAATAGCATTCTGCTTATCTCTGAACAGTTACTGGCAACGGATTTTTTATTAATATTATTATTAAATGAATCCTTTGAGCCATGAATGCAATTTGCAAATCTTTGTCATTGCAGACCACCCCAGCAAAGTTCTGTCCTGAAACATATACGACTTGTTATAACGTCAGCCATCTTACGGTGCCTTCCTCTGAAGTTAAAAAGAGCTTTATCCCAGTTTGACGACCATTGTGTGGTCTGGAGTCTGGACAGAGATCCCTTAACTTGAACTTGGACTTCTGCAGACAGGAATCCTTGTGGTGGTTTGAGCAAAGACTGAAGGGCTGTTTTAGCTATTTAGTTTAAATGCTATAATTTAAAGAATGGATAGATCGTGATTATATAGTTAATCTAAACTTAAATCTACAACTTAGGCTATAATTATAGTGCACATGATCAGTCTATATATTCCACATGGCTTCCATAACGTAAATTATAAAGATATAGCCTAGCAGTTTGTAAGATACATTTTCGATGTAGAGATTTTAGGATAGCCGATAGAAACTCACAAATGATAGTGGAAATAATCAACAAACATCGACTTTTCCAGTTGGCCTCATCGTTAGGATTTTAAAGAGACTGAGCAAGAATGCTTGCAGTTGACTAAGAGACTTTAGATATTATATAAAATATATGCGTCCTTATTTTCTGAACAGGCTTAAGAACTGATCGGTGGTATAAATAGGCCTATAGACTATAATAACCTTATAAGGAGGTATATGCGTCTCATTCACAAATGAACAACTACGATTAGGCTAGCTTTCTCTATATCATTTTCTGAAGGCATATTTGTAAGTTTCCGTTTTCCTCTTACTATACCAAGCATCAATCACATATAAAGTTTAGCCGATTTAAGTTTTTGCGTTATTTATTTATTACTAATATTGGGATATATTTGAACGATCTCACGTCTAACTAAAATATTTAAATTTAAACGAGAATTCGCAAAGATAATTCGCGGTGGAAAAGCCTCAACAATACGTTTCTGCAGCGAATTCGTATGATTCCCGTATATAATTTATGCCCCCAATGATGGTTGTGTTTAGAGGTGAAATTATGGGTGCTGGTTCATGCTTATTTTAATTAAATGTTATTATATTTTCGATTTGATAAGATTAGGCTACGAATACTTTTTCTTATAAACATCACATGCGAATTCGTAATTGCGACTTCGACCTTGTCGTGAGATCGGGTTGTAATTTATCATTGATTGTCAATGATATTAAAAGGGTACTTGATATATTTCTTCTTATTTTTTGTGATAGCCTATTTCTTGTTAAATTCTTGTTTAAAATGGTTAAATTTCCGCAAAATTATTTTAACATGTCACGCCGAAAGATGAGAAATCTGTATAAAGCAATTCTGTATCTGTATTTAAAATGTTGATACATAATGAACAATATCTTTTAGCATTTTAAGTTAATTTGAGAATATTCTACATATTTTAAAATTAATTATACATAGGCTAACTTTAAATTAGTTGATGCATTATGAGCAAACAAAAATTCATAAATTAACATTGAGTTAATAAATGTTGTTATTGGTATAATACTATAACTTTCAATGTAAATTCAATGTAAAGTGTAACCATTTGTACACTTTTTATGGCAAATTCTGAAGGAATTCAGAGTCCTGTTGAGGAAAGCCTACTTTAAAGTCGAAATATATTTTAAATATGTTATTATAAGTTTCAATCGAAGGTCCCTCTGGTAGATTTAGTGATGATTATAGTGTAAAGATAAAGAATAGGAAGGAACCATTGAGGACAATAAGTGTCTATATAAAGTCTAACTGTAATGTGCAATTGAACTCGACAATGTAAGTGTGAAGTTCGTTCCTTCTGTCTAGACGTATTACGACACTCTTTGTCCGTTTCCACCTTGACCTTGGATTTCCTTGCAGCTGGTGGCATTTGGACGATTAGCCATTATTTAGGCTACTTGCGCTACCACAGCAAATAGCCACTTAATCGAATTGTATGCGTTAACTTTACATGTAAAGTTCCGTGCAAATAACATGCACAACTAAAATGTGAAGTCCTACGAAATTAATCTTGGTGTTTGTAAACTTTAAATTATGCTAGGCCTAGCGATTACCTCCTTTTTTATTTAATAGGACTATTACTTTTTTCTGGTTAATTATCAGGGGTTACAGTGTTTGCATATTCAATAAATATTGTGAATAAATGTCGTGAATGTGCATGCGATTTACTTGATCTAACCCTTAAATTAACCTACAGTTGTCCTACCAGTATTTTGGAATTAGGTGAAACCAATTTATTTAGATGTTACACTCAAAGCGAAATGTACAGAGATAGGGTGGGTTATGGAGTTCTCTATAGACTCAGAGAACTATTCTTACTTCCATGTATATTCTTTGTCATTTTATTACTTTTATCCCCATTTTATCCCACACTGAGACACTTCATCGAATTCCCATAGTTCCCCTGCTGCAGACAATCACATTAGCGTGTTTTTGTATTATTTGAAACTGATAAGTGTTTATGTAAAACAATGTCTAACACTCGTCGGGCTAATGCATTATGTGTGTGTGTTTTTCTTCTTTTTTTCCTCAGTAGCAGAACGTTTAACGAAGCTTTTCCAATCCAAATTAGCAATTGTTTGCCAGACAGTGTTATAAAACAAGAAAAAAGTTTCTTCGAACAAATATCACATATTCTCAGTATAACATTTGCATTCAGTGTCTGCAAAAATGTTAGGCTTAATTTAATTGATTTATCTTAATTTCATAATTCATTAACCTTTCCAAAAAAATATTCTCGAATATGTAGGCTATTTGTTCTTGGAATTGTGGAAAAATAAACCGTTTTGCTTGATATATAGGTCTACAAGCCATCCAACAAGTTTTTCATTTTTGATGACTGTTTTGTCGTCAGTGATATTAAGAGAGAAATTCATCTTCCCCTCTAAGAAATCCGCTTCGTCTTGACAGCATATGTCAGTAATCAGGGTTTAACTGTGCGCATGCGTGCACGGAGAAAATGAGCTTGGAAGTGAGGTGTCAGTCTAGTTTTAAAAAGCAACCCATGATGATTTCGCTGATTCTGCGTGGACGCTGGGCGGACACATTGTTTAACGTGTAATGAAAAAAAAAAACTTCGGATGAACAAACAAAAGCATGGAGGGACTGAGTGGGAGCTGTCCTGCCTCTCACTGCAGTGATTTTATCCCGCACCCTGCACTGGGACGCCTCTCTGGGAACCACCGGACAGTGTACTCGGATATCCCTGCGCCACAGACCTCATCGGGCTCACCCTTGAGCTGTGGATACCCATTCGGGAGTCCATATTATGGATGTCGACTTCAGTACTCTCACAACGTAAACTTGCAACAGAATCCATGTTCCTTCCATCCTGGGGAAAAATACGTGGAACCAAGCGGTGTGCAACCATCTGAAGAGCTTTCCAGTAGATCCAAAGAATTCGCTGTTTACCCAAGCTTTGCCAGCTCTTATAAGTCTGTGCCCGGATATTTGGACGTCCCGGTTATACCAGGAATCAGCGCGCGCCCAGAGTCCCGGCATGAAACTTTATTCCCTATGGACAGTTATCAGCACTGGGCACTGTCGAACGGCTGGGACGAGCAACTATATTGTTCTAAGGAACAAACACATTTTAACTACCTATGGAATTCCCAGTTTTCGGGTAAAATGAAATATCAGCAAATATGATAAAGCTTGGCATTGGTATTCATGTTTGAAATGCTGTGTTATACACTAATTATACTTGCCCTATTGTAGTTTAAGAGGGGGAAATAAGTAGTAGAGAGAATAAAAAGAGATACAACTTAAAAAATATTAGGAAATTTACTTTATCGTCACCCAATCTTAAATATAATTTCTATATGTTCATGTAGGCCTCCTTGTTTTTTTATACACTAGTGATTTTCCGTATAGTTCTTAGATTAATTTTTAACCGAGATGTAGATTGGCAGGTGTCCGTTTAAACTGTAGCTGATGTAAACTTCAGAGTTGAAATATTACCTTTTTATAAATATGCATTTTACTTAAATAATAGCTCTTGTATACGTTTTTTTTTTTTTTTTTCTTGATATTGCAAGTAACCAATCAGGACTCTTAATAATTTCCCGCTCACCCAATTGCAGTTAAAAGAAGAAGAAAAAAAGAAGAAAAAAGAAGAAACCTCATTGATTGGTTTTGGTCATCTTATTGTTAAAGTAAAACAAATGTGTCTGCAAATGTACAATATTTGGATAAGTAACCATTTAAAATATCTCGTCTGTCTATTCTGCCTTGACAAATAACTAGTTTATACAAACCGATTGTCCGATTGACTAAATCATATTATTTGTGATCATAACTAAATTGTTTATCTTCTTGTGTTTTTTTGCTTCAGAGTGTAATTCTATACTAGGCCTAGATTAAATTAAGTATAGGCGATATGAACCGACGGTACAACTGTAGTTTCAGCGTGCTTTGCATGGGACTTAATTTGGAGAGTAAAAAATGTTGAATTTAAGTTCTATTCTGTGTGCTTTAAAATGGAAGGGGGGGGGGGGGGGGGGTTAATAGTGTTTAATGTTCAATAATAATGTTGCAATTATTTAAAACCACTGTGTGGAGAAGAGTGGAGCTTTTGCTCATGAGGACCAGTATAAAGATGTGATTAACTTAAAGAACATTTAACTGAAAATTAACGACTAACAATTATTCTTTATGGTCTTTCGGGATTCACCAATAGGCTTTCTCTCAGTTATATGCCTACCTATGTATATATAGGCCTAAGTGAGTGTTGGAGTTAGAATTTCTTAAATACCTTGTGTTTGTATCAGCTCAAACGTAAACATTTCCAAACCATTTGAAAACGTTCATTTGAAACAAACAATTTTCTTATTCCAAGATAAAATGATAGATTAGATGACTCACAGACAACAAATCTCATATAGGCCTACTTAAATCTTTAAACACTTGGTCAGAATTGTGGTCACAGTTTCATTCACCAATAATTTTACTCGCTATGTTTGAGAGTCACGAGACATTAACAGAGAGTGTACTTGACATTGGCAAATGATTTCTAATATTTTCTTTCCGCCTTAAACTTTTTTTTTTTTTGTTTGTTTTTTGCAGATGTTATGCCGCACCAGACCGAGATGAACGGGTATCGTCGCGGTCGTAAGAAGAGGGTTCCGTACACTAAGATTCAGTTAAAGGAGCTGGAGAAAGAGTATGAAGCCAGCAAGTTCATCACTAAAGACAAGAGAAGGAGGATCTGCGCCACTACCGATCTCTCTGAACGCCAGGTGACCATCTGGTTCCAGAACCGCCGGGTTAAGGAGAAGAAGTTCGTGTGTAAACCAACGCCAAGCAAAGTCATGCATGCTATTTGATTATCGTCGAGTTGGTTGCGCCAACAATTTCATCATTCAAGTAGAACAAAAAAACTTCCTGATCTGCCATCTGAACACACTCTTGTCTAATGAAACATGTACTACTTTACAGTTTCAGTAGCCTTACAATGCAGTAATAGATACATTTCCAGAGAGGAGTCACAACATCATTCATCTTATTTTAAAGAATGAGTTACGTTTACGTGATCTGGAATGCTTAAGAGGTCTGATGATTGTTCATTTTTACTTAAGATTTATCCCATAATACACGTGTCAATCCGCCCATCAGATTCGTTGGTTTGGCGTTTGATATAGCCTATGTAAACAAGACTTCTAATGTTAAATTGGTCACTGCTATTTATAATTTAATAGCCGTCTATGGTGTGACAGATTTTAAATCATGCCTATGTCTTGCCTCGTTTGTGTAGGCCTATATTTGTTCTATCACAGAAGGTTGTGACTTTCAAAAGCAACTGGAATGTTAATTATTAATATGTGTTGGCCTATAGCAAAATCATCAAAAGTCCATCAAAACGTATGATGTCATGCATCCTTGAATTGTTTGTTGTCAGCTTTGCAGCAATGCCCGGTTTCCTACCCGAGCGTTTTTGCTCCATTTTATAGCATGCATACATGCAAAGTTCTTGTGTTTTATAGAAACGTATTGAATTGAAGTTAAGGCGTGTTTACATAAATGCTTTGTTACTAGTAATGTACTAAACGACAAAAAAAAAAAAAAAAAAAAAAATCATACCTCTCTCCTTTCAACGCTTTTATTCCGCAATATTGTCACGCAATTTCATTGTATAGGCCTAGCCTACGTGAAGTCTCTGTCTTATTAAGAGTGGAGATCAAATCTGAACTTTATGGTCCACGGAACACAAAAACACATGCATGTAAGTGAAAATAATGTGCAGAAAATAAATTGACAAAGCAGGAATTATTTATGGGTCAAATTTTCGCACACGTCAATTTCCAGATGTTTGTCATCTTATGCTGTACTATGATTGACTGAAATGTAACAAACTTTATTAAGTTATGAAACGGCAGGATGCATTTGACTGTCTGTAACGAAAGCCATGGAGAAACATATTTATTATCCACTTACTGCGAATCAAACATACGTTCCTCTATATGTAAAACATTTTACTCTATTGTCATTGTACGTTTAAATGATGTCAACTTGTCTATGTTTCTATACAGGTTTCATATCCATATTCGCTCTCCATTGCTGTATTTTTTCAGTCTTTAATACGCGTGTGCGCGGTGTGTGTGTGTGTGTCCTGGTAAACCATTATGGGTTCCCACAGTGATAACAATATCCTAAATCCTTGTCCTTGTGGGGACATTTTTCCTCGTGAGCAAAACAGCTTATAAATCATTCTAAGTGATGTTTAGTGAAAATGTAAAAATGCAGAAAGTTTTTTGTGATGGGTAGGGTTTAGTGGTAGGGTTGTGTGTGTGTGTGTGTGTGTGTGTGTGTGTGTGTGTGTGTGTGTGTGTGTGTGTGTGTGTGTGTGTGTGTGTGTGTGTGTGTGTGTGTGTGTGTGTGTGTGTGTGTGTGTGTGTAAAGAACAAACTTCCTTGACAGTATTTATGCTTAATGTATGCTTATGCTTAACACTCAACTCCTGTGAACATGTAGGTCTAACAAAGTTTGAGATCGTAAATTGAGTTTGTGTGTCTGTGTGTGAATATTCTCAGTCAGAGTCAGGATGGTAACAAGTGAATGCTGTTAACCCTGCAGTGCAGGTTTGGTGGGACAGAGACCGCAGACGGCACATCTTACCCACACTTCCTTTGGCTTTGAGTTGCCAAAAGGCTCCATACAAACAGCAGAAAAAAGTTTTCATTGTGTGAGGTCTCAGAATCCTCACCACAGGCTTTCAACATTGTCTTCGCAACTGATCTGACTGACCTGACCTTCTTTGAAACCTCATCAGTTTCTCTTTTTTTTAAACATTGGCAGACATGATCTGTCTTTTTTCATTGTTTAGGCATTCTGAAAAAAAATATTAAAAACAAACTGTTCTTATTGTATGTAAGGGGATGGTTGTAACACTTTTTAAAGATGTTTAAAGATGACCCCTGTCAGCCAGTGTTTAGCCACACCTATTTCTGTTTGAAATTAGCAGGTTAAAATGCATCACATTTTGCTTGAGAAACAACAATTTATTCTAATGGTTAATATGAAAAAGTTTAAGTACTAAACAAAATATATTTTTGGCCCCAAAAAAGAAAAAAGAAGACATTCTTAGCTCAAAATCTGTTTATTATATTATATTATGATCAGCTAAAATCAAGGAAGTTGACCAAAATATTGGTTAATAATTGATCGTTTAGATTATCCCACTTTTTTAACAAACATTACTCTCATATACACAGGTAGTCTATATTTCTCCAATTTTTCTGCTATATGATATCATCAGCATGAATGTGCAACGCATTATAGCATGAATATGGACTGTGTGCTGGTTGACCATAGACAACAAGTAGACCATTGTAGTCTATACTGATGTCTAGCATTAAGATGTCATTGACACGGTTAAGTTAAAACTACAAGCTATTTTTACGTGTCTCAAAGCTGCAAAATGACAAAACAATAGGTCATATTAAAGCATTTCCATGAATGTTCAATTTTAACATTTAATATTGTGAAGGGCCTATACCAAGACTACAAGAAATCCTCATGGTTGCGTGACAGTTATTCATATAATACAATTATCCATCAAAGGAAAATGTGACTTCTGAATGTTTGTTTGTTTGTTTGTTTGTTTGTTTGTTTGTTTGTTTGTTTGTTGAATGACAGTATGGGATTCTCTTCTGAATAATTGTCTCAGTGACTGTTTTAAAAACACGTTAGTAAAACACTGTTTTACTGCTATTATTTAATATCCTTAATTATCCGTAATTCTAGTGTTGCAATTAATATAGGCCTATGAGCTATTTTCAGTGACCATTTGCAAAGCACAATTTAAAAAGAAGACCTATAATATGGTCTATCACTGCCTCTAGTGGAGAAAGAGTGTAAGTGTGCAGGTTAAGAGCAGTACGGTATGGTAGGCCTACAGTACAGTATGGTACACATTTATTTACGTTTCCACTGTCAAAAGTTGTGAATGTTACCAAAATGCCGAACCGTCCGTCCCTATACCACTTTTACCATTGCACAGTGGTACGGTACTAAAGGGAGCTAGACTCAATGCAGAACGTTGATTGTTTGACAGAGTATCATCACTTGCGCGTGCTACAAGGGGAATGACAACAGGGTTGGGGTTAGGGTAACCTTGAGCCATTTTTTTATATAGTTGAAATACAATACTACTGTTATTACCGGACTCGCGTCCTCGGGAGTCATTCTCCTGAGTCGGACTTGGCAAGTCCGAACTTTGCGTAGGCTACTTGGTATTGAGAAACGCCTAATGTCGGCGCTTGTCTTCTTATGACAAACATGCCGAGAGGCAAGAACAAGATCTGCTGAATGTCATCCATTGTTGTTTACTATGTCGCTTTCTTCTTCGCGCGAAAATGACGTCGATCGCTTCTTTCCAGCATAGGCTAGGCTACACCACGCCTATCAAGTAAGGGTAGGCTACTGTTGGCGGTGGAAACGCTAGCCGGATCAGGGTTTACCGTCCCGAATCGTACTGTACTGTACCGTACTGTACCGTACCGCTCAGTGGAAACGAGCCATAAAAGACGCTTGGATGGGGAGGGAGATGCATATTTGATATATCCATAGATATATTTTATTAAAATGTCTTAAATGGTCTTAATGTCGATGATAATTTGGATTAAATATTTTAGAAAAGTAAATAATCTGCTGCGTTTATTTCTTTTTCTAGGCATATTAACTTTACATTTAGCTTTATATCCTTGTACAAATTGTGGTTTAGATAAATCGTACTATGGTAGTTAAGCAGCGAGCTATATAGTTGTAAGGGAAACGCACGTCCTGGGGTGCGTTTCCCGTACAACTATATAGCTCGCTGCTTAACTACCATAGTACGATGCATCGTTGGAGAAATCAACTAGCTAGTCACGACTGTTTCCCGAAACCGTATGTCGCAAAGTATCGTTCAACCACGTTGGTTTATGACGTCTCGCACGTGGTGGACTAATAACTTATTTGAATTAATCTGTTTGAGATCGAATTAACGCTAGATTTTGTCATATAAGTTACAGACATGGCATCTGAAGACCATTTCAATTTTTTCTCAGTTATTTTGCTTTATTACCAGACTCAATATTTGGCTCGTTCTTACATAGTAGAGCACGTTCGCACATGCGCACTCTTCAAAAACGGTGATTTAAATCTCTTGACAAACTAAAAGACGTAAATTACATTTGTATGTATTCTAAATAAATAACACGGGTTGTACTGAATGTCAGCTTGCTTATTTTGCTAAAGATAAGGATTTATTCAGTCTACATATCATGTAAACTAGAAACTATGCTTCTAACCACAGCTCGAGAGCTATCGTTCCAACCACACAAGTTTGCGATGCTGTTTGCGAACATTCGTTGGAACGATGGTTTCGGGAAACACCAAATCGTTGAACTATGCTGATAACGACGGAACTTGCGACCATAGTTGACTAACGATGCTTTCGGGAAACGCACCCCTGTTTGAGATCGAATTAACGATAGATTTTGTCATATAAGTTACAGACATGGCATCTGAAGACCATTTCTAATTTTTCTCAGTTATTTTGCTTTATTACCAGACTCAATGCAGTTTGCGAACGTTCGTTGGAACGATGGTTTCGGGAAACACCAAATTGTTGAACTATGCTGATAACGACGGAACTTGCGACCATAGTTGGCTAACGATGCTTTCGGGAAACGCACCCCTGGGTAGACTGGGTACAGTTGAGACACTTTTTGCGTTTTGATTTTTCACACAAAAAATAGATACTGAAAAGAAGTGAATTTCCACATGGCATGCCACATGACATTTCATTAGCTTGTAGACAAAGATATTATCAATCAATAATACCCACAAGTAGTTTATATTTTCCACAATTACCTAATAAAAATAAGGTGCTTTTTGTCTCAACCTTGTCTCAACTGTACCCATATGTGGTACAGTTGAGACAGTGCATGGTACAGTTGAGACACCCATTTTTAATGATGTAAAGATAACTTACCATTCATTGTAAATATAAAAAATAAAGACAAATAAAGAAAATAACAATTGGGCAACATTTTTGTTTATTCAACCATTTATATTCATTCATTTTATTTAAATTAGCACTGGTTAAAATTTATAAAGCAGGAACAAGATATTAAACAATATTTATTAATAATACACAGTTTAAATATCACAAATATCAAATTTTATTTTCATTTGCGTCCTATGCTGGCTAATTACGACCTTTAACCTGTTATCATAACACTGAACAATTAAACAGTGTGTTTCCTAATAGAGCTCTATCGGGGGTACAGTTGGTACACGTGTGTCTCAACTATACCCCGCTGGCCACCTCGCACATTTCTCTAGATTTTGCAATTACCTTGCATGACACAATACCATGAAATATGCCAGTTTTTAGGGCACAGAATAAAGTTTGTGGTGATACCAGTTATGTTTAACAGTCATATAGGGATAATAAGCTATTCATTGTGGAGAGTGCATGGTGAAGTGAACGTCCTACTTTAGAAAAAAAACTTTACCCGATATTTTCGGATCGGAGATGCGTCCACTGTTCAAATTTCCCACAAACAAAGAGGACACTAATACGCATGTGCACAGCAAAAATCACAACTTGTGCTTGCTGCGAACGCAAGTTATTAAAGGTGTCTCAACTGTACCTATGTCTCAACTGTACCCAGTCTACCCTACAACTATATAGCTCGCTGCTTAACTACCATAGTACGATGCATCGTTGGAGAAATCAACTAGCTAGTCACGACTGTTTCCCGAAACCGTCTGTCTCAAAGTATCGTTCAACCACGTTGGTTTATGACGTCTCGCACGTGGTGGACTAATAACTTATTTTAATTAATCTGTTTGAGATCGAATTAACGCTAGATTTTGTCATATAAGTTACAGACATGGCATCTGAAGACCATTTCTAATTTTTTCTCAGTTATTTTGCTTTATTACCAGACTCAATATTTGGCTCGTTCTTACATAGTAGAGCACGTTCGCACATGCGCAGTCTTCAAAAACGGTGCTTTAAATCTCTTGACAAACTAAAAGACATAAATTACATTTGTATGTATTCTAAATAAATAACACGGGTTGTACTGAATGTCAGCTTGCTTATTTTGCTAAAGATAAGGATTTATTCAGTCTACATCTAATGTAAACTAGAAACTACGACAGCTCGAGAGCTGTCGTTCCAACCACACAAGTTTGCGATGATGTTTGCGAACGTTCGTTTGAACGATGGTTTCGGGAAACACCAAATCGTTGAACTATGCTGATAACGACGGAACTTGCGACCATAGTTGGCTAACGATGCTTTCGGGAAACGCACCCCAGGTTAGATCGACCGCAGTTTCAAGAATGGATGATCGTTTGGCTATGTTTGTTTTTTTGTTTTTTTTTTGTTTTTTTTAAAGGGTGAGTCTGGTGTTAGAGAAGGTCATGGAAGGAATGCGACCTTAGTGTGATTCAAGTCCACAGAATCCGAGAATGTGTCGCACACATGTACTAGACAGTGACCTTGAACCGACACAGAAGTGGGAAGCTTCAGGACAACTGAGGATATAAACTACTGGTTAAGATAATGAGAAAAACTGTATTTTAAAAGATGTTAAGGCAGGCAATTTAATAATTTTTATAGGCCTACTCACGTTCATTTAATTAGTTGTAAGACTTGAACGTGCTTATCAGAAGTCTTGGAATAAAAAACTCGATTCATGGATTGCGTTTGATGTTTTTTATTATTAGCCTATTATTATTTGCATACATGCATGTGTTGGTTGTGCAAAAATGATAATAAATTATTTTTAAAAATTCATTTGCGCTCTGAAGATGAGCGAAAGGTTTAGGTTTGAAACGACATGATCACAGAATTGGTGCACTAACCAATTAGATTTAATTTTAGTCGTAAATGTTGTCATATTTTGGAATTTAAAATGTTTACGTTTCAGAAAGAGAAATGCTATTACACCTTGAGGAGGAAGATGGAGTGTGTGCAATCCTATACTTTACTGGATTACTCTTCCAATTATTCATCAAATTAGATACTTTGTCTTACAAAAATAACCCTGAATGTACAGCTAGCTATAGCCTATTATTATACAGTTCCATGAAACACTGTGTATAGCCTAATGTATAATTGTTTATGACGAATACACACTGAAGGGATGAATGATGTTGATGCGACTTTCCTGTGTGTAATTTACTAATTCAATTGCTCTCAATTTAATGTTCTATGCTTCGAAGATGGACTTTAATGGTTATGATGGCACGATGACATAATGGACGCTCTCTGCCTTTTATAAAATGACTGACTTAACAACTCTTGAGTTAAAACCACTGAATGGAAACCTGTATCGGATTTTAAAGTAATATAATTTGAGAGAGAAGTCTTGAATGTAAATTTTTTTACAAACGTATTTGTGAGGGGGTGTAGTTAATGCAAATATAGCCTGTTATTATTGTAATGCATTACTAAGTACTTTCCCCTTGAAAACGTTAAGTAATTTAATCTGATATTTTTTTGTCTGAAATTAAATTAAATTCTATATAAAACAATAGTGAATTTAACATAAAAAAATTAACGTGTAATGATGAAATGTATGTTTTCATGTAACCTCTCTTAAATACTTTGGTCAGTTCAAGAATAATTTATGTAGTTTTCTATTATTTATTTGAAAGAATTAAAAGAGCAGTTATGTATCCTTGTTTTGTTCAACTGGTCGAGGTTGATAACGGATTCAGAGAGTTCAATACTTTTTAGAGAGATAAAGAAGTATAGGAATCTGTTGAATATAATTAGTAGCTATGGGATAAATTAACTTTTTAGAGTAACTTACCCAACACTGTTAATATACCATACTGTAAATATGAGGAGAGCATGTTTTTGAACCTGGATTTGCTTTGTGTGTTTTAAGCTAGATGTTTTAAAATGTTAAAATGTCCAAATAAAGCCGCGCAACATAACTTAAAGGGATAGTTCACTTTGAAATTAATTTTTGGTATGTTTTAGCTTACCTCAAGGGCATCCAAGATGTAGGTGTCTTTTTTTCCGCAGTAGTTTCAATTTTGATATTTTTAGGTCAAACCGTTCTTGTCTGTCAGTCATATAATGCAGGTCGATGGTCACTGTCTCAAAGAGCATGCACAGAGTCCAAATTAAAACAATTCCCCATCGTCCAAATTAAACAATTCCCCATCGTAAGTACACATTGATGGCCCAAGACACGAAACGAGCGGTTTGTGTGAGAAAACGAACAGTATTTATATCGTTTTTACCTCTTGAACACAGCTGCGTCCAAATGATCTGAGAGCGCGGGCGGGTATAGATATATACACTAGATGTCGCATTGGCTACTGCGAAACCGTAGCCAATGCGACATCTAGTGTATATAGTGTCTGCGCTTTCAGATCTTTAATTTAACATTTCAAATAATCCTGATGCTCGTCATTGCATAATGAGATGACATTGTTTTGCTGACAAAATAATAAACAATAAAAAGTAGGCTACACCTAAATCTGTAAATGATTTTAAATCACAAATAATATATATTTAAAAACAATACATCCAAATCTGTAAATAGTTTTAATCACGTAATATAAACTACCAGGATATCAGTAGGCAACTGAGTGAAAAAAAAAAAAAATCTCTTTTGGAAGTACAGTATAAAAGGCATTATAGTATAATAAAATAAAATAAAATAAAATAATAAACCAAGCTAATACTTTGTCAGACACGAAACACAGTGGGTGGCTCCTTCTGCAACTCACTTGCAACCAGTGTCATGTGACCACTATGCAGCCAATAGGGCTCAGCCTGGTTTCCCCATACGTTAATGTCAGATTTGCTATAAACTATAAACTCTTAGTCGGGCCCGCCAAAATGGGCGAGCACAATCTCCTTAATCCCGGGTTTGTTGGACAATTGGTTAACATTCATACAAGAGATGCATGTTATCTCTCCAGTTTCCGTGCGTCGGACGAACCGCTAGGGATACAAACCTCAAGAAGACACAATGTCTGCTCTTTGTCTTGGAACCCATCGGAACCATGTACTGGATACCCACAATCTTATGTTTCCCTAAACTCCACATACACTCAATCATGCGACATTCCTCGGCAGGAAGAACACAGATGTTGTTATAGTGAGAGTGCGTGCGCCACCAGCGGTGCTGGTGACAATAACAATACCATTCTTAAACTGGACAACTCTTCAGTGTCAGGACTGAAGAATCTGAACGGAATGGACAACGGTGGAAATTACTCCAAATATGACTACTTAACGACTGCCGAACATTTAACCCTAAACCCTCCATCGTGCCGGTCCCTTGAATCCGATTCTGGTTCTTCACTCGTTATGGAGGGGTCCAAGACCCCACCGGGCATCACGAGTCCACTGACATCCCCTGACATCCACACAGCCATACACGGAGGTGAGTCTTTATAAAGTGTTGTATTTAGATGAGAAGATGACCCAGCAAGCAATAGCCATCATTTCACCGTTTCGGTGAATAACCTTGAATGTGGTTACATGTCGTTTTTGCCAAAATAACTTGCGAGATATATTCTAGCATGTAAGCAAAGTCAACAGTGATTACAAGGTGTTTGGTTTCATTTCAAATTGATCTAATTGATGACTATAGTCTTGGGCTATGGTTAGACGTCTATTAAATTTTCACCGACAAATTTTGTCTTGTTTTAGCCTAGACTTCAGGGCTGTGTATTGACGGCTAGACGTCTTTTAAATGCAAAATTGCTTGCCGTGGAGGATCTTGAAGAGAAATCATGCATGTTCTCTAAAAGGAGTTGGACAGTGTGCGCTTTCAAATAAGTGAATTTCGTTGCTTGTGCGTTTGTCTTGCAAACATAAACAAAAATCATTGCAGAATTTTCTTTTTTTTCTAAGGTGCGCTGTGGTTCCCAATTCACACACACACCCGAAAGAAGCGTAAACCCTATTCAAAGCTTCAGCTGAATGAATTAGAGTGTGAGTTTATCCTCAATGAGTTCATCACTCGACAGCGGAGGAGGGAACTGTCGGACCAGCTCAATCTCACGGACCAACAGGTCAAAATCTGGTTCCAGAACCGTCGCATGAAGAAGAAAAGGCTCTTGATGCGGGAACAGGCTCTGTCTTACTTTTAGAGCGAGGCGGATCCTGACTGAGATCTGAGATGATTCATAAAACATCGGAATGATTGCTGATTGTTTTGTTATGAATGGAGGATCAGTTAGCGGTTTCCAAATAGTAGCTAATTCTCATTGAAGCTTGACTGGACTTTAAGTAACCGTGCACACAGCTTAAACGAAAAGTTGATGCGTAAAATAGAAAAGACCAACCCGATCTCCGACTAAATGTATATAATTTACAACTGCAATAAGCATGAACCTGCTAGCCCCACTCCTAAACATAACAGTCATGTGCAAAAATGCTTGTCAAATCTGTTTACTGCAGATTGCCAGGGTAAAGGGACAAAGAGGTTTTATTAGCTTTTATTAGAGCCACCTGACGGCATTGAGGCTTCTAAGTTTGTAGTTCAAGATGAAATTATGATCTTTTTTGTCTCTTTGTTGTAGTCCAGACCAAAGTGCAGCATGGACGGTGCCAGGCTTTAGCAAGTACTAGCCTACTATTGTTGTGATATTTGCATGTGATGTTTACAACGCTCGAACATTCACTCACTGCCGTCTTTCTCAGTGCGGTCAGTTGTGTTTTCCTCTAGGAACGCTGTGTTAATGATATATTGGTTAAAACGGAGTACATGATAGCAGTGTAGGCTATAATACTACTGTTGTGGGTTATGACGTTTTATAATCAGTGCAGTGTCTTCCTGATGTTTGGGTGGCAAATGTCTGCTACACCAATAAGCATTAAATGATTGTATCAGTGTGGGGCTAAGCGTTCGATTCATTTCCAATAAAATGTGATTACCTAATGTTGTCTGTTCTCTGTTATTGTCTATGACCTAACGTTTCTTAGCTGTATCTGACATAAATGTGTCTCTAGCTATAGTTTTAGCAGTCTAAATTAGCCTACTGAAATGTGCTAGAGGCATAGGTTTCGTGAAATAGCCTAAATTTGCTAGTCAGAATTATGAACCTTTTGGAAGTTTGTTTTTAACACGCTCAAATGTAACATTTCTCACCAAAATATATCCAACCCGTCATGGTTTTTATTTTGTATGTACACTACTAATTTCCCAATGTCCTGTAATGAGGTTGTGTAAAAATGAATGCTTTGATACTAGCTTAACGCTTGACATTTAAGACATTTTTGAACGTCAGCATGCATGATGATAGCACTCATTTGTCTTTCCACAATAAATGTCCTTGTTATAAAGGTTTCGACTTTGAGACAGTAGGGCTCTTTACAGCCTCTGGCTGTGGCGTGGACTCGACCTTGAATGTGGCAGTGGGAGGAGTGAGAGAAGAAGTAAAGTAAAGTAAACATTCAGATGTCTTCCTAAACATTTTCATTTAGCTTCCTGATCCAAAAAGAAAAGAAAAAAACTGCCATACAATAATGTTTTTTAACTGTATTAAATGTAACAGAAATCAGGAAACATCCTTGTCACAGATATTTTGAGATAGCAATAGGACAAACAATAATAGCATGACAATTTAATCAAATAACCTGCGAAGTTATTTATATTTAGGTCAAAAAATAATATATATCATCTATCATCATCATCATCATCATCATCATCACTTAACTTGCAAGATAATGGTTACCACCTTTTACGGTGTATGTGAATCTTAATAGTACAGATTAAATGCATTTAAAGAAATAATAATTTAACACTGAAAAACAAGACTAATTTCACAGTTTTTTATACAATTATTATGGCAGAAATAGTTTAATCTACAGGCATACAATCAATTGCTCATTGTCATTATTTATTTGATGATTAAAGCAAGTATTGTATGTAACAAAGAAAATACGTTCATCAGATAAACACATTGTAATCATACATTTATTTCTAAGTATGTAGCATTTCTTGACTTGTTTCTGAACATTATATAAAACAGTGCCGAACGGAAAGATTAATATTACTAATAGTAAATAATGTTATTGTTGTAAGTCGAACTAAGTCGAATGAAATTTAAGAAACTTTCTGAGATATAATCTTTAATGTTTCTAGTCTCATTTCCTCTCATTATCACTCGCTTTTGTGTCCTGAAACTAAAAGCAAGAGGGAATGAAAGGATTCCTGCGGTTTATGAATAATCTGCACTGTGCCGCTGTTGTAAAGGTCTGTCGGTCCGTATTAAACGGTTTTACTGAAAATGTCTATGATTTTTAGGAGGATTGGGCATTAAGATTTTCACGCGAATATAGAGATGTTTTAAAGTTCATTTTTATGTATATACTTTTGTTGTAACCTAATTTGTAACTCAAATCAAATGTCATTTCTGACTTAATGTAAAGCACATTTTAGGTTACCTGAGGAAAGATTAATTCGTTATTTTCTCACTAATCAATAAATTTTTTATAGCCTATTTGATAATCCTGCGGATTTTAAATTAAGGTTAAGAAATAATAAAACGGTTTTAGAAAAGTATGCCATTGTACGTATTAAAATTTATAACATTCAACTATAAAATCACCACCACTGAAACCCTAAAGAACGATCTTTTGAGTTTAGATTTAGGTTTTCGATTTGTTTTGTCAGTGTGGAGAAGGAAGACGATATAAAAAAAAATCACCTTAATTTAGTGTGACAGGAAAATGGCTTTGGATATATTGGAAGGAAGAAACAATTTTGCAGTAAGACCAGGGCATAAATATAATATATGAAGGGATTCTAAATGCAACTTCAAACACCAGCACTCTTTCTCTGAATTTAAAACGGTAGGAAGTAGCGGAGGAAATTAAACATCATAAAGGAGAAACTACAGGGTGCATGACTTGCTGCAACCGAATCCTGTGGGAAGTAAAGGCTCATAAGGTCCTGCGCTCTTAGAACCCTCCATAAGGTCCTGCGTTCTCCGCCTAAAGAATTATTGTTATTCAATTCAAAAGTTATCCCACCCATTTCAACCATACGTTGCTCACATCTCTGTTTCTGAAATGTATTGCTCATCACTTGTTAGGATATTAACTTACAGCGAATAATTAAAATAATTAAAGCTCATATTCTAATGCTGAAATTATTCATACATTTTATTAGCTTCCCATGTTTAAAATATTTCTAAATTCTCAACTAAATTCTATTGTGAGCACATCGGATCCTTGTTATATTTCCCAATGCAGTCCCTGTAGGTACAAAAAGAGTAGGCTACACATTTTAAACGGCAGGGTTCAGAATAGATGACTTCTCAGGCAAAAATAGTAAGCGACTGTAGGCTATTCTTTTATGTGTTCGATGATCTGTTCAGGTCTTTGTGGCTGTTCTACCAACGAGCTGATGAGTTGAATCACGTGTCTTTAACACCATCAGCTTAAAATAACAATGAATACATAACCAACACCATTCTGAAGTTCTAACTTGTAGCCAAGTTAAGTCTGTCTAAATTAATACAACTTTATACACTTTATTAGAGGCTTGTTACAATTTGATATAATTTGATTTGAAATAAAATTGACCAGAAAGGAAGAATTTATTTTATAGTAAAATTGTCATAACCATCCCGATACGAAACCCCTATATTGCAGTCTTGACATTGTGTGTTTTGTTGTTGTTTTGCACATATTTCTATTCATTTCTTTCGTCGCCATGCAGCTTAAATGTGAATGTGGTATATATATAGCTGCATGTTTCATTGGTCCAGCTTTTAAAAGTTGTTGCCGATCACTTACTCTTGACCTTTTTATTTTTGTTATACACACTGCCCTAGTTAATACTTGAAACTGTTCACAGTACAAGCAAGCAAGATGAAAAGTTTGGCTAACATCCAATTAAAATGATGTGAGTCTAGAGGGACAATAACATAATTTCACACGCCTGCCATGTGTAGTGCTTGTTTTATGATAACATATTATGACAGATTTGCCTCAATGAAACAGACAGCTTGCAAAGTTAGCTTTCTAATACGGTTGTTTGTTAAATAGAAAATGACAGACTCGACCAATTCGTACGAGTGAGTACGAGGTAGGCTATCTAAACCCAGTGAT
Source organism: Leuciscus leuciscus (assembly GCF_965113295.1). Lineage (NCBI taxonomy): Eukaryota > Metazoa > Chordata > Actinopteri > Cypriniformes > Leuciscidae > Leuciscus > Leuciscus leuciscus. The sequence continues at coordinate 30,362,526 of NC_138747.1, read as the reverse complement.
GTGTAGGTTTAGAGGCGGAGTCAGGTGTAGGTCTTTCGTTCGAATTCATAAGAATTGGGAAACTCGTAAAATATGTACGATTTAGCAAAAATCGTACGAATTCGTTCGAGTGAGGTCGTATATTCGTACGAATTAGCCACCTCGTAAAATACGTAGGCTAGCCTACGAACTGCCGTGAGATCGGGTTGGACTTTTACACCGGCCTTCTAATGCATATCCTGGCCCTGCACAGCACTGCACATTGTGTCTCTCTTCATGAAGCTCAAATGAGCTGATTATCTGGATCAGATGTGTTAGATAAGGGCGACAGAAAACCTAACCAAACCAAATCCGAAACTAACAAGAACCTCAAACCAATTAATAGTCCATTAAGTCCATTAAATAAATTCTTTCTATTTATGCACTAAAGGCACATTCATTTCAATATTTTTTTTAATACTATTGAAAACTGTAACACTCTGTCCTGCAAATGTGTAGGCTATATGCCATAATATGGCATTACAAGTACATACTTAGATTGAAATATTATGTAGTGAAAAAACTAATAGGCTTCTTCCAGAGCACCATGATCTCGTCGTCTTTGAAACAGTCAATTCAGCCGGCTTTACCTTGAGTGAACCACTCCAACGTGTGAAACGTTTCTAAATTGATATACGAGAATTTCAACTTTGGATCACGTGTCTTAGCGCGAGTTAGTGGTGGGATATAACGTGTCATCTCGCCTTCCCAATTTTTTTCTTCTGTTCGGATCCAAAGCATTCATTTTGATCTACCGGAGAACTGAAGGGAATAATGTTTAACTCTTTCAATCTAGGTAACTTCTGCTCCCAGTCTTGTAAACAACGGACTTCCGAGTTTGGAGAGCGGGCGGAATGCGCCACAAAACTCTTCCTCCCCAGAACCCTTTACGCCCCAGAATATTCTACCGTTTCTTCGCTTTTACCACAAGCCCAGTCACGGCAAATCACATATTCGTATTCCACTAACTTCACGCAAGTTCCGCCAGTCAGGGATTTATCATATGAGTTGAATCAGTCGGGTAAGTGGCACAACAGGGGGAACTATTCCTCTTATGCGGAGGAGGACAGAGATTGCCTTCCGCCGTCAGCCACCATGACGGAAAAGTGGATGAAGAACGAAAATGTCTTCAGTCACCACTATCACCCGGGTATTAACCATTCCAGCACTGGCTTTTACTCCAACACTGGAAAGACCAACGTTTTTTCGCAAAGTTTTGGTCGTTTTTTGGACTGTTCCAATAGCGGATTGGAAGATAACTGTTTGCAGAAAGGCAGCTCTGGAAAGCCGGAGTCTTCAGTCCTCGTCAGTGCTGGAGATGTAGAGAAAGAGCATGAGAAAAACAGAACCTCGGGTTCTTTTCAAACCTCGTCGGGGACAAAAAACGACAACCAAACCAAATCCGGTTAGTATGTGTTCGTCGCTGTAAAATGTTGGCTAGAGCGGTGTTTCGTATTAGATTTTATGTGGAGTTTTATAAGCATTCAAGGGGTTTTATTATAACCTGGCTACAAAGCTTTTTCTGTGAGCGGGAAGAATTTTTACAATGGGAAAGGTCTTTGAAAAAACACCATGTTTCACACAATGTGTTAGTCAGTCAAATTGTGCGAGGAAGCAATGGTGACAAATAGTAACTTTGATCATGAACTTGTATCGAACGTTTTAATGGATGTTACTTTTAGCAGCCAATAATAAAAAGCAATTGAGCAGAACGTTGCTTTCAGCATCTGAGAAGAGGAAAACCGCTGTAAGTAAAACCACAGCAAAAACCTTTCGAAAATATAATTCTATAATTTAGCAGAAAGTTTAATGCGTTTTTGAAAATAACTTTTTCTGAGAAATGCATTAAAGTTAAAACAAACCCGTTACTTCGCAATAGTGTATCAATTTGAATAGCCCGACTGTATAGACGAGATCGTTCTCTCCATTTATTTTATTATTGTTTATTTAATGGTGGCACGTGACATAAAATCCACTGCCAAAGTTATATTTTAATATTTTACATGTTTGTTGTTGTTGTTGTTTTTATGGGGGGAAAGGTTAATTAGTAACAAATAGAGTACATAGGCTGTTACTAATATTGTTGTTTTTCATTATTAAAGTTGCTGGTAGTGATACATCCATAATGAAATAAAGCCAGTAATTGATCATTTGATAATAGCATTGCTATGGCAGTTTTTGACCTCTCTCTTTCTTGTTTAATTGCTCTTAGCTACCCCACGGCTGAGGAAGAAGCGATGTCCATACACCAAGTTTCAGATCCGAGAACTGGAGCGAGAATTCTTCTTTAATGTTTACATCAATAAAGAGAAACGGCTTCAGCTCTCCAGAATGTTAAACCTCACTGACCGACAGGTCAAGATTTGGTTCCAGAACAGACGGATGAAGGAAAAGAAGTTGAGCCGAATTCACCTGCAATATTTTTCTGGAAACCCCCTATTGTGAACTGTGAACTTTTCTTCGAGGGACAAAAAGTATGTGACTTTTGAAAGGCATCGATCTTTGTGTATAGTTGTGAATAGAGTGAATGTTTCTCCGAGATATGCTGTGCAAATACAAACAAACATTTGCGTCAACTCGGAGACAATGAAAAAGCATGTTTCGTTATTGTATGATTCAATGCAACAGTACTTAACCTCTACAAAGCTGTTGTAATTATTCTCATTACTGGCTCAGCTTTTAAAAACAAGCTGCTGAAAAACCAACGCAGTGTTAAAAATCTCTTCGCACCATTTTATTGTTTGCGTTTTCCATATGCCGTGAAGAAGCAAAAATGCTTAGGCTACACGATTGGACGTGCAAAAAAAAAAAAAAAAAAAAAAAAAAAAAAAAATATATATATATATATATATATATATATATATATATATATATATATATATATATATATATATATATATATATAATACTGGGAGGAGATCCCGGGGAAGACCTAGGACACGCTGGAGAGACTATGTCTCCCGGCTGGACTGGGAACGCCTCGGTGTCCCCCCGGAAGAGCTGGAGGAAGTGTCTAGGGAGAGGGAAGTCTGGGCATCTCTGCTTAGACTGCTGCCCCCGCAACCCGGCCCCGGATAAGCGGAAGAAGATGGATGGATGGATATATAAATATATGTTCGATATGTTCAAATATGTTCAAACTCGCATATAATGTTTAAAAAAATCCCGTAAATCAGATGTGAATATGAATGGCTAAGAATGTTGTTTTTCGGTCAAGTCAAGGTAAGAATAAATTTTGTAATTTAACGTTTGACTTAAAAGTAAAAAAAAAATATGTTTTAGAAAATGTTTTAATCATCCAGTGTAATAATGCTTGACATAAATCACATAAAGTACTTTATTATAACTATAGCCTGTTAGGCCTATTTGATATACATTTGAAGTGAACACAGGCTGAAGTTATTGAATTGCAACTTCATCATTAATGCGTAATTACAAAAAAATAATTAAATACATGACATAAATACAAGCGTCAATATGAATGGCATTAATGTATATATTAGTTTAACATAAATAGCATGGTCAGTACATTTGACAGTCACTTTAACCATATTTCAAATACAATATAATGATTCATTTACTTTTAAAGTAGCCTAATTAAAATAGTTTATTTATAGTCAACTACTTGCATTTCAATTTAAACTACATTTTAATCCAATTGTAAATAACCTCCAATTAAGTGTACGAAAACTTTACATTCAATTAGCACTTATACTTGTATTCTTTTAAAGTACAGTAGTCTGCATTTCGAAGTGGTTCATCAAAGTTGTCCTAAGACAAGAACGGGTATTGTTCAATTATATGTATAACTTTGATGAAATGTGTTGATCCACTTCAAATGTTGGCTACTGTATAATATTTTCTTAAGCCCTCTTTTTAAAAGTATGCTAAAGTGTAGGCCTACTTATTTTTCACAAGGGAAAGGATCATTTGCGCTTTGTCAAAATCTCGTCCAGTCTAGAGACAGTCTAAAGGCAGACGCAACACGCAAGTGATTGTTCCTTCAACCGAGATTCTTTCTGCTGTCAGAAAGAGAAGGCACAATTTATATTTGTAGCTGTGCTTTCACAACATTTTAGACATGTAAATATGTAAGAACATGTCAAGTCGGTGTTTAAACAAAGAGGTCTAAAAAACATGTTCATTTTTTGTTATGAATGCACCTAACACATAAAAATCAACTTTTTTTTACTGATTAAAGGCGCTCTTTTAATTAAACAAATATTTTGTTTTATCATTTAACCCCATAAGCACTGCATGGTTACTTTTTACTTTTCTTAAAACTAATTATTATTATTTTTTTAACCTATTTTGGAACTTTTGGTAACCCACGAACAGGTCTCTAGGCTATCTAACAAAGAAAATGAGCACGGCAGGCGTTATGGAGATATATAATAAATAATTAATCAAGATTAATGAAGAATGTTTTGATAATAATGCATTGCATGTAAACTGTTTAGGAGGTCAAACATTGTCTACCTTTAAAAAGCACAGGTCTGAGGGAATTCTGTTATGACGTGTCTGGATAAGGAGAAACTCCATCAGAAAGCAGCTCTAAAGGAGCTTACAGAGAACATGAGGGCGGTTCTCAACGTTGCTGGGGGTTTTTGGTTTGTTTTGTCTTTCAAAATAATCGATTAAAGATTGATTGAATTGAATTGATTAACTGTTTAATTTTAGGCTAATATAAAATGAACATTTTGCTTCGCTCTATAAATTAATGGAACAACTCAATAATAAAAAAATGTGTTGCTTAACTAAACGGGGGTGCATTTCCCGAAAGCATTGTAAGCCAACTATAGTTTACATTTACATTTATGCATTTGGCAGACGCTTTTATCCAAAGCGACTTACATTGCATTTCAAGGCACACATTTACATTCTTAACAGTTTATCAGTTTGTTATTCATGTGTAAAAACTACTGACTATTATTATTTTTAATAGGAGCGTAAGGGACGCTCAGAGGGTTCGGTTAGCAAGTGAAAATGTGGGTTCTTAATCAATCAATTACTCACAGGAACAACAAACATGCACCAGTCCATATTGTGAAAAAAAAAAAAAAAATATATATATATATATATATATATATATATAGGCCTATATATATATATATATATATATATACACCTGTATACATATAGACTGGACTGTCCCCTGATATTTGTTCAGGGATATCTTTACTTGTCTAGGCTTGTTCAAGCATTAATAAAGATATATACGTTGTTGGGCTTTTTGTACATAGTCGCTCCCAAATGTTGCTCGGGACATTTGAACCTGGTAGAAAGTCCTTCCTAAGTGGAAGGATTGGTGTTGTCATCATCCAAGTTTCGGAAGAGGGATTGACCAAACCACAGGTCTAACATAAATCCAATCTTGAACCTGAACTGCAACTGTATTACTTATACGTCCATGCAGGTCCAGGGAAGGTATGGGTCACCTTGCCCACTGGCCAGAGGGCTTGTGGAAACTGTGGGTCCATGATGAGCACTGGTCAACCCTGAGCTTGTTGTTGTCCTTTTGCCATTTTTGTCTTTCATTGAGATTTGGCAGATAGGGATTAATACATCTATAGCCAGGAATTGGTCAACAAGTATTTGGTTAGGCCTCCATCTCCTGGTTCCCAAAAGATTACTGGAGTCATACATTACTTATGGGAGAGAAGAGTCATGGTGACCCATGAGCAGAATGCTGGGTGTGATTGGGTCTGGGTCTGTAATATACGATGATACGCTTGACATTCACAATGCCCTCCACCTCAATGAGAACAGTGTGGAGGACAGTTTCAGGGACTTATCTGTTCCTTTACAATGACTTTCAAGGCTTGTTTCACTGATTTTACTCTTCTCTCCCCAAAACCACCAAAATGTGGAGGAATAAATCTGAAAAAGATTTTATGTTCAGCTAATTGATCCTTTAATCAAGCCGCCATTGCTTTATAGGCCTGTTTAATCTCTGTTCCCTCCAACAAATTTGGTACCACTATCAGAGAAGAGCTGGAAAGGCTTCCCTCTTCTAGCTATAAAATCTCCAGAGACATCAAGAAGGCATCAGTGTGGAGACTCTCAAGTAGATCCAGATGGAGGCATCAGGTGATCATACACTTGAAGACTATTTCCCCATCTCTTTTCAGTTTGTTAGCAGTCCAAAACAGTCCATTCCAGTGGAATATAAGGGGGTCTTGTAAAGATGAACTGGTGGGAGATCGGCCATCATGGGGATGTTAGGTTGGGCACGCCACTTTTGACATTCAACACAGATGAGTTGATGTTTCTTCATGACTCTTAAAATCCAATAGGTGACGTCTGAGCTCTGCAAGGACTTCCTTTGGCATCATATTCATTGATAAGGAGTTTAGTTAGTTGTTGATGGGGATTGAGAACTAGGGATGCATGGCATTCAGAATACGACAAGAAAGAATTCTGTAGGATACACCTTTGAATCCTTGCTCATAGCCGCCCTGCCTTTCTCCTTACTGCCTTGTAAGCTCCTTTGAAAGCTTCCACACTCCTCGTTCATCGCCTCCTCTCGGTGTAATTAGAGGATGCATTTCCTTTCCTCGCTTCCTTTTCTCGCATCTGAGCTCCACCCCCTTAGGACGCGAGAGAACGATGGACCGGAGTATCCTCCTCAGGATGCTTACACACTGGGTGCTTCTCAATATCCCTCCTCGTTTCCTCGCTCCTCCGTCCTCCATCCGATGACCAGGAAACCGATCGAGCTCAGCCATCTTGAAGGACATCTCAATTCTCGAATTGCACCGTGAGGATGCGAGGATCGAGGAGTGAGGAGGCTTCCAAAGGAGTTATGAGTGAGGATGCACAGATGTATCCTATGCGGAAGTCTTTCTTGTCGAGAAACCTGACGCACGTATAAATTCTCCTCCCCCTTCACATCTGTTACAATCATTTTAATTTATACTTTAACTTTGCAGTTTAAATAAACCACACATCTCACATATTTCAACAGGGTATCTTGCTTTATTATTATTTATTAAGAATTTCTTAAATAACCAAACTAAAACAACATAAGGACAGATCATTTGAGCGCAGCTGATGACGCTGTGAAGTGACGCTCGAGTGATCAATAATTTCCAATGTATAAATAAGCTTTCCAACAATAGGAATATTTTATTTAAGAACAAGTCTTTGTTCTAATTACTGGTTCAGTAATGGAAAATTTCATGTTAGACAGCTCTTTAATAACGAAGGTCTGCTGAGTTTCTTTCAGAATATAATATACCACTAACTCCCAAAGAGTTTGCCACAGTTATGGATGTTATTCCATCTGGCATACTCATGCTTTTCAAAAATAATACTCTCTCTTTGGGTTCATTATCTTCTCCTGAACCTGCAACACACCTATTGGTGAGATATGTTTCACTGAAAAAAAAGGAAGAAATTATAAAGTAAGAGTTCTATTCCTTGAGAACATTATTTCTGCCCCTCCTGCAATCTCATATTGGAACGGACTTTTTGATCATTTAAACTGGAAAAATATATGGTCCATACAACAAAGGTTTTTCCTCACAAACAAAGTAAAATGAATATCTTTAAAATTAATTCATAATAAATTCAGATCTGATTTTGACACCAATTTCTCTTTCTGTCAGAATGACACTGAAACTCTTCTTCACTTTTGGTCGTGCAGTTATACTTTGCAACTTTGGAAAGATGTTAGTTGGTTTATCTCAAGCAATATCTTGCAAAATTTCTCTATGAATCCCAAAACTGTAATTTTTGGATTTTTTGAAGCAATTTCATCCTCTTTTAACCCAAAAGCACTCAGAACATGTACAATTTACAAGACCTACAAACGTTTTACCTTAATGTTTAGATTTATTTTCATTTCAGTAATGCCCTCTTTCTTTCTTTTTTCCCCCATTGTTGTTTATTTCACTGTCTAACTGTTTTTTTTTTGTGCTGTGCTGTTGTTGAAGTGTTTTATTTCACTGTTCTTTGTATTTTTGTTATTGTTAATTTACTATTGTTCCAGTTTTGTTGTTTCACACTGTAAACTGAATGTTCAAATAAAGCATTAAGGAAAATTCCTCGATTCCTCCGTCCACCTTTTCTTTCCTTGCAGACTTCCCTCGCAGACTTCCCTCGCATCCTACAGGGGTGGAGCTGAGACGCGAGGAAAGGAAACGAGGATGCAAAAATAAGAATTGAGAAGCACCCTCGCCTCCTCGAGGTGTAATTAGAGAATTGAGAGATGACTGAGTTCGATCTGTTTCCGGGTCACGGGCTGGAGGACACACACCAATTTGGGTGCTTCTCATTTCTAATTTGAGCATCCTCGTTTCCATCCCTCGCGTCTCCAGATTACTGGCTGGAGGACCGAGGAGCCAGCAAACGAAATTACAATTAAATTAAAAATATATAAATTACATTAAATATATTAAAGCTAATGAAACAGGTTTCAAGTGTTTTTCAATTGTCCGATGAACGTCCTCCTGTTCATTCTCCCCATCCTTCTTTTATTTTTATTGCATTTAAAAGTAATAGCACAGTGTACTCTACTTGGGCGAAGAGACCTATAAATATTAATGTACCGAATGTTTGAACGCAGTTCTTCATTAATCAGTAGAGTTTGGAAAAAAAGAGAAGATATAAGCCTAGGCTACATGTCCCCTTGAATGATAAAAGTGGGGCACTATACAATTCAATAAAAGTGGAACATGGCACGAAGTGGAACGAATTGTTTCAGATATCATCCAGGTGGTAACAGAAAGTATGTCATAAAAAAACGTCAGTATATGGACTCAATAGAGTGCCAGTCAGATTCATATTTTACCAGCATATTACCAAGAGCAGTCGCAACAATGATGCGTTTTAATGTGAAGAGTAGGACGGGCTTGTTAAAAAAAAAAAATCTTATTTTTCTCAGGAGCTCATTTCACATGGTGCACAAAGGCGCTTCGCCCCTCAGAGGCTGCTGTTACACTGGGACCGTTTTATAATAATGGTTAAAAAGGCGAGGACAGCAGAGTGATGGAATTAATATGTGGAGGAGCTCGAGCCGTCGCGGGAAGAATAAGGTAATAGCCTACACTTTGGCACTATATGACTTAAACAGCACGTTAAGAGCTGATTATTTTTTTCATATTTCAGGAAATAGGCTGCCGTAGATGTCGAATTTGTGCGGTCTGTTGTTTTAGGTGTAGGCCTATTGTGGTCTCATACTCATTATCTTCAGAGAGCTTTCAGATTTTTAATGGCGTTCATGTGTCTTTGAGTATTTTTTCCGTACGTCGTATTATTTGATTGGATATAGACATACGTATGCATATCCACCTCTAAATATATGAAAGGAACGGTTTGAAGTGTAGCTAGCCTGGGGTGCGTTTCCCGTACAACTATATAGCTCGCTGCTTAACTACCATAGTACGATGCATCGTTGGAGAAATCAACTAGCTAGTCACGACTGTTTCCCGAAACCGTCTGTCGCAAAGTATCGTTCAACCACGTTGGTTTATGACGTCTCGCACGTGGTGGACTAATAACTTATTTTAATTAATCTGTTTGAGATCGAATTAACGCTAGATTTTGTCATATAAGTTACCTGAGAGAGACAGAGACAGTGTGTGTGTAAACCTGTGGCACCTGTAGTTTATCACACACACATGGCATCTGAAGACCATTTCTAATTTTTCTCAGTTATTTTGCTTTATTACCAGACTCAATATTTGGCTCGTTCTTACATAGTAGAGCACGTTCGCACATGCGCAGTCTTCAAAAACGGTGCTTTAAATCTCTTGACAAACTAAAAGACATAAATTACATTTGTATGTATTCTAAATAAATAACACGGGTTGTATTGAATGCCAGCTTGCTTATTTTGCTAAAGATAAGGATTTTTTCAGTCTACATCTAATGTAAGCTAGAAACTATGCTTCTCGTTCCAACCACACAAGTTTGCGATGATGTTTGCGAACGTTCGTTTGAACGATGGTTTCGGGAAACACCAAATCGTTGAACTATGCTGATAACGACGGAACTTGCGACCATAGTTGGCTAACGATGCTTTCGGGAAACGCACCCCTGTTCAGCTGATGCGTGGTTTAGTTTGATGTTGTTGAGATTGACTTCCTGGCGACAACAAGAAACGTCAGTCTTCATTACGTCAGTTGGCCTTCATCAAGGCCGTGCATTTCCGCCAAATTATCCTTCCTTACACACACCTCAAATGGCATTGTAAATGAACCACCGCCGCCGGTTCTACAATAGCCTACACTATCATTTCTATCCTTTCAACATCTTCCTCGGTTTTATATGGTGGCCAGTAAAAAATTATATGGCTTCCAGTGGGTGAATTGGGGATATAAACCCAGAGGTTGAAAGCAACGATCTCCCTGCTTTGTTGGTAGACATGCTTTGATATTGTTGGCGAACAGGGTGATTTCGTGGGGTGTTTCAAAATAAGTGTATCTTGTTTCATATTTAATTGTTAGTTAATTGTGACAGTGTGTTTTGGAGGCGGTATGTTCAGTTTCATCATATTAGCATTTGTTTTTTGTTTTCATTTGATAAGCAAACGTGTAAAATAAGAGGCACATAATCCTAATGTTGGACTCTATTTTAATAAAATATTGTGCAACTGACAGTGTACCGAAAATAATTAAAGTAGGCCTAATATGGGGTAGGTACAATCATTTTTGTAAAACAAATGAAATGGATAAAAGACGTATAGGCCTACCTTTCCTGTCGCAACATTTGTATCTAAAGTAAGTGCAATCTCTCATGAATCGGAATTATTCCTCAATTAAGTTAAAAAAAGCTCTTCTGAAGCCTTTTTTGTCACATAAGACATGTTTTTAAATGCATATGTTCACCTATAGTTCTGTTTAGCCACAGGTTGAGGTGTAGCTATTGTGTATTTTTACAGATTAATTTATGTGTGCTTGCTTCGTTTTTAGCTCTTTTCTGATTATACAGAACAGAACGATTAAGGATTCTCTATTTTTATTTATCTAGGCGATACATTAAAAACTGCATCTACTGAGCTACAATTGTAAGCCTTTTTAAGATTTACGCAATTTAATTAGTAAAATTCCACCAAATTGAATTGAGTTCAATTAAGGATTATTCAATTCAATTTGATGGAATTTGAAATCTTAAAAAAGGCTTCTTTTTTTTGAGTGTAGCCTTCGCATTGCATAACTGCAATGCCATTATCTTTAACATAACTCATGTCATCTTCTGTTAACTTCCACAGTGCATATCTTGACATGCAGAACATTGTAGGGTTTATGGAATGAAAGGTGCTCATTGGAAACTGTTGATGTGTTCAGATTTGTTTCTTAATTTGTTTAATACAAACTAAAATGTGTGTTTAGATAAACCAACCTGGTACAATTCATTTGATTATTTGAGGCTGACTGAAAGTTATGTAAGTAGATTTGCACTTAAGTGATAAGGCTTAGTTCCGTGACTTTTAGGCGCAAAGTATTGTACCTAAACTACTACTTATTGTACTAAGTACCAAAGTATTGTACACATTACATAGGCCACTAAACGTCAATTACATAATCAACTTCTCAATATGGAATTCTATCAGAATTAATATTTCTAATGTAAATGGACTGAAAATAACAACAGTAGCCTAAATCCAATAACAGACACAAGCTACCGGGCAGAAGTTTGGAATAATGTTTTAATATTTTTTTGAAAGAAGTCTCTTCTCACCAAGGCTGCATTTGTTTGTGAAATATTATTACTTTCTTTTTAAATGTTTGAATTTTCTACTTTTATATATTTTAAAATGTAATTTATTCCTGCTATACAAAGCTGAATTTTCAGCATCATTACTCCGTCCTCAATGTCACACGAACCTTCAGAAATCATTTAATATGTGGACTTGCTGCTCGGTTATTTTTAATTAATATTGGTTTTCGATATATTAAAAGTTTTATATAAAGTTTTTCCCCCAGGGTTCTTTGGTGAATAGAAAGTTCAATTAGGCTAAAAAAAATCATATTTGAAATATAAATATTTTGTAACATTAGCCTATACATGTCTTTACAGTTACTTTGAATCAATTTAATGCGTCCTTGATGAGTACAGTTATTATTATTATTATTATTATTATTATTATTATTATTTACTTATATTACTTTTTTTGAATGATTGTGTCGCGGTTTCTACAGCAATAATATTAAGCAGCCAAACTGTTTTCAAATTGATAATAATAAGAAGAAATGTTTCTTGAGCATCAAATCATCATATTAGAATGATTAAGGATCACTGAAGACTGGAGTAATGATGCTGAAAATTCAGCTTTGATCACAGGAATAAATTACCTTTTAAAATAAATAAAAACGATGTTTGTATATTAATATTTCACAATATTACTGTTTTTAATGTAGGCCTATTTTGATTAAATAAATGCTGCCTGTGGTGAACATGAGAGACTAATTATTCCAAGCTTTTGACCGGTGTTGTAAAATAAATGTGTCTGGTAGTGGTCAATTAATAAATCCCCAATCCATTGAGGCAATTTAAAATGAACACATCAATGAACACTAGATGTCACTGTCCTCCAACCATGTCAAACCAGGTTGGGTTGCATTTAATAACATTGCAATTTGCCGACGGTCCCTGCTTACTGTCTCTCAGCCTCCTGCTCATAGAGACCCATTTATATTATAAAGCTCGTTTTGTGGCAAAACTGGGTTGTAGCTCGTTGTCTACGACGTTACTATGTTTGTAAATAGGTGTCATTTGTGTTTTAACAACGTTTAGCTCACGACTGAATTTAATTTAATTTAATTTAATTTCATATAATTTTTGCATATGGAAGTCAATGCCTACCGCCAACTGTCTGGTGAACAACCTTCTTCACAATATCTTATTTTTTGTTCAGCAGAAGAAAGAAACTAATACAGATTTGCAACAACATGAGGGTGAGGAGATGATGGCAGATTTTTGGGGGGTGAACTGTTCCTTTAACTTGTGAGCTCGGCTGTGGAAACTTCAAGAGCTGAAATGGCTGTCAGATAAAGGAGACATCTATGTGGACTGGGCCAAGGTACACTCAACATGTGGCCTAAAGTCAAGAGTGTGAATTTGCAAGTGTCCACCAGCAGGGAGCAGCCTTCCTTTCTCTGAGCCTGTAACCACATAGGGGACCGCATCAGTTTGTAACATCTAAAAATATTTTGTAACATTTGAGTGATTTGGACAGCACATCTTATCATTAGTTTAGGCTAGTGTTAGTATAGTTATTACATAAGTTATTTCATAGTTAATTTATATTTTGAATATTGATAAATTGATATTCTTTTTTTCTGGTCATCATTAAGATTTTCACTCATTACCTGGCAGGACCTAAATTAAGTAAAATATTTGTAGGGTGAACTAAGGGTGATTGGGACAGTAGGCTATAAGCCTATACTCAACTCAGCTTGTTTAACCATCAAGCTGAAAACATTCAGTGATATGTGTAAGAAGAGAGAAGTGAAATCAAGTGGGAGGGCAGTCATCTTGAAAGCAGACAGGTCTCTGTTTGGACGCATCATGATGGCACAAGTACGTAGTCTTAACATGGAGGATATCCTTTCTCATCCTCTTGGTCCATTGCCCTTGGCACTCTCCACACTAGATGGATTGCTGAGAAAAACAAACAAAGCTACTATGGCCACAGCCTTGCAGAAAAATGTAGCACTACAGGAAAAACACCCAGAAAACTCTGCCACAGTGGTTGATGGGATGAACTTAGTCCAACGAGTTAAAGGTGATGAAGTTACTTTCAGAGATGTTGCCACAACAATCCTGGGTATGGCTCTGAGGGAAGGCAGTCAGAGTAGAAGAATAGATGTTGTGTTCGACACATGCAAGCAGAACTCAATCAAAAATAGTGAAAGATCTTTACGGGGTGAAGAGACTGGTCATGAGTTGTAAGATATCACAAGCACACAGATGGTGAGGCAGTGGAGGAACTTCCTGACTAAAGTCAATAGCAAAACTAGTCTCATTAGCTTCATAGTGAATGAATGGAGGAAGCCAGAATACAGAGAAAAGCTACAGGAGAAGATTCTATATGCAACTGTGATTGACAAATGTTACAGAATCACATATCAAGACAGTGAGGAGGTGTCAACTCTTCAATGTAAACAAGAAGAAGCAGATGGACGACTACTTCTCCATGCCGCCCATGGCGCAAGAGAGGGATACCAATCTATAGTTATCTGTTCAGAAGACACAGATGTCTTTAGCATTCTGTGACAAGATTGAGGCCCCATTGTTCCTGAAGTGTGGCACAAGAACCCGTACAAGGCTGGTAGCTATCAGGAAGGTTGCAGCCACTGTTGGCATGGACACTTGTCGGGCTCTCATTGGGTTGCACGCCTACACAGGATGTGACACTGTAAGCGCTTTTGCAGGCAAAGGGAAGACAAGGGCACTTACACTCCTGATGAACAACAAAGAAACACAAGACACATTCTTGAAGTTGGGCCAGGAATGGGTCCTCTCACCAGAACTGAGCAACAAACTGGAGGCATTTACATGTGTCCTCTATGCCCCAAAAGCATCAACCACCATGATCAACAAGCTCAGGTACCACCTTTTCTGTGCAAAGAAAGGTGAAATCGAGAGTCATCAACTCCCACCGTGCAAGAATAGCTTGAGGCAACACACACTGCGAGCTAACTATCAGGCTGGTATTTGGAAAAGATGTTTAGAAAAGGACCCACAAGTGCCAAGCCCTGTTGGCAGAGGATGGAAGATGGAGACAGAGGAGGAAGGTGAACAGTTGGTGCTGCACTGGATGGAAGGCCAGCCAGCACCTGAAGCTTTCCTGGATCTACTCGCATGCAACTGCACAAAAAAAAGTTCACTCCCACGATGTATGTGTCTTGCAAATGGCCTCAGGTACACAGACATGTGTAAACTGACAGAGTGTGAAAACCAGGTGACCTGTGTAGAAAGTTCAGATGAAGACGAGGACGACATGGAAAATGATGATGATTAGATAATAAAATAATGGACATTAACATACAAACCAGTCTTTGATTAAATATATTCACTTTACAACCTGTTTCTTTATTGACTTTTACAACTAATAGGTCTCCATCCTATTTGTTCAATCTATTCACTCTATTCTATTTTGAAGACTTGTGCTGGCTGCACAAGTCTAATTTAAGGCTCTCACAAATATATATTATGGGTATATTATACATTTTCTAAATCATCAGAGTGCCTTGAGTATTGAAGTTGTTGAGTTTTGTGTCCGTGGTGTTCTTTCATGCCACAGGGATAAAAGAAAGCATACAGTTTAGGTGGAAATTGTGAAAAAATTTGTGTTATTTCTGGTTTAAAGAAGTCAGACAGATTCAGTACTGGGCTTAAATGAAAGCCTAAAAGGTCTCCTTTCCAACGATACCAAGCACCATATTATAGAATATTTACAATATCCCTAGCATGAGCCTAAACCAGATATACACCAGATTTCAAAAACAGAATTTATCTTAGGGGGTTAGTAACTTCATGAGCTGAAAAAAGTGATTTCGCTACCACCCCTGCACTGCTATCGTGATTTTTCTAGTACTAGGGGTGTATACCTTGCCAAAAATCACTATGAGACTTTGTCCCCCCAGATGATACCGATGGACCAAATTTGGGGCCCTGGCTCATGGACTATTAGAGCTCAAACATGACACTCTGGGGCTCAGGTCAGGAAGCAGACAGACTGGCTAAACCGACCGTCTGCTAGCTGTCTCACGTCACCAAGGTCAGATAAATCCCATCACACAGAGCCTCTTTCACCTAGATATCATCATATAGAGACTGTGTCTGTTCCCCGAATTAGGACATAGAAAAAACTTCCAAACCCATAAGGGTAAAAATGTAATTGGTGTTCAACAAATAAAAAACAGATATAATACAAATGAGCAAATGATAAAGCTTGGGTTGCTGAATATTAGATCCCTTACTTCAAAAGCACTTATTGTTAATGATATGATTACATACTATAATCTAGATGTGCTGTGTTTGACAGAAACCTGGCTAAAACCAAACGATTACATTACTTTAAATGAGACCGCCCCGCAAGATTACTGTTATAAACATGAACCTTGTCTGAAAGGCGGAGGTGTTGCTGTAATTTATAGTAATATTTTTAGAATTACTAAGAAGTCTAGTTTCTAATATAATTCTTTTGAAGTTCTCCTTTAAAGTTGTCCCGATTATTTTCTGCCTTTAGCTCTCTTTTTCAGATATGGCACTTTCCTTCTGAGGTATATGATGGCCCTCTTTACGATTCGCTAAATAAAAAACAGAAAGAAAAAGAGAGAACACACAAAAGAAAACCTTCTCCACACAATTTACAAGCAGAAGATATTTCATATCGTCACCTTCCTAAAATAATTGATGATCAAATGACTTAGGCAATTATTTTAGGAAGGTGACAATATTTCAAAATTTCATATTAATTTGAACTGAAACAATCAGAATATATAAAATTCACTTAATGTTTTGTATAAGCTCAGCCTTGCATTGCACAGCCCTGATGCCGTATTCAGCTTAAGTCGTCGTCTTCCTCTGAGCGGGTGGGTGTGGACACAGTCCTGTGTAAAACATCACATGTTAATATGGTTCTCATGAAGGAACTTATGTTCATATTCAAGTGATTTGTTTTGAATTAAAATGTAGGAAACCGGTTTCAGATTGCTGGACTAGCTCACCTCTGGCAGAGACATAGATCGGAGGAAGCCTGAAAGACTGCGGTCGGCTGGAGATCGTGGACTTTTCCTGTTGACGATACATAAGAATAAGAAAACACCTTAAAGGGATAGTTCACCCAAAAATGAAAATTCTGTGATCATTTACCCTCCCTCAAGTTGTTCCAAACCTGTATGACTTTCTTTCTTCTGCTATACACAAAAGAAGATATTTTAAAGAAGGTTGGTAATTAAACAGTTGCTGGTCCCCATTGACTTCCATAGTATATTTTTTTCCTACTATGGAAGTCAATGGGGTCGATCAGACATTTGGTTACCGACTTTCTTCAAAATATCTTCTTTTGTGTTCAGCAGAAGAAAGAAAGTCATACAGGTTTGGAACAACTTGAGGGAGAGTAAATTATCACTGAATTTTCATTTTTGGGTGAACTATCCCTTTAATACAGTGCTCAACATATGAACGCAGGCTTAATATTAATAATGACTGATGATGGTTGAAAAAACATATTCAATACTATGATAGCTTTCTTACCTTCATCGTCGCAATGCCTTCTGGGCGTCTTTGAGGCGGTGGTTGTGGATGTGGTCTCAGTCTAGGAATGTCTGAAGCACACAAAGGTTTTGCAGTCTGAGCAGGACTGACACATGTCTGGGGCAGAGCCGGATTATCCATAAGGGCACTTGGGCCTTTCAGGTATAGTGTGCACTTACTATCTTTCTTATAGAGCTTTTGTGAGATTTGGAGATCTCCACTAGGTATTTTAGTCGCTCTTGCTTTTGTTCTGTGAGGTTACTGTTCATCAACTGTTTTTCTCTCAAGCGGTCACTCTGATGTTTAAAGCCGTCTGTCCTCTCTTTCCTGCACAAAAAAAAAACAAAAAGAGGGTCAAACACTGTTACTGTCTTCAGTTCCCAGACTTCCCACAGATTAGATAAGAAAGTGTGAAGAAATCATGGTTGTGCACAAGAAACTTACATCTTTTTCATTTTATACTGATAGCGATTGTCGTTCTGTTCCTTTTGGTCCATGATGTCCAGATATTCCAACTTTACATCTTCTTTTGACTCTTCCTATGACTCTTCAGGTCCTGCCAAAACCAGCTCTTCACTTTCTTCTTTAGGTTCACGTTTCTGAAACGGATTACAGTAACAGCGATGGCTATGAATAATGTTATCATAAGCAGTATCTTCACTGTGCATATGCAACATGTACATATGCAAAAATAGAAAAACATAAATTGTTCACATTGGCATGACAGTACTATGTGCTGACCTTTCAAGAGCTTTACGTTCTTCTGTTTCCTGTGCCCTGTTCACATCCCAAGCCCTGAAACATGAGAAAAAAGAAAAAAAAATCAGTGTCTGGCAATCAGATCTATATAAACTGAAACTGGATTATTTACAAATCATTTAACAATGAAGTAAAAGTAATTACGCTTTTTTGGCCTCTGGTGCATTCGGCACTTTTAAACAGGGTTTAAGATTGGCCTCAAAGTTGTCCCGAATTTTTTTGCTGCCTTCAGCTCTCTTTCAGATATGGCACTTTCCTTCTGTTGTATATGATGGTCCTCTTTCCACTTCGCTATAGCAGCCTGATAAAGAAAGAGAGAACACACAAAATAAAAACTTAGTCCACACAATTTACAAGCACTAGATATTTCATATTTCAAAATGTCATATTCATTTGAACTGAAATAATCAGAAGATACAAAATCATAGTGAATGTTTCGTATAAGCTCAGCCCTGCGTTGCACAGCCCTGATGCCAAATACAATTGGAGCTTGTAGGAAAGCCAATGGTCTCAGTCTAGGAATGTCTGAAGCACACACAGACACAGGTTGTGCAGTCTGAGCAGGACTGACACATGTCTGGGGCCTGAGCTTGCTCAATGTATTGCTATACATTCTCTGATCTAAAATACTGCGTTGATCCAAAATCCTACTAGTAAAATCTTATGATCTGAAACCGTACACAGATCAGAAAGCTCTAATGTGCAATTCAACTGTTGTACACAGATCTGGAAACAGACACCTGATTAAAACGGATATAAAATTGCACACTGATCAAAAGCTGTAGACTGATGCAAAAATCGTAAATCGACTCTGAATGGACACTGAACTTATATTAAATCAACTAACGTTAGTCAAGTAGGACGAGTTTAGTCTTTGAAGCCTGCAGCTCTATGACGTGTCGAATAGAAAGCATTCTGATGACGTCACACAGCAGCGCTTCAGAAATGCAAGAATAGGATTATTGTTTTGATTTAAAATTTTAAAAGAGAGAATGACCTGTGTTTATATGGTTTCTACAAGAAGTCCATGGGTGGAAATTATGTAGATTAGATTACTTGTTGTAATAATGCCTATTAATATTTTGTGTCTAAAAAAAAATACAATACGCAGGGGTCTTAACCTTATGTGCTGTTGGGGATGTTTTCATCCACTATGGGGTATTTTTGAGTCTTAATTTGGCCATAACTTTCTCCGTGTTTCAGCAAATGGAATGATTTTTGGTGAGACATCTTATTTTGACACATATTTTGGGAAAATGCTTTGAAAATTTTCAAAAACTCAACAGTACACTGTGTGCAAATTCACTACCCTTTCGTTATGTTCGTGCTGAAAACCACTACTTTAAACTGCTGTAAAAATGTATCAGATAAATATTTTTTTCAATTTTTTTTGCATAAATCTATTAATCAACCTCAGTCCTGTTCAAAACTACTAAATGTTTTTTTAAAAAATTCAGGATTTTAACTCTTTAATTGCCAAATTCATAAATGATGTCACTGATTTGGGGAAAAAAACACACAAAATGACTTATTTTCAATATAAAATGTGATTGTGGACTGGATTTTTTTTTAACCTTTTATCACAGTCTTGGACATGTCAAAGATTAGAAACAACATTGGTTTTGATGCATTGTTAGTTTTTGTGTAGCATCAGATTTTAACTTTTTTTCCTTCATTTACTGTCCGTGGCTGTTTTTGCCCCATTGACTTCCATTATAACCACATTTTTTTGATTGCAAAGCCATGACACCATATAATCATGCATTTTTGATTGTTGGTGGTTTTCCCTGTTGGAAAGAGGTAAAATTTGTCATTTTTACTGTTGATAACCAGGTGGCACCATTAACCCTTTAGATAGGCCTGTGCAAAAAAAAAAAAAAGCTTATAGTTTCTGGCTTTTACATGGAGTTATATGGATTATATAGTGTGTGTGTGTGTGTGTGTGTGTGTGTGTGTGTGTGTGTGTGTGTGTGTGTGTGTGTGTGTGTGTGTGTGTGTGTGTGTGTGTGTGTGTGTGTGTGTGTGTGGACTGTGGACTGTGGAGCTTTTTAATCTATGGTGCTGTTAACGTTACTGTGGTCAATAACGTTAATGGAAATTGATATTAATTGGCTAATTAATTAATCACAGAAAGCTGCAGTGACTGTATTATTATGTTTATATAAACAAAGTTGTTATAGTCGATGAGAAGTAACTTTAGATAAATCCCGCTGCGTTTTGTTGTTGTTGTTGTTTTGTTGTTGTTGTTGATGTTGTTGATGATGATGATGATGATGATGATGATGATGATGATGATGGTGATGATGATATATGAATTCTCATTCATGGAGTTAAACACTTAAGCTACATGAAATCATTACTGAGAAGTTACAACATTTTTTTGTGGATGCAGTGCTTTTGAACACTTTTAATGTTTTAATGTTTTTTACTACAGAGAGGATTGCTTATCATGATAATAGCAGATTGTCTGAGAAAATAGTTTCGTGCAAATAATGCACAACAAGGTCTATCTGTTTCCATTAAAAATATAAATCAATTAAAAATACTATTTGGCCAGTGGAAAAGATTGAGAAAAACTTTCTCTGAAATGTATTTTATATTATTTGATTGATTTATTCAAAAACAAGGCAAGGATAGGCTACTAAATGAAAATGTTTATTAATGTAATGTGACAGCACATCCTTATTTTATATTTTCCTAATGTCTTGTACCGTTAAACATGTTATCACGTGGATGAGTATGCATATGCAAATTATATGCAGATGAGGATATGCATAGTAAAACTAGGCTTCATGTGTGCACAATCTTCCGCTGACTGGGATTTATAAAGTGAATTCTGCGCAGGTTCTGGCGTACGAACGGTTTTATAAGTCTGAATATTTTTTGCCATACGCGGACATACACTTTTAGTAAGGATCCTATGCAAATTTTATAAATGAGACCCGAGGGCTGTACACTCTTTAGTTGGTAACACTGTTCCTAGCTGAGTAACTATACAATAGCTAATATTTTATGAACTATGACATTGAATTAGGAGATAAGTTGATCATGCAATCATTTTAATTATACAATCCAGTAGAAAAACGGGCAAATTGGTCAACCACCAGACTGTCTCAAACATCCATCACATGCCTTGGGAACATTCACCTGTTAAATCAATACTCCTTGGTAGTAGTAGTTTGGTAGAACAATCAGCACTTGTTAGGTCTATACACATCTCTCTTTGATACTACGGCTGCAACTAACGATTATTTATTTTGTCGATTTTTTTCTTGATTAATCAATTAGATGTTTGGTCTATAAAATGTTGTAAAATTTGTATAAGGTTGATCAGTGTTTTCTTAATAATTCTGTACTTCTACAATGTATGCTGGACCCCCTCAAGGTGCTGCAAGTCGATGAACCCTCATCAGCCCAAGTTGAACCTCCAACTGGACCCCCAATGGTCACGCCCGATCCCAGGGTAACAGTGGCCCTGTTTCATCCCCCAGCAACTCCAACTGGACCCCTCAATGGTCACGCCAGATCCCAGGGTAACAGTGGCCCTGCTTCATCCCCCAGCAACTCCAACTAGACCCTCAATGGTCACGCCCGATCCCAGGGTAACAGTGGCCCTGCTTCATCCCCCAGCAACTCCAACTAGACCCTCAATGGTCACGCCCGATCCCAGGGTAACAGTGGCCCTGTTTCATCCCCCAGCAACTCCAACTGGACCCTCAATGGTCACGCCAGATCCCAGGGTAACAGTGGCCCTGCTTCATCCCCCAGCAACTCCAACTGGACCCTCAATGGTCACGCCAGATCCCAGGGTAACAGTGGCCCTGCTTCATCCCCCAGCAACTCCAACTGGACCCTCAATGGTCACGCCAGATCCCAGGGTAACAGTTAGCCCTGCTTCATCCCCCAGCAACTCCAACTGGACCCTCAATGGTCACGCCAGATCCCAGGGTAACAGTGGCCCTGCTTCTTCCCCCGGCAACTCCAACTGGACCCTCAATGGTCACGCCAGATCCCAGGGTAACAGTGGCCCTGCTTCATCCCCCAGCAACTCCAACTGGACCCTCAATGGTCACGCCCGATCCCAGGGTAACAGTGGCCCTGTTTCATCCCCCAGCAACTCCAACTGGACCCTCAATGGTCACGCCAGATCCCAGGGTAACAGTGGCCCTGCTTCATCCCCCAGCAACTCCAACTGGACCCTCAATGGTCACGCCAGATCCCAGGGTAACAGTGGCCCTGCTTCATCCCCCAGCAACTCCAACTGGACCCTCAATGGTCACGCCAGATCCCAGGGTAACAGTGGCCCTGCTTCATCCCCCAGCAACTCCAACTGGACCCTCAATGGTCACGCCAGATCCCAGGGTAACAGTGGCCCTGCTTCTTCCCCCAGCAACTCCAACTGGACCCTCAATGGTCTCGCCAGATCCCAGGGTAACAGTGGCCCCGTTTCATCCCCCAGCAACTCAACTGGACCCTCAGTGGTCACGCCAGATCCCAGGGTAACAGTGGCCCCGTTTCATCCCCCAGCAACTCAACTGGACCCTCAATGGTCACGCCAGATCCCAGGGTAACAGTGGCCCTGCTTCTTCCCCCAGCAACTCCAACTGGACCCTCAATGGTCATGCCAGATCCCAGGGTAACAGTGGCCCTGCTTCATCCCCCAGCAACTCCAACTGGACCCTCAATGGTCACGCCAGATCCCAGGGTAACAGTGGCCCTGTTTCATCCCCCAGCAACTCTAACTGGACCCTCAATGGTCACGCCAGATCCCAGGGTAACAGTGGCCCTGCTTCTTCCCCCAGCAACTCCAACTGGACCCTCAATGGTCATGCCAGATCCCAGGGTAACAGTGGCCCTGCTTCATCCCCCAGCAACTCCAACTGGACCTTCAGCAGCCCTTTATTGGACCACCGAAGTCCACGATTGGACAGCCAGTATCACTATTAGGACCCTCAGCACACCATGCAACCCCACAGCAGCAATCCCAGCACCTGGGGAAAGGAACCCAATCCCCAGAAGGACCTTCGGCAGCCTCCCCAGTTTCTCTTGAAAAAGGTAAGCAGAAAAGGGGCCTATTTGAAGAGTATTGAAAATAAGTTGTAAGCCCCATAAAACCATACTCTTACTTTGTGCAATGTGAAACTGTAGACAAATTCAGAGTCCGGACATCCCTGCATTCAAAGCAGTTGGAATAGGGATTGCAGAAATGGGTATTAATATACAGTATATATATGTTATATATGTTTACATATGCCTGTGTTTGCCCATATTTTAGGACATTGTGTTTATTGGTGTTTTGGTGGCTTCTCATTAGGGGTGCACAGTATATTGACTCAATATCATTATCACAATATCACGTTGCGCAATATCATATTGAAAATGTTGCAGAAAATGTTACCTTGACAGTGTATGAGTGAAGAGAGAGAGACAGAAACGAAAAAAAAAGAAAAGTTTTGTTTTTATATATGTTTAAGAATATCGAAAATAATATAGTTTTCGCAGTATTCATGATCATGCAACCCTACTTCCCATACACTGTAAACCCAGATTTTGTTTCTAATTAAACTTACGAGTAATCATTACTTATTCTTTTATGTTTAGTAAAAACCTGCGATCATTACTAAACAACATTAGTTGTTTGTACTATTTAGCTGAAAGATTCATTGCACTAATCATGTTAAAGTCCGCGTGAACCGGAAGTTGCAAACGACTTTTCTCCAGTGCTGTGATGTATTTCCCAGTGAAAAGGAATATTGAACAGAGGGCAGGGTTTTACTCTCCATCTCTCGCTCATTACAGACTAACGATTTGAGGGGAGTGGTTAAGCGTTTCCCAACCTAAGTCCTCAAACCTACGTCATCAGGGAAGGTCCTCCAATGCAGAGGGGAGGGGCATTTTCAGATTTTGATTAAAGATTACGAAGCCAAACAATTTTTTTTTGTGTTTTAACTTGCACGGATTAATTGTTCACCACAAGACTAGTAAAATGCGCTAACAAAGTAAATACGGTCCATTTTGATTTCAGTTGGACTTTAAGCTGAGATAACTCGCTATGTTAAGCTTCTGAAAGGGAGGGGCGTGGCCTATTTAAACAGGTGACAGTGCGCAGAGTGCGCCATTTAAAGTTTGAACGGAAGAGTCGAACATTACCAGCTTAACTTATTACTAAACAGACTGACTTTATTTCTGTCAGACGTCTACAAAAAATCTTGTTGAGAATCAACAGAGGTTTAGATGTTGATTATTTATTGTTTCATTTGTAGTCACCATGATGGTGAAAGGTGTTGGCTTTAGTTGGTCTCTTGCCTTAGATGGTTAAACATTATAATTTCTCTGGCTGCTCTAACGGTGAGTCTAAAAGCTATAGCAAAAAGCCAAGAGTAAAGTGATCAATTGATTATAGCTGCCTATTGATGTTGTTATCAATAGAGATTATAAATCATTAAAGTCAGTAGCACCTCATATGATCTATACCTTAATCTCATAATGTCTGTGTTTTCAATTATAAAAGTGCTGTGATTATACAGCAGGAAATCCAACAGAATTGTATATGAATCTCAACAATGGTGACACTTGCAATGCATGCTGGGTACCCAATAGTAAACCTATTATCCTAAACCATGTTAATACAACATAACATGTTTAGTTTCAGCTTGTGTAAAAGGTTAGGGTTCCATGTTAATACAACTCAACATGTTTAGTTTCTGCTTGTGTAAAAACTAAAGTGGTATAAGGCAACGGGTTTCCACGCGATTTGCAAGTAAAGTCAACTAATTCGGGTTAAGAGTATAGACACTTTGATGGAAATTAATTTAGCAAGATCCACTGTCTATTCAAGGTTAAAAAGTTGTGAAATGATAGGCTATTTTCAGTTGTGATTACTTCACTGTGTTGACATTATTCCAGACTGACTGTAGTCCTTCAGTGGCTTAAGCCTGCTAACGGCAGAACCTGGTTCTCCTTAAAGGAATAATTCACCCATAATGCATTATTTATGTAACTAGTGCTCACCGTGTGCTGCCTTCAATCCCATGCCTGGGCCGGTTCTGCTCGGGTCTCCTCTACAGAGAGAGGAACATCCAGAGACTGACGCTCCATTTCTACAAAGTTCATGGAAAGACATTTTGACAATTGAAGTCCAGTCTTCCTTATAAACTGTGCCTAATTTTATGGCTCATGTGGTTGAAAAGCATGCAATATTTTGCAATTATTAAATGTTTCCCTGTAGTTAACAGATGGAGGTGGAAGGAGGCTGTCCAGCTCCCATAACAGTGCGGCCACATAAAAGGAAAGGTGTAAATCCAAACACTGGAATTGACATTAATTGTTTTGAGTCTTCATGAAGGCTGTATTTGTAAGTGGCTGTGGCCTGTTAGGTTTGGGCAATGTCCAAATGTGTGTGTTCATTTGTTTATTTAACTGTAGGGCTGAACAGTTCATCCAAATCTTATCAAAAGCGCGATATGGCCTTCTGCAATTTTCAAATCACAGGAGGTGCAATATTTGTTAAAGGCAAAATGTGTGTCAAAACACCATTTTAAATTAAATATGGTGGTGCTGCAGAGATGTCCTGGGGCCTACACATCATATTCTACAGTTTTAAGAAAACGTCTTTGTTAAAACTTTGGAAAAATCACACCATAATCATTTAAATGTTTTTCAATGAAAATGAGAATAATTATGTACAAATTATAATTCACTCCAATATCACAAATCATATCGCACGTATGGGAAAGTATGGAATTCGATTCGAGTAATTTCCAGGTCTGAATAAGTATGGAACAAAGAAAAGAGATTATTGAAAAATATTTGTTTCCAGACTATTGCCCCATTCCCTTTTCTAAAATATATAATTGAGATTTTCTAAATACAAATGGACAAATAAGTGTCCAGTTAGTGTTAACAGACAGTGCAACTGACACAGGATTTTGGATTTTGGATCAAACTGTAAAAGTGCTTTTGATTTTCACAGTCCAAAGCACATTAGTCTCTGCTGTGAGAAAGCGATCAACACCTCCCAGTCAGCACAATAGTGGAACCACATTTTTTAAATGTCAATATAAATGAACTTGTATAGCTACATAAATTAAAGAAAGCAAGTCTGAAGACTACAGTATGAGATTTTAGTTGCATTCATATACTAAGACTCTCAAGAAAAGTGGTCGTCCATGATAGAAAGAAGGCGCAACATTCTTGGCTGGTTGGTGACAAATTTACAGCTATGTAATAAAAGTTTACGACTTAGCCAAGCAAGGAATGGATTGGCTGTGCGAAGTCACATGGTGTCCTCTCCATGATAATGAACTTTATAATGTTGTCTCTGCGCCGATCATATTCGTTCCCCATCAAGCTGAACACGGAACATTAGTTGTTTAGTCTTACAACTGCAACAACGGTAATAATTTAGTTGACAGTCGTTTCTACCTCCTCTCCCTGCATCTGCTCTTCAAAGGTAAATAGTTTTAGTTTTGAAAGAAGTCGAGAGCGTTGTCTTTGCACTACTGGAAACAGGAATGGATTTTCAACAGATGTGGATGGATCATTATTTGAGAAGATGCTTGTTAATAAGCGCTCTCTCTCTCTCTCTCTCTCTCTCTCTCTCTCTCTCTCTCTCTCTCTCTCTCTCTCTCTCTCTCTCTCTCTCTCTCTCTCTCTCTCTCTCTCTCCTCGCGTCGCGTCTCGAGCTTCTCAGCGGATCCGTCACGAGGGTCGGTGAGTTTGTGCTTCTGCACTTTAATCAGACAGTTTGTAATTAACACACTCGCAAATACACTTGTAAGAGAAGTAAACGCCGATTTACATATAGGCCTGAGTCTCTTAGATATTTCAATAGCCTAAACAAAGAGATTATTTTTTCATAGAAAGAAATCTATTCGAAATCTATTTTAGTTTTAGAACACTAAAATACATCAGAATGAGAAGTAGCCTAAAGTACTAACTTCTCTTTGTAGACATTTCTGGCGGCAGCACTGCCATCTAGTGTTCATTCATTTATGATTCGTCCTCAGCGTTTATCTCCATTCATTTACGATACAATGTGGGGGAAAACCCATCAATTGGGTAATTCAATAAAGCTGGAATTGTCATAACCTGCCAACAAAATTGGATAAGACAAACGACATAATAGACAAAATATTAGGCCTTCATATATAGGCTTCTTGTTAAAAAAAATTCCCATTGATCCAAAATTGAGATATCAAAGGCTTCAAATACTAATGTTTGAATATAGCCAAGAAGAATTCCATGAATTTTAGAGAATTGTCTTTTTCTTAAAAAAAGAAGCTAAAGGCATAAATAAATAAATGCATCAATAAAAAATTCCAACCAAGCAATAGAATTCTAAGGATGTCCACAGACACAATGTAAGTGCATTAAATTATACATTTTTAAAAATATAACTTTTAAATCTGTAATATATTAATAGTAGGCTAGTTATCTGTAGTTAGTTAGCAACATCTGTGAATGAAGACATGTACAAATCATGTTTTAAAAAAAAAGAAGAAAAACAGCATTATTTGCTGGCGTCCAGGCATTCATTTCAAAAGGTCAAAAGGTCATCTGAAGGAAGCAGAATGATAGATTCACTATTTGCTATGTCATCGGTAGGCTACCTCCAAAATATTTCGATGTTTTGGATTAAATAAAAATAGTTTGAAGTTACATATTAAGATTATTAACTAATAATAAGTATTAAAAATATATATATAAAAAAAATTAAAATAAACTTTTTTTAATTTTGTAATTTTAAGTAATTTTGTACCTATTATCTACCACGTTTATTTTATTTAAACGTATCACGTATTTAGTGCATGTATCATCTTATTATTATAATTCCCCTTCTTATAATTAGAAGAATTTCTAATTCTTTTCTTTTTTTTCTTTCCAGGAAACAGAAGCTTAAGTTAGAGCCTATTGACTTCATTTCACTAATCAATGATCGCAACTGAACACACTCAGTGCAACAACTTACTAACATTAGGAGAATTGTCCAGTCTTTACACAATTGTTTCCAGTCCTGACGTATAATGCTCCAAAACCTGAAATAGTGTAAAGAAGAAACTAATAGCGGCTAGCCACCTCGTAAAATACTTACGAATTGATGTGAGATTGCGTTGAATATTCAGTGTTTAATACAAAAGATGTATATCTACTTTATATATACTTTACTTTTATTTTTTTAACAAGATTTACGGAATTAATGTTGTTTATAGTCATTTCGAAGCAAGTGTTAACAACGACAGCATTTGGACCGTTGTAAAGGCCAGCCAAGCCTAAAAGAACTGAAATAAAACACTTACTTGCACAAAACCACTCCACATTTCAACATGTCTTTTTCTTTAATTCCAATTTACTTTGCCCATTGAGAGCCAGTGAGAAATGTTGTGAAATATTGCTGTTTGAGTTAGGCACCTGTTGCCATGATTTCAATTTTAATAATTATAAGCAACATATATAAAAATGAATGTAGGCCTATAAACGGGCACTAATTAAATCATTATGAAAACGGCTGATTATCAGCGAAAAACAATCTGGAAAAACAATACGTTTCTCCATCTCCAATGATGACTAGCTGCGTTTAAAATGCTAGCTATCTTGCCTTTGTCAGCCCCTATTTAGCCTGTATTTTTTAAATTCATATTTCTTATATATAAATATGAATATGTTTGTTTAAGATTCCATGTTAGTTTACTCCCTGTTGTGAGTATTTCTTAAATATTACAGAAAAATATCAATAAATATTTCTGCTTCTTCCCTGTTCATTTGTTTAACATAACGTGATTTAAAAGTAAGATTAATTTGCTCTTGTTACGCTTTGAGAATATCACTGTGATAACAACCACAGTAAAAAGTAGTTACAGTTGTTAATTTACAATTATGTAAAATCAGAATAGAATAAAATCACTATAGGACAGGATCTTATTCAAGACTAATTTGCACAGTGCAAGCCAAATGTACAATTTGGTGTCATTTCCGTGTAAGAATACAGCATATGCATAGCTGCTAAAGCCAGTAAACCATGCCACTTGTTGCTTTTACGACTTTAATTGTTACAGGCGTTAAGGAATTCTTCTGCAGTAAAACCATAAAACACCCCTCTTTTAAACAACGGGTAAAGCCATTCGTTAAAGCGAAAATATAATGTAGCATACTGTACATCTTCACCTGATAGTGGATTCAGTTAGCCTACTCATTTATCTGATATGGGCAATTTTGGTTTAGGCCTAAAATGGTCAGAGATGCATGGATAAAATAAATAAAAAAATATTTTGAATTAAATTATTAATGGAACGCGTTTATTTTCCATGTAAATAGCATATCTAGATGAGCAAGAGCAAGATACATGCCGTTTATATTTGTTTAATGAAGGCTAATAGGCTAATCCATCTTACTATTACATTTGACATGTATGGTTTCGAAAGCCAACTTGTACATTTTCCTAACGCATCACTCAAGAAAAACAGTTGTTTTATAGGCTAAATCGACACTATATGGTTCAAAACGAATAAATGTCAGGAGGCCTATGTATGAAAATACTGTTTCTTTCTGTTCTATCTCTATTTCAAATGTTGTGGCTTTATCATTTATGTAATAATAAAAAAATACATAGAAACACAATGAAATGAATAACAATCACAGCTTGCACTCCTTACCTCGTTAAGCGTCTGGGGGAAATAATGTTAATCGATTTGTTCAACCAAACCAGTGAAGCGAGGGCTATTCACTAATTACGTAATTTTATTACTAAACCTTAATCTCATTTATCCTATAGGGGCAGAGGCTTGTGGACATAATTCTGTATTACAGGACATTACTTTGACGAGCCAGAAAAAAAGATATATAGGCCTTCCAATGATTTATACAGCTAAGCCACCCTCAAATTACTTAAGAAATGTTTGGAAAGTGTGTGTGTGTGTGTGTGTGTGTGTGTGTGTGTGTGTGTGTGTGTGTGTGTGTGTGTGTGTGTGTGTGTGTGTGTGTGTGTGTGTGTGTGTGTGTGTGTGTGTGTGTGTGTGTGTGTGTGTGTGTGTGTGTGTTTGAGAGAGAGAGAGAGAGAGAGAGAGAGAGAGAGAGAGCGAGAGAGATTGGAAGGGAGGGAGAGAGAGAAAGCTTGAGAGGAAAGAGAGAATCAATAATCAAATATCTCAATAAAAGGGGTGTTCGTGCGTTATGTTCCCTTCCCTACGCTGTTGTAACAGGGCAAAGAAAAGATATTCGTACTTTTATTGTTGCTTCCTGTATTTATTTATTTCTTATCGGAGTGGTCAGCTGATATTGTCATCTTGTCAATCTTATAGCGAAGATTTTGGATGAGTGCACATTCTCTGCTCGGGTTCTGAAATAGATTATAAAGTAAGTTATTTATAAAAGACGTGAAATAAGATATAGGTTGATAAGGATAAAGAGTGCGTGAGGGAAAAAGAGAAGGGAGTGAGAGAAAAAGTGGCGTG
Source organism: Leuciscus leuciscus (assembly GCF_965113295.1). Lineage (NCBI taxonomy): Eukaryota > Metazoa > Chordata > Actinopteri > Cypriniformes > Leuciscidae > Leuciscus > Leuciscus leuciscus. Next base: position 30,332,089 of record NC_138747.1, on the reverse strand, counting down.
TAAAGGAAAGAAGGTATGAATTCCTATTTTACGAACCCGCCGCTCTCGTGCCATTTAAACGGTGGTCAAGAAGTTCTGTCCAATGTGACCCTGAGCTCGACAAACTATGACCCGGTCCGACACTTCTCTCCATATGGCGCGGCCGTGGCCCAAAACCGGATATACGCAAATCCGTTCTATTCGCCGCAAGAAAACGTGATGTTCGGGCCAAGCCGAGGACCGTACGAGTACGGGTCAAATGTGTTCTACCAGGACAAGGATGTGCTTCCTAGTTGCAGGCAAAGCCTTGGGCAAACACAGGGTTCATTGACCCAGGATTACGCTTCAGACCCAGGCAAGACTGCGTCTCAGGAACCGAAAGGAAATATTCAAATATATCCGTGGATGCAGCGGATGAACTCGCACAGTGGTGAGTAGACACAAAAGAGATATATTTAGTGCAGGACGGACCTGTTTGCTTTTACGACTGGGAACCCCACGTTTTATGACCCCATAAAGCACTGACGAAACTGTTTGTTGCCCTGCGATAAACGCGTTTGGTCGTCAGAGAAATTCCAACACGCTTTAGGCTTCCACTAACCAAATCTATTCAGTAGCCTAAGAGAATGCATAGACGTTAAGAATTAGGCAGAGAATGTTAAAATATCTAATTAGTAGAAAAGGGACTGTGAACTTATTTTTAGCTTGATGCATAGCCTATAATGCTCTTTACATTTACATTAGCCAGCCTATTTTTGAATATAGTTGTACAATATTTGGAGCCTTTTCTTCTGACTTTAACCAAATAATCTCTTTTCTAACAGGAGTTGGCTATGGGTCCGACAGACGGCGAGGTCGCCAAATCTATTCGCGATACCAAACTTTAGAACTAGAGAAGGAATTCCATTACAATCGTTATTTGACGAGACGCAGAAGAATCGAAATTGCCAATGCGTTGTGCCTGTCGGAACGCCAGATTAAGATATGGTTTCAGAACCGCCGGATGAAGTGGAAGAAGGAGAGCAATAATCTCACACCCGTCCTCAGTGACAGTGGCTCGGCAGGAGCTGGGCAGGACACGGACAAAGAAGAAGCAGGGGAAACATCCGAGAAAAACGAGCATAACTGACGGCCTTACCGCCCCAACATTCTACTAGGCTACCTGTCGAACTTTCATAATTTGCACAATTTATTAACACCAACAACTGTTACATTTAGTCAATTAAGTCGTGAAACGTGTTTTTCCTCTCCATTTATTCTTTCCCCAAAATTGTGGAAACCTGTTTAATGGCTATTATGAATCAAAGAAAGCTACCACTGGACAGAAAGCTGCAAACATTTTTATCCTCAGTGTATATTGATTTACCCTTTTTGGGATATTATTTTTTCTTTAAAAAGCATCTTTTTTTATTTTGATATCTTGGGTGATGGAAAGTGCATAAGGGGATGCAGACTTTGCTCAAACGCATTAAATTCCAAATATAAGGCTACAATAATTTTTAATAGTTCATTATCGTTTATTACCATACACTGTAAAATCGGTAATGGCAAGTATAGCCTACATTGTAAATGTTTGTAAATATATGAGATTCAGATTTGTGTAGCTTTCCTTACAATGTTCTGTTTTGTGCTTTTCTTTACTTTGTGCTTCGTTCTGTAAGAACCAAACGGTGTAAAAAGTATTCTCAGATCATTTTTCAAAACTTGGAATATTAGCTAACAAGCGATATGAATTAAATGTTTGAAAATCACGGAAAATATTATTCAATAAAGTTGAAATGAATGTAAAGATACCTGATTTCCTGTTAATTATTAAATAAGTCGTGTGCGCAACTTTGAAACATTAAAATGACAACAGAAACCAACCCTTAAATAACAAGATGAGATTGGCATCGAGATATGTATTCTGCCTTACTCCTACTGAGATGTTGTTAAAAAACATTTCTCCCAATTATCTTAGAAAATAAAACTTTTAATGATGTAACACATGGGCCAACACGATCATGTCCACTCATGATTACGCTTTAAAAACTTGTGATGGTTAATCTGCCAAACCGAGAGATTTTCATGCTGTGGTGAAAGTAGTGGTGTAAACTCAAGAAAACAGATGCACACATGAATAGCCTAAAGTTTAGTTTACAACATGCAGAATGATCGAAGGCAATAAAATAATCACAAGACAGGACGAATATTTAATATTTAACGTTAGTTTTACTTAAGCCCACCTTTTACCTTACAATCCCATTGAAACACGATACAACATCGTCCCGTTGGATAGGGACTATCTGTTTTTACTGTGGCTTTTGTGAAGTCTTTCACTGCAATATAGGCTATTAGGCCTACTCGTACTGAAGTAGGCTCATTGCTACTTAAACAATTAAAAACTGAACACGTTATTTTTTATACGTTTGACATGTCTTTATTCAACTAAATAAACTAATATTAAAAGTACCACGAAATAATTGTGAAATTACAGTAAGATGCAGTAGGATATGTTATATTGTCTTTGTGTGCTTTTGGTCTGACAGTTGCGCTGCTATGTGCGGCTACTAAACTGTTTAAATAACTTAAATTTAAGTGAGAACTTATTAACTACAGCTGAACTGTTACATGTTCTAAATAGAGTAGCCTAGATACAATATTTACAATATAGCCTACAATACAATATTTCTGAAGGTGAAGGAACCTATTTTATGACGGGATCGAGATCAAGATTGAAAACCTCAAAGCAAAACAAAGAAACCAAATCAAATAGCCTAGGCTAAATAATGATAGCCTAGGCTACACATTCTTATACGGTTCATGAGAAACTTTTCAATTTAGTAGCCTATGTAGTCCTATCTATCCCATTCATTGTTCAAGTAATCTCATACTTTAGGCGCCCGATTTCGCTGTTCACAACAGTGATTATTGCCTCAGTTTGCTGGATAATCAGCACAGGTCTTCTGAACTGAACCCATCATCATCGACAGGTCAGGTGTTGGGTAGTCAGCACTTCAGTTAATAATTCCCCATGACCATCTAATTCCGATTTCATCATCCTAAACCACGGAGACGAATGAGTCTGTAAGAGAACGGACAACATCTGATGATTCGTGGGAGATAGAAGAAATCGCCGTCGAGAACAAACCTGTCCAGCCTGTGGGAAATAGCTGTGAGCCAAATCGGACCAGAAACGAGGATGAGTAACTTCACATGAGACACGGTAAGGTTTCATTTCACTTTCTCTGCTACATGTGTTCGTTGTCGTTTTGTCTTTCCAGTCTCTTTAGTTCATTTCTTGTTTTCTTAAGTTTTATAGACCTTATTCGGACATAGTAAAACTAGCGGTAGTAAATTTAACAGTCATCAGTTGCTCGTAAAACTGTCCGCTAACGCTAAATTTATGATGGTATAATTAAATAATTAAACTTTTCAAAACATGGACATGCAGTGATACGTGTTTTAACATCGTTATTTTATAGCCTAAATATGACAGCATTAATATTTTATATTATAGTGATATTATACATAGGCCAGCCTATCTGTGTGGCTATAGCCAGAGTGATTTGATTTGACAAAGGAGAACCATACGCCAGCGGAATAGCACTTAGTTTAAAACATTTGAATAAACAATTGTAAGATAGCCTGCTGCATGTGTTCTCATCCTAGGTTCTTAAAGAACTGAAGATAGCGCATTACATTCTGTGACTTGGGCTATAGGCTATAGGCTATTACTGTATGTGGAGTTTAATACCACAGTTCCAAACAATTTTAACGTATTGTGATTTCAAACCAGATTCTGATGGAAAATTATTGAGATCGACGATAGGCTATACCAAAGAACTGGAGCAAGAATTTCATTTCAACCGATTCTCACGCGTCGAGGTGAGATTCTGGTTTAAGAATGGAAGGAGATAGATTTCAAGTTAGAAGTTATGGAGCAAAATAAGTTATGGAGCAAAAATTATGACAGATTTTCTCATGTTCTTAATGCGACGTTGTTATGTGGTGTAGCCTGATGTAGCCTAGGCCACCGCGCTGCCTTTAGCAAGTATTTCCTAATATTTTTCCTAATAACTTTGCTTTCTCCCTCGCTTATTAGAAATTAAAAATATTATAATATTTACATGTAAATATATTATAGGCTTATGTAGTTTGTTCGTTATAGTGGAATGAGTACGCGCACAGACATCATTTGAAATAGCAGTCTGTGCACCGTTATGCGTTTGCATTTTCTACATTTTCTCTCAGGAAATCCCCAAGGATCCCCAGTACAATAGGCTATCCGTCCTTTAAAAATAATATATGTCCTTTAAATATGTTTTCTGTTATTTAATCACAATTTGAATATTTGAATGTTTTTTCATGCTATATAGAAACAATGTTAAGTTGTTCGATCACAGTTCACAGCATATGCCTATAGGGTCACAACATACTATTAATTTATATTAACCGATCTAATAAATAGCGATTAAAACAGCAAGGAAAATAACCTTCAATTGTGATTTTATTTAAAAACAGCCATATTCCCGCCAACAAATTACAACTGTTATGATGCAGCCTATATGGCCAATGCATGGCAGTTATAACAATAATGAATGATTTGTGTCAGACCTATAGCTTTAGCACTGTTTTAACACTGCAGCACTGTCCAAGTCGAACACCTTTTGACTTTATGACTGATGACGTATTGCATTAAATGAATTAAATAATAAATGAAAAATAAACAAATTAAAATATAAAATAATGATCCAATGGACTGGCCATCCGTTCAGGCCTACATAACGCCCGTTTCAAGACAAGTGGTTTGGGAAATAAATTGAGGATGGGTGGATAGATGATGGGTGGGCAGGTGTGGATATTTTTGTAGCCTACATTTCTTTGAAAACGCACATAAAAAAAGTAACCTAACCTTTCACGTAGCCTATGCTCTTCTTTAGCTTAATCTTCATGATAAATAAGAATGCAAAAAAATGTGGGAAAAAATCGAAGACATGTCCTCATAAATGCACCCTTATGTTACTTTTTGGGCGTAATTTACACTTTGTGATATCGCTTGTCTGAGGTGTTGTCTGCGGCTTTCAAGAAGAGCATCTGCTGTAATGCGGGATCATTGTCGGGCTCCACTTTTGTTTCAGTCATTTACAGTAGGCCTACATAGGCTACTTGTAAAACATTATTGCTTTAACAAGTCATAAAACTTTATGGCTTTCTTCTTCACATCTAAATTAACGACAGTTGCTTCCTGTTTAGCTAAATACACAGACAGGCAGGGGTATGGCAAGCCATTTGATCTTTTATTCATTTCCAGGATATGAATCCTTGATATCAACAATTGAATATCAACTAGTAAAAACTATAATTCTTGATATCTGTAATTGTATTTTCACTAGTGAATTGTCACCATAGGCTGCCATTCAAAATCAATTGTTGATATCAAGAATTGATTTCTTACTAGTTGAAATTCTAATTTCACATATCAGAAAAACAATTCTTACTAGTAATGTTCATTTTTTAAATCAATAATTCCATTTTCACTAGTGACAATGTTCATTTCTGATATCATGATGTGATTGTTACTAGTAAGAAAGCCATTTTAGAAATCTGAAATTATATTGAAATCAGAAATACATTTTCAGATATCAAAAATTTACATTTTTACTAGTAGCAATTTAATTGTTGATTTCTAGAATACACATTTTTACTAGGAACAATGTAGGCTAATTATTGATATCAACAAAGCAAGTTGATATCTGAAATTGCCCTTGCAGTCGACTGCAGAATTCGACACGTCCGCCTTGCGATCGCGAGAGTTTTTTGACATAATAGGCTTGTTTGAGATGAGCAAAATCTGCGCAGAATCGATCACCGGTGATCAGCGCGAGATGCATGCCGGTTAGAAATGTGTCCGAGTGCGGTCCGCCTTGCTCTGATGTCATGCTGACGTATGTCAAAAATCTCTCGCGACCGCAAGGCGCACGTGTCGGATTCTGCAGTCGAGCGCAGTTGGGACATTCTACCAGAAACGTACATTTCCACTTTAAAAAATCTTGGGGAAAAAAATATATTTTTCTTAAATCTGAACGTTGAGACATATGGAGGACATGTTAAACTATGAGAAACACATATCATCCCATCTCAGCATGTTTTTATGATTAAATAAAATACATTTTTATACGCATTTCACCCCTAAAATGTCAGGCCCTGTCACAGACAAATTTGTATGTTAGAATGGTTTCCTAATGAATTTCTTTGATACAGATAGCATTTTCTTATTGATCACATGTCCCTGATTGTATCTAACATGGTTTTATAATTCCTTTAAGAAATATAAGTAACTTTTCGGTCAACTGTAGTACACAAAATCACAGAATACCCGCAGGCACTCATATAGTTGTAAAATAACTACCTTTACATAGGAGATTTTTATAAAAACATAGTAGTGGATATATACCCCCACCTTCATCTACACAGTTAAAGAGATTAATTAATTAATATTTCCTCAAATAGTACACTTTTATCATAATTTCCTGTGTGACAGGACTGACCATGGCGTGACAGGACTGACGGTACTGTGACAGGACTGACTTTATGGATTTTGATGATGCAGAAAAAGTTATGTTTTGTGTTCTTTATTTAAGTTTTGATTGGCATTTCTTTTTTTAAATTATTATTATAATTTTAATGTTAAAGTAATATTAGACTATGGTAAAATTCAGCCAAGGACATACATAATATTGCCAAAAGTATTGGGACAGCCCTCCAAATAATTGAATTTAGGTGTTTAAATCACTTCCATGGCCACAGTTGTATAAAAATCAAGCACCTTGGCCTTCATTTTACTATTGCATGCGTTAAATACATAACATATGCAATAAATGTAATAAAAAAGAACAATAACATTAATTTGTAAGGCCGTGTCACACAGGAATGTGACAGGGCCTGATGTGACAGGGCCTGACGGTTGGCCATTGTAAACTGCCATTACTCAGCCTGCTAGCATGCTAGCATAAAAACTGTTAACATGCAAGCAAGGAATTTCAATAACCTTTTTAGACATGTTTTGGATTTAAAACATTTTCATTATTTTCTGGAATGTTTAACCGTGACAGGGCCTGACCCTTTAGCTCGTCTTCCTAAAAAAAACATACAAAAACAAGCTTAAAATCATACAATTCAATGAAACAATTCAACCTTAATCAATGTAAGCTTCACCTGGGTCAAATGATGTCACTTCCTCTGAGTGATACCCTTAAAGGTGTATTTCACACATTTTATGTAGAGTTTTATGTAAACGTGACAGGACTGACCAAAACATGGGGACAGTTGTAAAATAGAATTTATTTGTAGAATTTATATATAATTTTATGTTTTTGATCAGTTGATGTGAATGATAACAGCTTAAACTTGTTATTGATGAGTTTTTTTTTTTAAATAACAGTTTGTAGCATAACAAAACTATGAAAGCTGTAGCTCCAATTTGGCTGAGGACAAGGGCATGGACAGGATTTGTAATTTTCAAAAGTGTTTTTAATAAAGAAAAAAATATCTGAGAACCTAATGAATGACATATTCCTTTACAGAACAACTCACAGAAATCAACTTTGAGCCAGTTTTAGAAATTTTTGGATGAAATACTTTTTTATTCACTGTAACAATTCAAGGACAGATAATGTACGTTTCTGGTAGAGTCCCAGTTGCTCTCCACCGACTGCGCTGATCAAAAGCATTATGGGAAACGACTTGCTGACGACACAGCTTAATGTTCATTGGTTTAAACAACCGTGATGTATGACTCTGTCTGTGTGTTCCTACTACTTGTATCGCAATGATTTAATAAAGATAAAAGATAAAAAAAATAAATAAAAAAAAAATTAAAAAAACAACAACCGTGATGTATTGTTCTCTTTTAAAATGTTTGATTTTAAAACTCTGATATCATGTTTTATGTATGTGTGAATATTCCCAAACTATCTAACAGTGCGATCTCTATGGATTATGCAATGTATTTTTTATAAAAAAAAAAAAAAAAAAAAAAACACATGTCTGTAGGCCTATTAAAGAAAAAAGACTGATAAACATGTATTTGGAATGGAATTAAATAATAGGCTACTTTGGGTGTCTTGTTCATTATATTTATTTTCATATAAAAGCAACAGAACTTAAATTCCATCCAGTTTATTAGCAACACTGTGCACGAGCGTGAATCCCGCGAATCCCGCGATATCCATCTTTGATCTCACAGCTGTCAGATCCACTGCGAGAAGAGAAAACTGTCCGGCTTGCCTGCGCTTTTTTCACTCCTCCCCTCACTGCAGCCGCCTACTCTCGCCTACATTTCAGGCGAGGCGCATCTCAAACAAGCCTAATATGTCAGCATGACATCAGAGCAAAGCGGACCGCTCTAGCACACATTTCTAACCGGCATGCATCTCGCGGTGATCACCGGCGATCGGTTCTGCGCAGATTTTGCTCATCTCAAACAAGCCTATTGTGTTCTCATTTTTTTGTCTTCAAAACGAATAAAATAAATAAATAAATAAACAAAGCATTCATTTATCCCATATTTTTCCCTTCTCATGAACATAAACAAACCACATGGCGTTTTTTCATATATTTTGTTGTTTTCTTCACACTTTGTTCTAATGCAAATGAAAACAGTACAACCAAAATAATTTTTTTTTGTAAACATTAGCTACCATTTGTACAGTTGTGTACTACTAAATCATGAATTCGTGAATTATATATTTTTTCACGCATTTTTCCGATTAATACATTTACGTTTAGTCATTTAGCAGACGCTTTTGTCCAAAGTGACTTACTCAGAGTAGCAAAAGCCAGATAAGGGAGGATTAAAGGAAAAGGAAAGATTTATTTTTATTTTTATGAGGTTAAGAGCTCACGGAAGAGATGAGTTGTCTTTTGAATGTTGTCAGGGATTCTGCGTTCTGGATGAGGGTGGGGAGAGCGTTCCACCAGCATGGAACTGTGAATGAGAAGGTTCTGGAAAGTGATTTTGTGGCTCTCTGTGAAGGAACCACAAGCCGTCGCTCGTTGACCGATCGTAGGGTTCTGGTAGGGACGTAGACTCGTAGGAGCGAGTGAAAGTAGGAGGAGCGGAGCCTTTGGTAGATCTGTAAGCAAGCGTCAATGCCTTGACCTTGATGCGAGCGGTAGCCAGAGCAGAGAGATGAACAGAGGAGTGACGTGGGCCCTCTTGGGCTCGTTGAAGACAAGACGAGCTGCAGCGTTCTGAATCATTTGTAGAGGACAAATAGGTCTATTTGTTTAGGCTCTATACATATCATTCTTTCTTCATTATATTATATTATATTATATTACTTTTATGCAATGAATTCTGTAGAAATGTACTTAACCAAGGTTTAAAAATGCTTTAAAATGATAAATCCATGTCGGATGAAGAAGATTCACATCAGTACTGGTAGGCATAGTCTCTGCTATTGTTTTTGTAATCAACTCCCAAACCTCCTCTATCCTCTTTGTCTCCACTTTCTATCACTTTTACTTTTATCACTATTATCTTGACCATCTATAAGCAGTCATGTACATATGTCTTCAGCCAGAAGCCATGCAAAGCGACATATGAAGCGGATTCACAGCCCTGGCAATAAATGTGATAGCAGAGGCTCTAGGCTAGGCAGCCGATGTGGCCTTTTCTATCATGTCTGCTCTGGAGAATGGAGGCTGAATAAGCAGGAGGACAAAGTAAACAAGATGAGGGATTTTAACCTAATTTAAAATGAATTATTCACCGTCACTATGTTGGAAATCACCTTTCATTTTTTTCCAGTGAACCCTGTTACAATGGATCAGAGTCGAAGCGCTGCGGTTACTGGAACTGGAGAAGGAGATCGAATACATCGAGACTGACCGTTCGGTTGTACTCTCTGAGCAACACAGGTTACCATAGACCTTCCTAACTTAAGTTTGGTCCATTGCTGCCTCAAGTTCAGGTGCTATAGGAGCTCCATCCTCTGACAGAACGGCCCCTGAGAAACAGTCCGGCGCATCAACCGAGACCAAGATGCTATGAGGTTATAGGGACATATTTGTTTCATGTGGTTATAACTTTTCATTGTTTTGTTGGGATAGGTATGTACTATATTGATAATGGATTAATGCTTTTTTTCAAATACTAACTTAAACATCTGAAATGGATAGACATCCAAAACGTGTACTGTTGGGGAACCAATGTGTAAGATCATATTTTTGTGGTCAAGGAATTCACTTTTCACAGCTACGGTTACATTTTTTACCGGCATAATAAAGTAAATTGTGATTTTTAAGCTTTGTGTATTTGTAACAAATAGGGGCAATAAAACTATATACTGTCTGCATCCAATATAGAACAGTAAAAGTGTTAGTTTTCCTCACCTAAACAGTCTGGACATATAGATCTTTTAGGCGAAAGCAGTCCAAAATTGTTCCATTTAAAGACAGAGGTGTGGTTTCTTTACTTTACTCCTGTACACTGTCAGCAAACTCTTTAAAAGGTACAGTTCACCCAAAAATGAAATGATGTTTGGAAAAATGTCTCAGTGTCTTTGTTCATATGTTGTTTTGGACAATACCGACTTTCATTTTATAGACAAAAATACATCAAAATATAACTTCTTGTGTTGAAAGAAATGCATACAGTTATTATAAATAAATAAAGGAGCTACACTGATTTGCAGATCTCTGCAAATCACAAATAAATTTGGGAAAATAAAAATAAAACTCTGAAAACGCAGAATGTTTAAAAGTAGAATTAGAATTAAATTGAACATTTAAGCTAACTAACTTTAATCATTTACTGACCTGGTAAATTACACATATTTATTTACATCACACACACATGTTAGGAAAGTTTTGGAAAATGTTGAGGTAGTTTCTGTCATTGCTCTATCAGTTCTGATTGTATCTGTTATGGTTGATGGTTGGTTTGTAAGCTATATTGTTGTGAAGGATGTCACTGTAAGTAACGTCCAGAACAGCATGACGTCACTGAAGTTCACTTAGAGTTTTTTTAATGAATCTATCATTGGCTGTAATCAAAACACAAGCAAGCTGGAATTAGAAGAGACATTAACTAAAGCATCAATAAATACACCAGCAATAAAAGCAGAGGAAGAAGAGCAAGCGTGATTAGTGTTGTACACACAGAGCCTATTCTTAACCACTTATCTGTTTCATTTTGACTCAGCAATGGACCATCATAAATGAATTTAGTCCTCTTGAAATATCCATCTGAATTACAGCACATTTATGAACACTTGTATGAACTGTGTATGCATTTGTAATTGTGATTGATTGCAATGAAGGGGATGGGTTCTGGAATCCACTGCCGCCTCAGTGTATATCTAATGAGTGATTATAATCAAGGTATTAATTTTTTTTCTGTCTACATACCAAATGAGTTGAATGACTTCTTTAAGCCAAGGAGATTTATTGTAGAATTATATGTCTGTTTATGTAAAGTAGTCCACTGAAGGCAAGTTTGTAGAGAACCCAAGTGCAGTTTATTTACAAAACGTGATCAAACATAAAGGCATGTCATGATGCTTACCAACAGAGGTTACAATGAAACAATACTAGACCAAAACACACGGCAAACATGAAGGCTTAAATACACAAGACAAGGGACACCTGTGAACAATGAACCAATGACAACACAGAACACATGGCAGGGTCATATGACTAAAACGGGATCACATGACAGACATGAAACAAAACCAAATCGAGACTGTTTACTGGAATGTTAAAACATAATCTACTCTTCTAGCTGACCAAGACAGCTCTTCCTTAGAGGAGCTACCGTTCGGCTTGTCCCTAGCACCCCGTACATTTTACGATGTGCATGGACGCAGCGCTTGCACCCCTCAGACTACAGGGCGTGCAAGTATTGGACTACTTGGACGATTGGCTGATTCTAGCTCAATCTCACTCGGAGCTCATAGAGCACAGGACCATTTTACTCGATCACCTCGAGAATCTGGGTCTCAGAGTCAATTGGGCAAAGAGTTCTCTGTCCCCCAGAAGGATAATATCTTTCCTGGGCACAGAACTGGACTCGCTGTCTATGATAGCGCGACTGTCACCACAGCGCGTACTAGACATTCAGCGCGCAGCGAGCTCTTCCGCTGCGGCGCATTTGTCCCGCTCAAGAGATTTGTTGACCCCCCTGTTGGGAACCGATGCTGTATGGGACCTTTCTACGGTACTGGAACTCATGAAAGGTGACCCATTCGAGCCTTTACAGACGATTGATCTTAAACACCTGTCTTTCAAGACAGTGTTTCTTCTGGCTCTCGCTTCAGTGAAGCGCATAGGGGACTTACACGCGCTCTCAGTAAGCGCGACATGCATGGAGTTTGGGCCTAATGACTCAAGAGTTATACTCAAACCTAGGGATGCTAGGTCTCATGGCCTCAGCATCATCAGTACTTCAGGTGGGCTTGCTTCGCTACAGTTCTGGCTGAAAGCGCGAGTACCGCGCCGAGCGTGGGCTTCCGGTCTGCTTCGTCTCAAGGTCAATCAGAAATGCATCGCAGCTCTGAAACCTTGGAAAGCAAATGACTGGTACCAATCAGGTGTAAGCCTGGGGACTTCCTCGAGTGTGAAGGTAGTGTCTACGGACGCATCCACCTCGGGATGGGGAGCGCTGCTCGAGGGCAGACCATTCTTCGGCCAATGGTCAGAACGGGAGAAGCTTCTACACATAAACTGCCTCGAAATGCTGGCAGTAGACAACGCGCTGACGCGTTTTTGTCCCCAAATACGAGGACACCACGTCCTGGTCCGCTCGGACAACATGTCAGTGGTGTCCTACATAAATTGCCAGGGCGGCCTCAGGTCCCGAAACCTGCACAGGCTGACAGAACGCCTCCTGGTGTGGGCTCAGCGCAACCTGCTCTCGCTGAGAGCAGCGCATGTGCCAGGGCTCTTAAACGTAGGACCGGACAGACTGTCCAGGAACAATGTTCCGACAGGCGAGCGGTCTCTACACCCACAGACAGTCCAGCTGCTGTGGAAGAAAATCTCAAAAACAACGCTGGTCAGTCAATAGGAAGGAACGATTTAGTCATCTGCTTCCTTAGAGGAGCTAAGAGACTGAATCCTCCCAGACCTCCCTCAGTCCCTGTATGGCAGTGGTTCCCAACCTTTTTTTGTCTGAGACCCCCTTTTTCCCAAGAAAATATTTGAGGGCCCCCCTTCACATTTAATGATATTTTCGCTCTTGTAAGCTTGCAGCAAGTATGACAAAATATGTTGTTTTCAAACAAACGGTATGTTTACTATAAACAGATATGTTTATGCACAAATAATAGCCTATAATATTGAAAATACAATAACAAAAACATTAGTAGGCCCTTTGTAATTTAAAAATGTAAGCCTAGGAGTAGCCTATAAATTTGCCCTATTTTAAATGCAATTTTTTTAAAAAAAAATCAGTATTCACACTTGTGTGTAGGTAAAAAAAAAGAATGAATATAGGCTATTACTAAATTACTTCTGTCTGGGGCCTCAATACTTGTTATTTGCGAGGCTTTATCAATGTGAGGCTTTATTTTTTAGGCTTTTGGCGCTATAGCGAGCGATAACAAACATGCGTTTATTTACAGAATAATGCGTCTTTCGGAAGAACATTGTAGCCGGAACTACTTCTCTCTCTGTGTGCGTCTATGACGAGTCACGCAGGTACTGGGCTACTCCGCAGCGGCAGCGATCCGAACCAGGGTAAAATAGTCCCAATGTAATCACTTATTATAGGTGTACCATAGTGACCATAGTGAAGACAAAAACACGGTTTGGAAAATGGATTCATGATGAACTCGCTCATTATATACATTTTGAACAGAAAAAAGTTAAGGACTTTTATTTAATGCAGATTGCTCAAAACTTTTCAAAATATGACGCGACCCCCCACAGAGCTCGCTGAGGCCCCCTTGTGGGCCGCGACCCCCCTGTTGGGAACCGATGCTGTATGGGACCTTTCTACGGTACTGGAACTCATGAAAGGTGACCCATTCGAGCCTTTACAGACGATTGATCTTAAACACCTGTCTTTCAAGACAGTGTTTCTTCTGGCTCTCGCTTCAGTGAAGCGCATAGGGGACTTACACGCGCTCTCAGTAAGCGCGACGTGCATGGAGTTTGGGCCTAATGACTCAAGAGTTATACTCAAACCTAGGCACGGTTATGTTCCAAAATCCCTCAACACACCGTTTAGGGCTGGCAGGCGCATTTCCCTGCCAGCCCAACCGGTCTCTAACGAGGAAGGAGACGCGAGCTTCCTTTGCCCAGTCAGGGCATTAAGAGCTTATGTGTCTCGCTTAGCTGTCTTCAGACAGACGGAGCAGCTCTTTGTTTCGTTCAGTGGACGTTCCAAGGGACTAGCCGCGTCGAAACAGAGCCTATCCAGATGGATAGTTGACGCCATTGCGCTGGCGTACACTTCCAAGGGCATGCAGTGCCCGTTGGGTGTCAGAGCGCACTCCACGAGAAGCATGGCTTCATCGTGGGCCTGGTCAAGTGGGATTGCCTTGCAAGATATATGTATGACGGCAGGCTGGGCCTCCCCGTCTACATTTATAAGGTTTTATAACCTAGAGGTTCCCGCCTTACAGGCCAGGCTGTTGTCGGTCTAAATAAACCAGTACTGTCTGTTCTGATGCTATCGGTTCAGAATACTGTGTCCGCTGAGCACTGTTCGCTGATCGACCATAAGATGCTTATGGGCAAATGAATAAGACCCACAATTTTCCATCAGTTCAGGCCGTACTCCGCCCTGTCTGTATGATGTAATTTGCGTCTGAGGAACGCTGCTATATGTGGAAGAGCGCGGTTCCGCCCCTCCCTCTTCCCGGACTCCCTGTGAGTTCGGTGATTGTGCACTATATGAATCCTGGGCTTTCGCCCTTGGGTCTTTGGTGTCAGATCCCAGCACGCACAGCGTTTTACATTGGGTCCCCTAGCGTAAGATACTTACGCAGTACGAGAGACCTCTCGTAAGAGAACGTACTCGGTTACTAACGTAACCTCGGTTCTCTCTAGAAGAGGGAACGAGGACTGCTTATCTTGCCGTGCATGCACATGCTCTGGTTCGCTTCGGCGATGAAAAACCAGATATCAGCTGCCTGCGAGCCGGATTTATAGGCCTAAGCCACGCCCGTTTCGGCGGGACATGACGCAGCGGGCGCGAAGCACCCTCATTGGGTCTGACGTCACGCTAGGCCTCGCTCGATAGGCTGCTGCAGTTGCCGCAGAACAGCCAATAGGCACACGAGCCGTCTTGCCTATGTCTGTATGCTGCCGCAACGCGTTTTACAATAATACAAAATTAAGGATAATTTTTTTGGCTTCAATATCTCGCGGAAAAGGGATTTTCCCCTAGCGTAAGATACTTACGCAGTACTCGTTCCCTCTTCTAGAGAGAACCGACAGATCCCTAGCGCACGTGACCCGATCATCTCTAGCTAATAATAAATAAACACGAATGAACACTGTTGAAAGATACAGTACAACTTACCGAAATGTATATTCCTCATACATAATATCGACCAATCATTCAAACAAAGGGGTCAATAAACAGCTGGAGAACAATTATGTCACATAATTTACATAATATTTACCTCAGGAAAACCATTTGATGACCATAATATAGGTTATAGCACGTTAGTTGGCTAGAAAAAAAGAGCTATAGAGAGTATTTTGCTAAATATGTGTACTATATTACATATTTATTATATTTTTACTTATATCATTAAATAAAGTTGTTATTATAATAAAAAAAAACGCATTATATTTAATTTGAGTTATTTTTAACCTTACAGCTGATAGGGCTCTCTGTATGTTTACAGCATTAGGTGAGTTGTTTTTTTCTTGAGAAAAATTAATGTCTATCTTGTGTTGCCTACCTAATATTTATCCAAAATGAGTTAGTATTAAATCAAATCACAATAATTTAATTGAATTGAAATAATAAAAAAGCGTAGCTTACCAGAAATTGTAGCCTACCATGTAAACATTGTAACATGTTTTCATTATACTTCAGATTATCTATATTAATAGCCTTGCGATTACATGGTACTCGAGCACTAAACTTATTAATACACGTGAAGGATTTTTTTTCTGGTTTAAACTGAAAAACAACATATTTATTAAAGGGTCAGAATAACAGACCATTACGCCAAAAAGAAAGAAGCTTCTCAATTTATATCAGATACGATGAATATATGTGTTTTCATTTGACACTTTGGTTAACAGAAGAACACAAAATTGTAGGATGGTGATGAAAATGAGGTAGAATTTATTGTTATCACCTACACATTTAACTCAACATTAAAGGTTAACCACACTCCACTACAGCAAAAACCGGATTGAACTCTATACAAACATCCTGCTTAACGAGGTCATGAACTGCATTATTTTATAATGTTTCCTGGAGTGCACTTATAATGTTAGTATGATTTTTACATCGAAAATAATTTAAAACATTTTTCAGTTCAGAAACTTACAGGATATCACCTCTTATATGTCAAAAGATCAAGGAAAATGTGATTTCTCAATTCATGACCTCTGTAACTCACTCTGGGTTAGTTAGTGTGTAATAATTAAATACTTGTGTACAGTAAGTACAGTAGTTTTTAAGCCAAATTTAATTATGTGCATTTGCAATAATTCGATTTATATGGAATCGTTGGTTTAACCCTTTCTAGGTCTACAAATGTCCTAATAAAAATAAAATAACACAATATAAAATTCCAGAAACAAATTCCAAATGTATATAAAAATACATTTTAGATAAAAAAGGGGAAAAAAGTAAAAAAAGAAATGATCACATATTCGTATACCTTAACATTTTAACATACAAAAGATTTTCCCCACAAAAGAAATGAGAAATGACATACACACACACGCAGAGATAAATATTAAATGTAAAAAGAAATAAAATAAAGTGTTTAAGTACTCCATTAATGGGCATAACATCTGTTGTATACATTATCTCATCCACCGATGTCTCACTTCATTAAGTAATTTAAAATGGAAAGAGAAAGGTTCAAAAGCATTGCTTGGGGAATTTTAAAATGCGTATGAGGTAGTAGCTGTCATCATCATCATCATCATCCTCATCTGGTAAGCAAACTCAACACCCCCAGATGATCTAGTTTCTCTCGGACTATGTTTGCCCATCCTTTATTAGCCAGTGGGTTTCTCGGGGAAGGATGCATTATCCCCTCCACCCTCACTGTGATCCCTGCTCCCGAGAGCGCACGTCGAGCTCGTTGCTCAGCTAGCTTACCCACTCCGATGACCATTGAGACGCCCAGTGCAGTGACCACCTGACAGAGAGCGCTATCACAACAGGACAACAGGGCATCCCGCTCCGCAGCCGGGAGTTCAGGAGGCGTGAGGTTCTTGCCAGACTCACTCATAAAGATGAGAGGGCACAAGTTGTGCACAAAACAGTGGCGGAAGAAGTTGTGAGGTTCACCGCAGAGCTCTTGGAAGAAGGCCCAGAAACGGGCTCCACTCACTTCACTGTGAGGACAGTCGAGGCCCGTGATCCGTCGCTTCGGGTGTTCCTCTGCCGGGCGCCCGACCGATCCACTGATCTTCAACCAGTTACGAACCGCTTTCACCTCGCCGAACGGAACCTTGTTAAGGGATAAAGAGATCGAGATAGATTTGTTTGCTTCAGGAACTTATGTTACACTAGCATGTATTTTCAGCAAACGAGACCCTCACAAAAACTTGCTAACCACAGTTTCCATAAAAAATACCAAAGTTGCTACAGTTATTGTTGCTTTTTTAAAACCATGAGAAATTATTAT
Source organism: Leuciscus leuciscus (assembly GCF_965113295.1). Taxonomy (NCBI): domain Eukaryota; kingdom Metazoa; phylum Chordata; class Actinopteri; order Cypriniformes; family Leuciscidae; genus Leuciscus; species Leuciscus leuciscus. Next base: position 30,314,291 of record NC_138747.1, on the reverse strand, counting down.
AAAATCTCATGCAAACAGTGTAAGAATCTTACAATAGTAACCAATAAATATAGCTGCAAGCAGCAATTATCGGGGCCAAACACAAAGAACAGGATAAGTCACGCCAACATGCCTGGAATTATCAGACCATGTGTAAGTTCATAAGTCGACTCCATTGCTGAGTATTTTCTCCTTAAAACTGCAGTGAACCAAAGACAGTCTCAAAAACACACTTTGAAATCGCTGGTGTTTCTGACGTCACAAACTACCTTGTAACCAATCAGATCAACGTGTGATCGTCAACCAGTGGATCTCTGAGCTGAGTGAGTGAGTGGAGGCGGGGCTCATTTGCATATTCATAGAACCACGCATACCAAATGAGGCAAGGTTGTAGAGTTACATTCAAGATATTTTAAGGCATGAATAAGTTTTTTTCCAAGGAAAAAAACTTTTAAATATATAATTTTGGTGATCAAAGATGAGTTTTAAGGGATAAAATGATTGATCACAGGGGAACTTTAAAATAAACTAATGTAGAGTTGTAATCTTGCATTGAGACATTTGACTAAATTAGTTGAATAAGCTCCTCCTAAAGCTTAGTTCAGGGGCCTCATTTATAAACGTTGCGTACGCACAAAAGAAGGCGTACGCCGTTCTCTACGCAATAATTGGTATTTATAAAAAGCAAACTTGACGGGAAAATGTGCGGTCCTTCACGCAAACTCTGACCCAGGCGTACGCACAAAAACGGGTGAAATGAGAAATGGCGACACCGTCGGTAGATGGAAGAAACACGTGAAAGTGTGTGCATCTGGCGCATCAGTGTCCTCCTCCGCCTCAGTCACCACTCCACTTAATAGGGATTCCCCAATAGTTGCCGCCAGTCTCTGATCAAGAGGGGTCAGCTCCGGTGTCCCCTTTCCCCCACCCGTGGCAGACACACACTCTGGCGATGGAGCGCTAGACGCTTTTTTGCATCGACTTTGATGTCCGACCATTTCTTTTTTATTTCGGCCACGGTCGAGGTTGTGAGGCTACAGCATTTACGGCGTCTGCAACCTTTTGCCACTCAAGTGCCTTTTTTGGCATTAGTAATGCCCACACTGTGCCCTCCAAACAACATTTTACTCCTCTTTTCTTCCTCGCCAACGATAATTTCTACTTCACATTGAGTGAAGTTACGTTTCTTGGTTTTCCTCTCTGTGTTTGCCATGATTTCGCAATCGATGAATATTAACTTGTGGGCGTTTCACTGACTATTTATGGGCAACTATGGGCGTGACATGAAGCCGCAAAAGCTGCGCTACATTTAGAATTGATTGTGATTTATTAAGGGAAAACTGCGTAGGATGTGCGTGCGCACGGTTTTATAAATCCGAATATTTCTGTGCGTACGTACGCACGTCCTATATTTCATCCGTACGCCACTTCTGACGCAAATCCTACACAAAGTTTTATAAATGAGGCCCCAGATTTTTGCTATTAATTTTACCTTCACTTTATGTGAGGATACCAGAGTTTTTTGTAATGATGTTCAGTGTTTTCTTTTAACAGCTGTATGTGTATGCAATTTTGTACCTCTATTTTGGACCTATTCTGTCTTTTTGTGAATAATTAAAGTGACAGTTCATCTAAAACTGAAAATGTACGCACGTTGTTCTAAACCTGTAAGAATTTCTTTCTTCTGCTGAACACAAAAGAAATGATGAATGATGTTGGGATCCATACACCATTTATCCCAGTGACTTTCAATGTATTGACAAAACTCAAAACTTAGCCTATAATTGATTAAGTCATTTAACCGAACTGAATCAACGCTGAACTAATTTGAGCTGAATAATGACACTATTGTTATTTTAGTGCATCTTTACAGCATTATTGATTCTCTTATTTTCCTAAGCTGCTTTAAAACAATCTGAAGTGTTTAAAGTATTATATAAATATAGGTGACTTAAATAAAATAAAATAAAAAGACAAAAAATAAATAAAGTGTGGGATCAATGAGCAAAAAACTGCAGAATTCTCATTTTTGGGTGAACTTGCTTCCTATGTCTTCATGTCTTTACTGAGCAAAGATAAATATTGTGAATTGTGAATTGAGAATAAAGAATGAAAGTCTTCTGACCCCGGTTTGTGCCATGCCAAACGGCCCCGGGTTCATGCCCAGAAAGAGCACGCTCTGCCCTGCCTGACAGAACGTCTCCACGTAGCATCGGTGTGTGTCCCAGGCGTACTCCAGCGGGTTGTACGTGTATCGCACTGGTTTTCCAAACGACAGTGTCCGTAACCTTAGATTCAGCTCCAGTTCAGCCTGCAGGAACCTTGAAGAAACTGAAGAGCTGTTAAAGAGCTGGTCAGGAAGACCGGTGGGATCTTTTCCCAGTAAACAGTCTCCCTGAGATGCTTCTCCATTTTCCAACCTACAAATGGAAAGAAAGAAAAATAATAATAATCATAACTGACTCAGTTTAAACAGATTGCTGGCATGGTGGCTATTGCAAAAATTAATCTGATTGTTTTAATAAAATCATACCAATGAATGCTTGTTTCAAGAACTTTAATCAGGTGGGAAATTATTTGAGAATTAACATAACTTGTAACCACAATTCTTGACACAGTAACTGTGAATAGTTAATTTTGCAGTACAGCTGTGGTTATATTGGGCTGAACTGATGTTCTGCTGTATTGAATCTGATTTGTATTACCCTGCAACACTGAACTATATTTGTATGCTAGTTAAATGCAATTATATTATGGGGAAGGCAATGTGAGTTAACTGAACTGTCCTTCAATGTACAGACACAGGTCTACAGCAGAGGTATTAGCACAGGTCCCACTGCTTTAATGCCTCACACAAACTTCAGCTGTTTTTTGAAGTATTACTGCTACATGATTACTAATGTTTGACTGAAGGTCATTTCGTTACGCTGCTTTATGAGTTTCTTTTGCCATTAAAAAAAACATGACTTTTTGACGATACATTCAGTCTTTCTTCCATTCAAATGCGGAGATTTCGTGAAGGCAAAACCACTTTATTCATTGGCGTAAAGTCTTACAAACACACATCTTATAACAGCGCTTATTAGATCTTATTTTATCGGGTATTTTGTGTTTTACCTCTCAGTATCTGGCTGTGACTGCATTCTCCTAAAGGGGTTTCCGGCAACAAAAGCGCGATCGGACCGCGATGCATCCTGGGATCTTCTTGTTTATTGGTGGTTGGCAAACCAGTGTTTATGCGCTTTATCGCCACTAACTGAACGGAGTGAGGAACAGCAATGCGGTAGGACTACTCTTTATTTAGGCTATTTATTGAGAACATTATATAAACAAAGAAGGAAACGGTCACAATGTAAAAAAAAAAAAGTATAGTGGGGTATATAACCAATCAGAATAGATCACAGTCTATCAAAGGAAAATATCAAAAGACTTACATGTTTCAATTGTTTTTAAGTCTTCTTGTTAAACGAGTTAGAAATAGTTCCAAAGTAATGTGGTACTTAAGTAAGCAAAACAAAAAAAGTGCTCTCTGACCTGAAAATTTATATTTATATAACATTTTGTTAACAAAATAAGTTCAAGTATGTATATTGAGCTTTTGTGTAAACGCTCCTTTTTCAATTAACAATTCCAAACAAAATTTTTTTTCCAAAGTAAAGAAAAATCCTTATCAATGTTCTCAATAACAAATAGGGAAAAATCTTTCCACAATAATTTTAGAGTAATGGCAAAGCCAAAATAAAAGCATCATGGTTTCTGGGTGCCGTTCACAAAAAAAAGTAAAGTTTGTGTTAAAGGTGTAATATGTAAGAATTTTGTATCAAAATATCCCAAAACCACTTGCACAGTGTCATATTTCTTTCAATTGTGTACTTCCATTCTCCTAAATGCTTACAAGAATTTGTAAATTCAGAGAAATTCACAATTTTAAAAAGTGCCCGTCCCTGGTCATTGTCGCCTGTCAATGATGTAATATCCTCGTTTGTACTGACATAGTAACCATGGCGACAGACGTGGACAACTGCGTTACGTCTAAAGGCACGCTCACGCTGTTGTTGTTTCATTCAAACATTAATGAAGCATGGCAAGCAGACTTTGGACAAAAGGAGAAATAAAAACGAGGATCAATATCAGTTTGAGATGAGAGCTTCTCGTCCGCGACTAACTTCAACTTGACAGAGACTATGTAGAGGTGAGCTAATGTACATAAAACTAATCAATGTTATATAGCTCAACATGATGAAATGTTAGAATATGATCAGTATGTTATTCTAATGTTGATCTAGCTCACTGCTAGTCTCATACAGACAAACTAACACATAGAATAACATTATAACTTTCAACACACTCAAATGCTGTTTAGTGTGATAGTGTAACATTAGACCAAGTGAAACAGCGCTGCATTACCTCACAAGTTTCATTCATCAAATAAACTGCCCTGTGCGAGTAGTAATTCAGCACTCACGGGTAACTTAGTTCGGTAGAATGAAATGTCCTTATTCCTTTATATCCGCGGGACTCGCATGTGACGCTGAAATCTGTCTCTTATTAGCAATCACTCCCTGCTTCACACCACAGTCATGTTAAAAAACATGAATGTTTTCACTCATCAATAAACATTATTAGATCCATCAGCATGACAGCAAGTCCCATCATTCCACTTCCATCAACCTACGCCTTTGATATAGTAAGGGGTTAGCGACCCCTAGCAGCGAAAATAAATTACATATTGTAGCTTTAATATCTTTTTTGAACTTCTTTAAGAAGGCATTAACATAATGGACAAAACAACCAACACACAACAACTGAAGCACAGAGGTTTAGAGAGGTTAACAAGGGGCTAAAACGAGGGACAGGTGTTGGTGATTAGATGTGATGGGAACTAATGAGGGTAACTATGGCGACAAACAAGGCAAAACAGGAACTGAACACAGAAACAATGGGGAACTAATTATACACTTTAACATAAAAGTCCTACAAGACACATCGTGACAATCTCGGTTATTCCAGATAAAATACTATTGAGGAGAAAAGTTGTGCTTGTATAGCAGAGACCAGGCGAGAAGGACCTATTTATGGAATTTAGATCATTTAGCTGGTATGTTTTCAACATTATAATTACAAAGCAAAAAAATAGGAGAAAATATAATGTGGAATAAAGTTCCAGACAGAGGTTGGATTTTTGAGAAAGTGTTTGGCCCAATTCATTTTAAGAGTATTATTAAATATACGAAAGTCTAACATATTGAGACCACCATTTACATAAGAATTTAAAACAACAGATTTCTTGATATAATGTATGTCATTTTTTCCACATGAAATTAAATAACATTTTGTCAATACTTTTGATAATGTTGTTATCCACATCTTCCCCTCAGAGAAAAGTCTCTCTGCAAGACATACATTAAATTTTCTTTGTGTTTTATGAATAACAGGGGGGAAATTAAGTACACATCATTTTGATTATGTGTCAAAAATAAAATATCTTATCTTTAATTGGAATATTATTAATTGTAGTTAGGTTGCATTCTTTAATTCAAAGAAGGTCACATTTAGCGGAAGACTCTTTAGAACTTAATTATATTTAATTATATTCTCAAATATAAGCTTGTTGTTTTTATATAGGCCTATTGCAGAACCTCATCTTTCATATCTTGTTTTCTTGCCAACAGATTTTTTTTTTTCTTGGATTCCTTTTTCCTGCAATATTAGGAGCAACACTGGTCTTTAATTTTCATACTCTGTAGAATATCACTCTAAAAGGCAGTTTATGGGACCTGTTACCACAACTTCAATAAATGCATGGTTGCAAGTCAAAAATTCAAATGTATTGTTTTAATTAAACCATTTAAGTTGCAAAAATTATTTTGTAGAGTTCTGTTGACGTAATAATGTTGATCATTACATCAACTTAACATCGTCTGTAATTGAAACTCAATTTTTTGCATTAATTGGCTTTTTTTTGTTATTATTAGGTTGTAGTAACTTAGTTTTTTAAAATGTTAATAGGGGAGAGCGGGGCACAACCTAACGCTTTTTGACTTTCTCAGTTTGTGTAAATCTACTTATGGTTCAGAGTATTTATTTTTTCCCACATTAATTTCCCACATGTCTAGTACAATTATGTGGTTTTGTTTTATTAATACAGTATATACTTTTTTCTTGACATACCCCGAAAGAATGGAAGTGAAATGTGACAACATGCCCCATGGGGTACATTGTAACATGTGTGGGGCACATTGTAACATAACATATGACAGCTTAAAATGTTATCTGATCTAATAAAAAATATATACAAAACAAACTAAAATATTTTCTAAATAAAATACAATTAAAAAACTTTTTCATATAAAATAATGGCAATTTTTAATAATTAAATATAAACAAATTTTTGAGTTTTGACTACGAACACATGAAAACACAGCTATACAAAATAGTTCAAAACAAATAAATAATTAGTCATTTCTGAACATTGACTCTCAGTCTTTATTCACCTTTTTCTCACGTTTTCCCAATAAAATTAATAAAAGTATAGAATATAATAGCATATTTCTAATAGGGGCACATTGTAACGCAGTGTTACAACATGCCCCCGCCTGCACAACTGGGGTTTAAACCCTGCTAGTGTCTTCTGCTAGTTAGCGAAGCATTAAAGAACTATCTCAACTGTTAAATAACATCTTGGAGATTAAAATAATATCAGATTTGTCTTATTTTAAATAAACAAAAAATAGAGATGAAAAATTAACTTAAGTAAGAAATTTACTTTTGCTATGGTTTAATAAATGTCTATGGATATCTTCCAAAAAAATTATAATTTTGGCGGAATTTTTTTTTCTATATAGTGTTGATATGGCAACTAGTAAATACACAAAGTTTCGTCATCCAAGCATGTGCGGAAGTATTTAAAACAAGCGTGTTACAACTAGCCCCGCGTTAGGTTGTGCCCCGCGCTCCCCTACTTGTTTCTTACCTGAGGCCTATTTGTCTAGACCAAAAGCCTCAATACCTAAACTTCTTGTAGCATACCTTAAACACAGTGTAACCATAGCTTAAACACATTGTCAACTTTGCACTTTGTTTGCCATTCTGTAACACACTTATTGTGAAACACTACACATGTTTTCTTACATTAGACACTTTGTTCAAAAACGAAATCACCTGTTATCATTGGGAAAACACTCTGTTCAAAACGCAAAACTCATCTGGCAATTGTAGGCACTTCCATACACACCTGAAAACACTTACTCAGAAAACAGAACACCAATCGGTCTGAGCCTTAGCACTGCAATAGGCCTCAGGTAAACCGTTTTGAGAACTTTGAGAACAGAAAGGGGTGGTGGTGGCGCAATGGATAAGACACATGCCTTTGGTGTGAGAGACCCGGGTTCGAATCCACTGTGAGACACCAATGTGTCCCTGAGCAAGACACTTAACCCCTAGTTGCTCCAGAGGCGTGCGACCTCTGACATACATAGCAATTGTAAGTCGCTCTGGATAAAAGCGTCAGCTAAATGAATAAATGTAAATGTAAATGTAAACTTTGCCAGCATGGAGACAATGAGAGTCAGAGTAAGAGGAGGACAAAGAGAGAG